>NC_132920.1:27574601-27931476 GCF_047675955.1 Chlorocebus sabaeus | reverse complement strand
CCTAGGTATGCATTTTATTACTCAATCTGCCCCTTACACTAGGAGGAAGCTACAAAAAGCAGCAATAGGACCTCAAACCCCTATGAGCCTTTTAAATGTGGCCTTTAAAGTTTACAACAATAGGGACAGGGCAAAAGAGGTTTAACAATAGCCAAAAGTGCAATTATTAGCAAATGCTTTAAGTAACCTGACCCTTCAGGGTTACCCATCCTGAAAAAGTGTCATAAGATGGGTATCTGGAATGCCCAGAGAAGAGCCCCTGACTTGCCAGCCCCAGTGTATAGATTATTCACTAGCCAAACAAGATGTAGTCTGTGCAGTTATTAATAAAACCTGCTGCACAGGTATTAACAACTCTGAACAGGTTGAGTTTAACCTTCACAAGATCTATAAGCAAGCTACCCGGTTACATATCTATAATCAGGGCACTGACTCCAACTATATCTGGTCAATTATCAAAAGTGCTGTTCAAAGTCTCACCTAGTTTTTCTCTCTCCTAGGACCTTTAATAGCCATCTTGTTATTACTAATCTTTGGCCCTTGCTTGTTTAACCTCTTTATAAAATCTGTGTCTTCTAAATTACAACAGTTCCAGATAAAGAAAATGCTGTCAAAAGGCTTCCAACCCATCCCATCTACTGACCCAGAAAATAAAAGCATCTTGCCCTTAGATATGGTATCCAGAGATTTGTACTCTTCCAGTGCTAGGCAGGGCCTATACCCATAAACTAAGCAGGAAGCAGTTACAGAAGATGGACCACTGCCCTTCTGCAGCCTGCTTAAAATTAAGAAGGCATATCTAATCTCTGAGGGAGGAATGAGGTAGGAGGCAGAATTCAACTCCAGAAGTGGGGCTCCAACACCTGACCAAATTGAAGACTAGCTAAGAGGGAAGAGGCAAAATCACCTCTCCACAAGACACACCCACCAATGTGCAATATCAGTTTACCATTGCCATGGCAACACAGGGAAGTTGCCACCCCTTTCCATGGCAATGACCAGGTGTCTCAGAAGTTAACACCCCTTTTCTAGAAATTTCTGCATAATTGGATGCTTAATTTGCATATAATTAAATGTAGGTATAAATGTAACTGCAGAACTGCTTCTGAGCTGCTACTCTGGGCACACTGCCTAGGGGGTAGCCCTGCTCTGTAAGGAGCAGTACCTCTGCTGCTGCTGTACACTGACACGTCAATAAAAGTTGTTGCCTCATACCACTGGCTTGCCCTTGAACTCTTCCCTGGGCAAAGCAAAGCACCCTCTTGAGCTAAGCCCTAATTTTGGGGCTCACTTGTCCTGCATCATTCTGTTCTATAGAATATCCCACATGCTGGATTTGGCTGATTGATTTTTTAAAGTGTCATTTAATTCCTTAACTCTCAAACTCACCTGCATGTTGGAATCACCTAGGAAAGTTGGCCAGGCATGGTGACTCACACCTGTAATCCCAGCACTTTGGGAGGCTGAGGTGGGTGGATCACTTGAGGCCAGGAGTTCGAGACCAGCACGGTGACGCATGTCTGTAATCCCAGCTATTCAGGTGGCTGGGGCACTAGAATCACTTGAACCCAGGAAGCAGAGGTTGCAGTGAGCCAAGATTGTGCCACTGCACTCCATCTCTGGGTGACACAGCAAGACTCTGTCGCAAAACAAACAAAAACAACAAAAATATGTTATTCATGCCTGAGTCCCATCCTGTGACACTCTGATTTAATTGATCCTGGTTGCAGTCTAGTTATCAGGATATTTTAAAAGCTCCCCAGTGATTTTCTGTGACACAGAGTGTGAAAACTGCTAACTTAACTTGTTTCTGTAAATATTAGGATCTAGAAACTTACTTATATTCAAGTTTACTTATAAGGATACTTCAGGGGCACTGCCCTCTACCTTCTGTGGTAGCTCATCAAGAGAAAGATATTTTATAGCAGTTTTCATTTGCAACAGTCTTTGGGACCTCTTATTTTCTGAAGTTCTTTCCCTTCCTAATCCTTGGAACATAGAGGCATAGGCAGAGAAAGGAAAACTCAGGGAAGTACTGACATGGTATTTTTTCCCCTAATAAATTACTGAACTTGCATTTTGTAGCTTCTCCATTCCACTGGGCAGAAAGGGGCTTACTGAAGTGTCCAGCTAAATAACTTACAGTCAATTATGGCTTAAAATCGAGTCCCATCTAGTTCAAAGAATTCTCAAGGCTTTCTCCTATTATAGGATAGGCCTAGTTTATCACATGCCAGGCATTGTTCTAAGCAGTTTACACAAGAGTGCTCTCAATATTATCTAATCCCTACTAATGCCTGTAACATCCCTATCTACTATTACTTTCCCTATTTACAGATTGGAAAAGTCGGGCACAGGGAGGGTAAATAATTTACCAAGCTCACCCAGCCAGTTAGTGGTAAAGCCAGGATTACACAGGTAACCTGGCTATCTGTGTATCTAGCCACTGTGCTTGACTGTGAATGGGGGCTGGGAAGGAAGAAAGCAGAAGAGAATGGGGTCCCTGAAGCCAGAGACTAGAGAGTTTCTGAAGGTGGAGAGCAGCATAAGCCTGATTGCCAGAGAAGCAGCCACAGAATGTGCAAAGTGGTGAGTGGGGGAGTGGGACAGTGTGTTAAGGATTAGTGGGAAGTGAGGGCTACAGTCGGGGTGGGGGGGCTTTCTTTCAAGTAGTTTGACCTTAATGAGGAGGAGAAAAAGTGACAGATTAAGGGGGTGAGTGGGGAAGGACCAAGGGCAGCCACTGCTCACTCCAGGCAAGTGCCTGGTGATGTGTTCCGCTGCTTTGATGTTTCTGGTCATCTTGCCAGAGTTTTTAGGGCTCTGGGGAACCCCTGCTTTCCAGCTCAATTTTAGTGTTAATTTTATTCCAGCTGCTTAAGCAAGCTTTACATAGGAAAGAAATATGAGCCACAGCGGCATCCTTCCAGGATTTAAAGGCTCAGTCCTATTTCTTATGATCCAGTGTATGTCATCCTTTCCTTCTCTTTCCCTTAACTGCCTTCCCTTGTGTGGTGGTAAGGACAGGGTAGCTAAAGGGTTAACTCGGAGACAACCACTGAGAGAAGCTTCCTAGAGAGCCCAGGAAGTTGCCTTAGTTGCCAGCAAGGCTTCCTGTGCTCCAGCCTCAACTTCCCTCCTGTGTCTGGAGAGTGATCACTTTCACTCCCAAAGACATCCTTTGGGGATACTTACTGTGGGATTCAGAGTGAAGGGCAGAGGACGACCCTGCAAGGGCACGGACTATAAGAGAGATCTGTGCAGCTGCGCCTCAGGAGTGTCCTGGGCCTCTGGGCATGAGAGGAGGGGGGACCACTTGCAGTTTTACTGGACAATTTACCACCTTTCCAGAATCCTCTGAAGATATACAGGTCGCAACTAGAGTGAGACCCGAGTACTGCCTTGGGTCAGAATGGCTAGAGAACCGAGAAAAAACACAGCCCTGGACGCCCAGTCTGCAGAAGACCAGACGGGGCTTCTGACCGTGAAGGTGGAGAAGGAGGAAGCTTCCGCCTTGACGGCGGAGGTGAGCGCATCCTGCAGCCCTGCTCGGGGCCCCGAACGCTCCCGCCAGCGCTTCCGAGGCTTCTGCTACCCGGAGGCTGCGGGTCCCCGCGAGGCGCTGAGCCGGCTCCGAGAACTCTGCCGACAATGGCTGCAGCCTGAGATGCACAGCAAGGAGCAGATCCTGGAGCTGCTGGTGCTGGAGCAGTTCCTGACCATCCTGCCGGGGAATCTGCAGAGCTGGGTGCGGGAGCAGCATCCAGAGAGCGGGGAGGAGGTGGTGGTGCTATTGGAGTATTTGGAGAGGCAGCTGGATGAACCGACGCCGCAGGTAGAAAGAACAGGTTTAGTATCTGAGCGCTGTGGTCTGTTTCCTCCTGAAATCCCAGATCGGAGTGAGGGGCATTCCTTTAAGATCCAGGAGTTCTCCATCTCTTTTTGTACCGTGAACCTCCTTGGCAGTAAGGTGAAGTCCCTGGACTCCTTCTCAGAATTATATTTTTAAATATATAAAGAAACTATAAAGGATTACAAAAGAACACAACCATAATGACATACAGTTAGCAAAGAATTAAATTTGTATTAAAGTAATATATGTGGATTTTTATTAGTGCACTAAATAATAAGACCTAGGGACAGGGCTTATAATTGGCAATTTCAGAATGTGATAAGCATCTATTTGCCTGGTTGTAATGTGATGTGAAAACATGTGCAGGTTCTATTGGTGACAAAGTCCTGGGTACTGCTTATGCTACCCATAATTTGTTGGTTGCTTCCATTCATAGTTGAAGGAAATGTTAACTCTCTCTTAAAGACCAGTAAAAATAAGATTAGTTTTTGTCTTGTCTAAGTTCATGGACCACTTGGGAGAAAGTCCATGGACCACTGGTTATGAACCTCTGGTAGAAAGTGGGCCGATTTTTACCTCCATGTTCTTCCCTGTTTTATGAGGGACTATTTCCTCTTCGCATTGTCCTGTGTCCCTGTGCACACACCCTCAGAGGACCTGTGTGGCCAAAGCCTTCTAACTGGTGAGCTGGATACTGAGGTTCTTGACCTAGGTCTATTGCACCCGAGCCCTGTAGCAGTGGGAAGTCATTATAAATCTCTTAGCTTCATTCTTCATAAAAGATGTGGGAAATTCTGAGCTGCACATGAGACAGCAACTTGAAAACTGTAATTTAGCTATAAATGTCTGGAGGAAACCTGCTTTTAATGAGGACATAACTATGTGCCAGGCCCTATGTTAGGTGATTTCACATACTGTGATCTTATTTACTGGTCTCCAAAACCCCATAAAATAGAAATTATTATCCTCATTTTTCAGATTAGAAAATATATTAGTATTCTTTGAGAATTTAGCACCAGTGTCCAAAGGGTTTTCGTAAACACACAGATGCATATAATGAGGGAGTCTAGAGTAATGGTAAGAACACGGGATCTGGAGTCATTCTGTCTGAGCTCCCATCCTAGCATTGCCACTTATTTAAGCAGCTTGCTTAAAAGCACCTTGCCCAGGCTGGGTGACAAGGGCAAGCTGCTTAAACACTGTCCACCCTTGGCTGGGCACAGTGGCTCATGCCTGTAATCCCAGCACTTTGGGAGGCCGAGGCAGATGGATCACCTGAGATCGGGAGTTCAAGACCAGCCTGACCAATATTGAGAAACCCCATCTCTACTAAAAATACAAAAAGTAGCTGGGTGTGGTGGCACATGCCTGTAATCCCAGCTACTAGGGAGGCTGAGGCAGGAGTATCACTTGAACCCCGGAGGCGCAGGTTGCCATGAGGCGAGATCATGCCATTACATTCCAGCCTGACCAACATGGAGAAACCCCGTCTCTACTATAAATACAAAAAGTAACTGGGTGTGGTGGCATATGCCTGTAATCCCAACTACTAGGGAGGCTGAGGCAAGAGAATCACTTGAACCCTGGAGGTGGAGGTTGTGGAGAGGCGAGATCATGCCATTACATTCCAGCCTGGGCAACAAGAGTGAAATTCCATCTCAAAAAAAACCAAAAACCAAAAAACAACAACAACAAAAATACTTTCCACTCAAGAGAGAGGA
Organism: Chlorocebus sabaeus; assembly: GCF_047675955.1. Classification (NCBI taxonomy): domain Eukaryota; kingdom Metazoa; phylum Chordata; class Mammalia; order Primates; family Cercopithecidae; genus Chlorocebus; species Chlorocebus sabaeus. Next base: position 27,925,902 of record NC_132920.1, on the reverse strand, counting down.
TCAGGGCCACATCTCCGTTTTCAGCAACTTATCACAAAAATCCAAAATAGCAGCTCATAGGGTTGTTATCTATATGAATTGTGTTAATATCATAAGGCTTTCAGAAACAGTGCCTAGAAAATAGAAATCACTTGCACATGGAAAACATAGAAATGTTGGGTATATAACTAAAAATAATGACTTCTAGGTTCCAGTTGGTGACCAAGGGCAAGAAATGCTCTGTTGCAAGATGGCACTGTTGACACAAACTCAAGGGTCTCAAAGTAGCCAGTGCCAGCCAGTGAAGGCTCTGTTCAAGCATGAATCTCTGGGATCCCAGCCCTTACAAGACAGAGGTGAGTATTCTCTTCTGGGTTGTATGAATTCTGTAGACTTCATCCAATTTCATTTAAGGATCACTCAAAAGATCCATTTACAGTTTATATGCTCTTTACAGAGAGACTATATTTTAAGATTGAGTCTAAAAGAGAAATTTCAAACAATGGTGAAAAACTTTCCTAACCAGAATAGGACATAGTAAATCCTATTTTATTAAAATTGATGTCTAGAAATAATCAGTTTTTTAAACAACATGGTGATCTCCATTCATTAAAGATATATTTAGGGAGCCCTCATCTGTGGTAGCCAGTGTTGTAGGTACTGGGGTGAGAGCTACCAATAAGACAGAATTCTTGCTTTGATGGAGCTTACATTCTAGCAGGGAGGATAGCAAATAATAATATAATTTTCGATATTGGTTAGTGCTATGAAGAAAATAAGGCAGAATTTGTAAAGCCAGACAGAACATTCCAGAGATAGTAGGACTACTACAAATAGAAGAGTGTAAATCTAAACCCTGTAAGATCTATAACTAGAAGAGTGAAAATCACTTAACAGGAAGCAGCTGTGTGTTCCATGCTGTTCCTCACGTGCTGTGAATATCTGGGTTGATTCCTAAGACATACAACACTTGGACATGCCATCCAACATGCAATCTTTATTTCTCAGCAGAGTTCCTTGCCTAAACCAACTTGTTTTCTGCCCCTTGCAAATTGACTTATTGTAGGGAAACCTAAGGTTTCTTCTACTTCTCTTTTGAGTCTGAGCAAGTCCTATTTAGGCAGTCTTCCATTTCCTCCTTTCTGGACCAAGCCTTATTTGACTCCTTCTAGTTTTTCCTTTTTCTTTTTCTTTTCTTTTTTTTTTTTTTTTTTTTTTTGAGACGGGGGTCTCACTGTGTTACCCAGGCTGGAGTGCAGTGGTGAGACTTTGGCTCACTGCAACCTGTCTCCCAGCTTCAAGCAATCCTCCCACCTCAGCCTCCTGAGTAGCTGGGACCGCAGGCCCATGCCACTACACCCACCAATTTTTTGTAATTTTGGTTCAGACGGGTTTCTCCAGGTTGCCCAGGATGGTCTCAAACTCCAGAACTCAGGCAACCCACCTGTCTCAGCCTCCCAAAGTGCTGGGATTACAGGGATGAGCCACTGTGCCTGGCCTCCTCCTAGGTTTTCATACCTGAAGTAGAAAGCATCCTAATGTCTACTAAAGACATTTTAACCAAAACAAAACAAAAACAAAAAACCCTCTTTACTCCCCATCTCCTAGAAAAATTCAAAACCCAAAGGTCTTCAAATGGAAAGCTTTGTTATGTTGCTTTCATTTCACCACTCCTACCAAGGATTCTGCACGTGGTTTTTGTATATCTGCAGAGCACACCAGATTTCTTTCGGCCCTAGGGCTGGAGCTGGTGGGAATCAGGCATTTTTGGAAGGAACACATTCTGTATAAACTTATTGGCAAGAACTTACTGCCCCAGTTTTTGAACTTGGATTTTGCAAGGCGGGGAGGCTGAATACTAGGGTAGTTCTCATCCAGAGCTTCTTTCCTTCTTAGTTCTCCAGGTTCCTGGGCTTGCCCAGGGAGGGTGCTGCAGAGAAGATGCAATGGTAGCTTCCAGGCTCACTCCAGGGTCCCAGGTGAGCTGGAGCTCCTCTCCCTCCCCAGCACCCCATACCTTTCACTACTGTTGGGCTCTGCATTAGGTTCCTCCCTCCCTGGTCCTACTCCACCCCTATCCTAGATCTATATGGATTTGAGTTTTCTCATCTATCCCAAAGTTGCCTATTATTGTCTACCTTCATTTTGGTGCCCACCTAAGAGGATTTTCCTGTTTCACAACAACCTTGGAATGTTATTTGTGCTTCTCAGATCTTTCCTACTACATTTCTTAGGTCAGCCTCTTCCTCAATGTGATTTTTCTTCTTCAACAAGGGCAGTTCCGCAAAAGCAAACTGAAGGTTTTGTTGGGATGGTCATTCTGTTTTGCTTTTTAAAATATAATAAGCTGTGCTGTTGGTGAGGGATATAAAGGCCTGGCCCTTGCCCTCAAAGAACTTATACCTGGAAGGTCAGATAAGGCATAGTCTCTTAAAGTTATTTATATTACAATATGAACAATCTTTTCTCAACCTAGATTTCAATTTACTATGCAGCCTTTCATGTCCTGCTTGAAGATTTCAGTGTTTGAGGCTCTGTAGTATCCTTTTTTCCCCTAATTTTTCTCCCTTCAGTCCTAGATTTCATTGTATTTTTAAAACTATTAATGTAAATGAACCTCTATCCTCACTTTGCCAAAGCATACTGCAAATCTTTTGAAAATTTTCGACATAGTTTCATTCCTTTTGCTGCATTGACCCTTGTTTTCCAAACCTTTTCACTTTCTGGACTGTTTCGATATTTATTGAAAGTACTTCTTCTAAAATGTGTGTAATATTTCTTTCATTTGGCAGGTGTTTTTGGTAAAGACATTATTAGAGATAAAGCTAAATCGGTGTAGGTGTGCCACACTTGCTCTTTAAAGGTGATGTTCATTCTTTGCTTTGGGAGTAATTTTAGGCAAGAGGAGCTAGTTAGGACTACCTATTGTTTTAGGGGTTGCTGAAAATGGAAGATGTGGCTCTGACCCTCTCTCCTGGGTGGACACAGCTGGATTCATCTCAGGTGAACATCTACAGAGATGAAAAGCAGGAGAACCATAGCAGCCTCATCTCCCTTGGTAAGACTGAGACACTAATTTGTCTTAAGATTGCTTGGCATTCTTTTGTGTATTAGAACCTATTGGGCTGTTAGAAGCTGTTGAGTCCCCATTATGTTTGGATTCAGAATCACCATTCCTGAAAGCCTGTTACTGACTACTAGCTTCTTACTCCTTCTGACCTTGCTTTCTCCTCTGCCATGCCAGTGTTCTAGTTAGGATAAGTGGGGTGAAGTTGACACAACTCCTAGTACAGGTCTGGCTCATAGGAGATGCTCAGTAAATGTTGATGTCCTCTTGTTCATATCCCTGACTGAAGAGGAAAGCTGGGGGGCCTCTTCAGGCAATGAGCCATGGATTCAGAATGTGAGAGCCAGAAGCAACCTTAGACATGAACTACAGACCCTGACCTTAGGGTTGAGGGTGCAGAGGCATAAATTACTCAATTGTTTGAAATTTCATAGCTTATTGGTGGCATAGTGGGGACTCTAACTCAGAACTCCTAGTGCTAGTGCCAGATCTGTTTGAGAACTTTGCCTTTGCCTGGGGCACAGTTAGAGACGACAGCCCATGTCATTGATCCATCACCAATTTCTAGTCTTTGCTTTTGCCATTTCTTGCAGATGCTTCAGAAATCCTTCCACTTGTCCTGTTACTATCACCCTCTGCTCAGCCCTTTCAAAATCTAATCCTAGGTGCATGGCCCTGCCTTACTATTCTTAGAGCTTAGAATCACCACATATGTCCCCTGCATAGTCCTGAGTCCTCACCACTTTCCCTCCATTCCCAGTTTGAACCCTTCCAGTGGCCCCATTCTCATTCTTAGGTCTCCCTCCCCCCCAGCACCCCTGTTCTCCCCTTTTATTCCCATTCTTATTCTAGCACTTAAATCCTCATCCTGGGCATATATAGACTTCTGTAATTCTTGCTTCCCTGGTACTCATCACAGAGCTTTCCTCCCATGGCAGGGCATAACCCACGGTTGCTGGCCATTTGTTGTTTCAGGTGGTGAAATACAGACTGAGAGCAGGGACTTGCCTCCAGTCAAGAAGCTTTCAAAAAAGGAGCATGGGAAGATATGCCACCTGAGGGAAGACATTGCCCAGAATCCTACATGTGCAGAAGCTGGTGAACAGGAGGGCAGGTTACAAAGAAAGCAGAAAAATGCTGTAGGGAGTAAGCGACATTATTGCCATGAATGTGGAAAGAGTTTTGCTCAAAGTTCAGGCCTGACTAAACACAGGAGAATCCACACTGGCGAGAAACCATATGAATGTGAAGACTGTGGGAAGACCTTCATTGGGAGCTCTGCCCTTGTCATTCATCAGAGAGTTCACACTGGAGAGAAACCATATGAGTGTGAAGAATGTGGTAAGGTCTTCAGTCACAGCTCAAATCTTATCAAACACCAGAGAACCCACACTGGGGAGAAGCCCTATGAGTGTGATGACTGTGGGAAGACCTTCAGCCAGAGCTGCAGCCTCCTTGAACATCACAAAATTCATACTGGGGAGAAGCCATACCAGTGCAATATGTGTGGCAAAACCTTTAGGCGGAATTCACATCTCCTGAGACATCAGAGGATTCATGGTGATAAAAATGTTCAGAATCCTGAGCATGGGGAGTCCTGGGAAAGTCAGGGTAGGACGGAAAGCCACTGGGAAAATATTGAGGCTCCCATGTCTTATAAATGTAATGAGTGTGAGAGAAGTTTCACCCGGAATAGAAGTCTTATTGAACATCAAAAAATCCACACTGGTGAGAAACCCTATCAGTGTGATACATGTGGAAAAGGTTTCACTCGAACTTCATACCTTGTTCAACATCAGAGAAGCCATGTAGGGAAAAAAATTATTTCACAGTGACCCATAGTATTCATGCCAACATTGGTGCTCAGTTGTCACTGAACTGAAGCCACCCTGGAGCCCTTAATGGTTACAGAAGTTGTGGACCAGGGCTTTATTTACCACTATACATCATCAGGTATGGGAAAATGTAGTCTGGCTGAGATGATAAGTTATCTTCTACATTCTAGAAAGTGATTGGAAGAAGAAGTCATTTGATAGGAGGCCATGGGAGAGTGGTCTGAAAGTTGTAGGACCTAAAATAGTTTGTTCTCACCCAGTGGATTTAAATGGCCTTCTGGGCTTGTTAATTGCCCTCAGCTAGCACTTTAGGACATCTGGTTGGATGTTTCTGATCTGGGGGGCTGCTGCTCTGACCACTCATTTTGCCTCTAATGAATCTTTCACAAATTGGTCAGATCGATGAGGTCTTTTACTCTTCATTGTGCCTTGTATGATAGGTGCTAATAAACATCTATTAAATGTACCAGTAAAATGGCCTTTGTAGCTCCAAAAATTTGATGTTGTCTGTATTTCTGAGAAATTTCTAACTTATGCCATTTTTGTTTATGTATTCTTCTCTGAGGTTCTAGATTCTGGGTCAATCTAGTGTATTTGTTGCCATGTACATACTGTTTTCAGAATTGGGGTGGGGGAATCCATATTTCTCTACCATGATAGTACAGATGAGAAGAATGCCTTAAACAGCTTCTTTATCATTAAGACATTGTGAGATTGCTCCATCCATAGAACTCCACTGTTTAGTCAACGTTAATTATGTTAGTTTACATTAATTTTGCTACGCTTTAGGGGGAATCTTTCATATTCAGGTAAATAAAAACCTACCTATCAAGTTAGATCAAAATGATTATTATGAATTTTGAAGACATTCTGTAAGACTTACTATCTTGTTTCTTACCTTTTAGTTATCTTGGGCCTAACCAAGTGCTAAGACGTCATCTGTGTCCCTCTTCCCCAGTTTATAGCTGACTGCATCAAGGCTTATGCCAGCTAAGCTTAAACTTTCTCCAGGTCCGAAGATTCATACCAAATATTTATAATTATTATTCATGGTTTCAAAACTGCCCTGTCAGTTGGGGACAGGAAGATCAGGTTAGAGGCAGCCTACAAGGAGAGAAACTCACGTCTTGAGTGGTAGGAGAAAATGTATCTGCTTGGGCTGAGTGCCATGGCTTACACCTGTAATCCCAGCACTTTGGGAGGCTGAGGCGGGCAGATCATATGAAGTCAGAAGTTTGAGACCAGCCTGGCCAAGATGGTGAAACCCTATCTCTTCAAAAAATACAAAAATTAGCCAGGCATGGTGACACATGCCTGTAATCCCTGCTACTTGGGAGGCCAAGGTAGGAGAATTGCTTGAACCTGGGAGATTGAAGTCGCAGTGAGCTGAGATGGTGCCACTGCACTCCAGCCTGGGTTTCAGAGTGAGACTGTCTCAAAAAGAAAAAAAAGAAAATGTGTCTGTTCAGAAGCACATTGGGAATCCTAGGTCTGATGAAAAGGATTTCACAATATCCAAAGTGTTGATATGTGCTGTCAAGGCTCAATGCTGTGAGTTATTCACAAGAAATAAGAATTTTTTGATATCTTCTGTTTTCACCCAAATCACCTGTGTGCTTAAAGACTGATTTCTGAAGTGCTCAAGTGCCTATTACCATCTTCCAGCACTGCCAGATTTTCACGAATGGATTCTGCTTCTGATGAATTACCTGACCATGTTTTATTCAGTCACCAGCATAGTGTTCTTGTCTATTCTCAAATACCCTTTCTGGATTTCTGCTCTGAAATACCACAGGCTGACCAGAGACTTTCAAAACCATAAAGTTCTCCCTTTATTAGTTCCCTACAATCTTTTATTGCCTTCATTATCTCCTCCTTTTCAGTCTAATTTAAAACTTCTTTAGCATTCCAAAGTTCTGTAGACTTTCTCCACTCAATCTTTCCTAGCCTTTTAATTTCTTTAAAATCAGCTTTATTTATGTTATTTCCACAAAGCTAGCCATTTCCTTTTCTCCTTTAATTTTTACTTTTCCTAAATATTTGCTAATAGCTCTGATTTTACACACTGAAACTCATTACAGACAACTCTATTCACTTTTCTGTGGTATTTGTTTCTGATGTTACATGAAGAGATACATGTGAAAGCTTTTTACAAACCAGAAAGTATTATATGAATATAACTTCCTGAGATTAACTAAGGACCACTGTGCCTCCTTTCACTCCTGCGCCTCCAAGCCTAAAAGTCTTCTCTGTAGAGGAGGGAAATATTGTTGAAAAGTACTTTTCAGTGTCTGCTATGCTAGACAAGGGAAGAAATAAAGCCTCTATCTGTGTGTGTGTGTATATACACACTTGGGCTTAGGCCTTTAGTATAATCAGGTTGGTAAGATTTGCACACAAATAAGGCGGTGCAATAAATGCCTTATGAGTGGTAAACTGAGGCTTGTAGAAATTCGGAGAAGGAAAAGGATACTTCCAGCTGTGCAAGCTGTTATTATTATATGGACAGCTTTACATGTTAGAAAGCTGAATGGACTCACAACTTTGTCTAATTGAGTAAATAAAGCAAATTTTAAGAGATAGGGACATTGTAGGAGCCTTCAGTGCCAGAACAAAAAGTTTAAATTTTATTCAGTAAGCATTAGGGAGCCATGATATTTCATAATCAAAATATTATCTTGGAAACTTTATCTGGTGTATTATATAATATCAAGTAAGAAAATTATTTTGCTTATAGTTTTTAGATACTCCACTTTTGTATAAAACAGAGGTATGTGTTTATAAATAGCTGAATTATAAAATGGGTTTATCTGTAGCCTATTGAAAAGGATGGCCAAAAAAGTTATTTTCCAGTGAAATCAAATCCAGTAAAATAAACTATTTAGTTAAGATATAAGCAGTATATAAAGCACAATAAAATGTCACTTTTCATATTTTCTTAAATTGTTTTTAGGAATTTTAGTGGTGACTAGTCTGCCATTCTATTTCATTTCTGTAACTGAAGCAGTGCAGAAATCCTCTATTTTCTTTTTTCTCCCTTTGCTTGAATAGTAACTGGTTATAGCGTTTTTTTCTACTTCGAAAGAATGAATGGTTATAATGAAAAAAGCTTTTGATGAATGGCACTCTTGGTTTGTTCTTAATTTTGGCAAAGATGTATATAATTCTGCAAAAGACTTTCTCTGCCTCTTCCTTTAGTGGAAAAAAAAAAAAAAAAAGTAGGAGTGACAACTTACCTCACAGGATTCTGAGGATCTGCTTATATAAATAAGAAGTGCTATGTAAAAACTCTGAAAATGTTGCTAATTGGCAGAGAAGTTGAGATTGAACACTTTGTTAATGGAAACCTCCATATAAAGGAATTATAATTATTAGTAAAGACTATATTTTAAAAATGTCCTGTAACTATTTGACAGTATTGGTCTTCTTATCTTCTAATAATTTCCCAAACCTATATGGTACCATTTCCTCAATTATTCATAAGAACTTTAACCACTAAGTAAATTCATTTTATCTATTTTTCTCTAAATACCTGTTCTAGTCCATTTTTTGTTTTTCTTCATGATAGTCAAAATTGGGTCTGATAGATTCAAATGAGGAAGCTTTATTTTTCAGTCAGCTTTGTATAAGTAGTTTCTCTTTTGTACATTTCAAAGGGAGTTGCTATGACAGAAATTTTTCGGGATGAATACTTTCCATGACTACTTTCTTGTGAACTTTTTTTTTAATATGTATCATGTTCCCTTATTATAGAAATATCCTTTTATTGTTGTATTTACCCAGATTTCTTACTTGGTTTCTGGCATTTGCGGTCCCCTTCTATTTACAGTGTCAACCAATGACCCTGGAATTTGAATGCAGTAAGATTTCCTGGACTCCTTTCTGAATTAATGGTTGAACATTGGGGTATATTCCTGCCTGTTTTGTGTATGTTGTTGAATTGGAAGATTGCCCAAAATCCTCTGCACATTTTTTCAAATTCCTGTTTTTATTGCCATTTCTAAGGTTGGTACTTCAAGGTTTTCAGGGATCTAGGAAAGCAATCCTAATGTAACTTATTTGTATACAAGTAATAAACCATATGATTATTCCTTTCCTCTGAATGAATTCTTAAATGAGACAACGGACTGCATAATTTCCAAACTGTCAGAAAATAACTATCATTTCAGGTATTAACTAAAGCATTAAAACCTTTAACAATTTTCTCCCTTTTTTTCTCTCCCACCAGTTCTGCCCATAAGCATTGGGAGCCTGGGAAATGGAGTTTGTAGCCTTACAGACCCACTTATAGCACAGGGTATACAAGGCCTGCTGAGGGGCTGAGAGATACAAGGGATACATGAGATATTCGAGATATATGACTGGCTTTTCATTGTAACCTCAGCACCTAAAAGAGTTCCTCTTAGATCAGTGAATGTGGAAATTGGCTGACTCAACTTTTTCTTTTGTATTATTTAAGTAAATCAAGATTCCTTGACAGCCAAAGTATTTGCATATCTGCTTACAGAAATACTAGGCTTTCCCTATTTCTAAGTAAGTTATGTATTCCTAACCATTCATTCAGCAACCCCCAATTGCTTTTGTCATGTCTATGCTCAGGCACTAAGGAAATAAAGATGAACAAGATGTTGTCTTTGCCTTGGAAAAGCTTGAGAGCTACTCTCTACTTTAACCTGCTAGGTTTTGATTTGTAACTCACTTTTAAGGTAGATTCAGAAGCTGATCATTTCTCACCACCTCCGCTGCTACCATCCTGGTCTGAGCCACTCTTGCTCTTCCATGATTATTACTATGGAAGCCTACAAATGAGTCCCCCCTACAGTTTCTTCTCAATATATCAGTCAGAGTAACCCTTTTTAAATCCCTGCATAATTTAAGTTGGATCACACACATCATTCTTCCACTCAAAACCCTGCAATAGTTTCCATTTTCACCAAAATTAACAGCCCAAGCTCTTACAGAAGTGGGCAAGGCTCTTCACAGTCTGGCTTCACATTATCTCTCTGACCTCAGCGTTTTGTTTTTTTGTTTTGTTTTGTTTTGTTTGAGGTGGGGGTCTCACTCTGTTGCAATTTACCTATATAACAAACCTGTGCATGTACCCCTGAACCTAAAATAAAAGTCTAAAAAGAAGTACTTAAAGTGTTGAAGAATACAACTGTCAACCTGAGCAGACTGAGTTAATGAGGGCTCTCTAACTTACTGCAGACACATGGAAACTACCATTCAGGGGTAAGGGTTAAATAAAAACATGTTAACACAAAGCCTGAGAGAATTTGCAGTTGCTATACAAACCACTGAAACATGTGCTTCAGGGAGAAGAAAAACAAATCTTCAAGAAAGCCCCAGTAAGTAAAACCAATTTGTTAAAATGTATACATGGAAACCTAGTTAATCATTGATGATAAAAATCCAATAATAACAACAACAATAATAACAATGATCACTTTGGGGAAAGGAAAGCTTAAAAACAAGAAGAAATAAAGTATTAATCAATAACATTATATAATATTGGAGGGGGTTGATAGGAGGCATTGCAAGTTTTGTATAATATGGAGAAGGGTGGGGAAAGATTAGTTTCATAATCTCACAAGCTAGGTGGGTATATGGACACTTTATGCTCATGTGTAAATGTATGGTTCTCAAACATGTAAATGGGGGAAAAGAAGAAAATATAAATTAATCAACACAAGACAGGAACTAACAAAAAATCAAAGAAAGATCATGAAAAATAGAATGACAAAATCAGGTGGTGGAAATAAATCATCATAAAAATATCTATGGATGAAAGGGATTCATAGTTAAAAGATAAGATTTGGACATAAAAATATTGTAAAAGGATATTAAAATCAATTAAAAAAACATACTGCTTAGGAATGCATATATACGCAATAAAATTATATATAAAAAAGGAAAGCAAGAAACAGTAAAATTGGGATTCAGGATGATGTTCCCTCAATTGGAAGAAGTCAGGTGGCTGAAATAAGGAGTACCAAATGACTAGCTATATATGTGGTTTTCAAGGTCTTTTGTTTTGAATGGCAGGTTAAAGAGTGCTAATTTAATTATTTAAAATAACTACTTAAATTAAGAAAGTAATAATCATAAGCATGCCATTCATGGGCTGACATGGTCTGGATCTGTGTCCCCATGAAATTTCATGTCAAATTGTAATCCCCAATATCGGCAGCAAGTCCTAGTGAGAGGTGATTGGATCATGAGGGTGGGTTTCTCATGAATGGCTTAGCACCATCCTCCCTGGTTCTGTCCTTGCAATAGTGAGTTCTCGTAAGACTGGGCTGTTTAAAAGTGTATGGCATCTTCCCCCTCTCTTTCTTACATCTGCTCTGGCTATGTGACATGCCCACTCCCTTTTTGCCTTTCGCCACAATTGTAAGCTTCCTGAGACCTCCCCAGAAGCCAAGCAGAGCCAGCATCATGCTTCCTGTACAGGATACAGAACCATGAGCCAAGTAAACCTTTTTTCTTTATAAATTACCTAGTCTCGGGTATTTCTTTAGAGCAATGAGAGAATAGACTAATACATGGACCAATGATATCAGTGTGTTATGAATCACATAAAGGAATATGAATAATACAATTCTGTGCACTTGATGTCCAAAGGAAATCATTTTTTTAAAATGCAAAGGGATGAGAAAGAGATACGAGGCTAATAATCTCTAAAAGATTTTGGCCTAGTTACATTAATATCAGACCACACAAGCATTGTTAGCGATAAAAACATCATGATTAAAGGAGTAATTCCTCAAGATTTCTTTGCATGTCAAGAAGACATGCAATTCCTGAACTTCTATATACCTCAACTCATAACCTTAGAATATGCAAAACAAAATTGACATAATACAAGGAGAAATTGACAAGTCTTTTCCCCACAGCAAAGTATTAACAAACCTCTCCCAATAATCAATAGATCAGGCCAGGTGGGGTGGCTCACACCTGTAATCCCAGCACTTTGGGAGGCCGAGGCAGGCGGATCACTTGAGGCCAAGAGTTCAAGACCAACCTGGCCAACATGATGAAACCCCAATTCTACTAAAAATACAAAAATTAGCCAGGCATGGTGGCACCGGCCTGTATTCCCAGCCACTCAGGAGGCTGAGGTTGCAGTGAGCTGAGATCATGCCACTGCATTCCAGCCTGGGTGACAGAGCAAGCTTCTGTCCCCCTACTAAAAAAAAAAAAAAAAAAAAAAAAAAATCAGAGGGCAAACAAAAACTTAGAAAAATTTGAATAGTTAACAAACTCGAAAAACTGATATTTTAACAACAGAAAATCTGTTAGTTCACATTAAGATCAAAGGAGGAAACACTATACCATCATTTTAACATATGCAGAAACATTATTTGATAAAATTCAATACCCATTTGTGAGAAAGGCTTTTAGTAAATGAGGACTAAATAGGAATGTTCTTAATATTATGGAGGATAATTATCAGAAACTCACAACAAATATGATATGAATCATTAGATGAATCCATTCAAAATCAGGAATAAGACGACTATTAGTATGATTTCTACCCAACATTGTCCAGGAGAGATTGGCCACTGCATCAAGACAAGAAAGGGAAATAAGGAAGGGAAGAAATAAAACTCTCCTTATTCACAACAATGTTATTTTTAAAATTCAATGTTAGTTCTCAAACAGAGCTAAAGAAACAATTGAGGGAGATGTTTTGAGAGCAGAATAGAGGTAGTGAGGCAGGGTGGGAAGAGCAGGGAAGGAAAGAAGTTAGGATCAAAGAACATTTAGATGGATTAGTTGAGAGACTGTTGCAGAACAAATGGAATTTACGTATGATTAAATGATTAGGTTGGGTAGAGACATATATAAAAAATGGAGAATTTCATTCAATACAGAAACCTTTACTTTTTAATATTAATTTACTTTTAAAACCCATGTGAGTACAGTCTGTAATACACTTTTTTAAAAAATGAGGCAAAAGAAAAAGTCTCACAAAAACTTCAACTTAAAACTTTCTCACCAGTATGTCAGATACTCCTTTTACCTTGGCATATTAAATGCAAATTTAGTAATATCTCCTTCTATTTGTTTGATGCAGCATTTTATAGATTGCATTGTCCTTTCATATAGTCATGTGCCACATAACGTTTCAGTCACCTACTGACATCGTAGCTATCTTAACAGCTTAGCGCAATGCATTATTCATGTGTTTGTAGTGATGGTGTCAACAAATATTTTAAAAATAAATTTGGTATAGTTAAAGTGTACAATGTTTATAAAGTCTAGAGTAGTATAATGTCTTCACATTCACCCTTCACTCACTCACTGACTCATCCTGAGCAACTTCCAGTCCTACAGACTGCATTCATGGTGTCCTATACAGGTATACTGTTTTATCTTTCATACTGCATTTTTACTACATTTTTCTATGTTTAGATACACAAATACAGCATTGTGCTACAAATGTCTGCTGTATTCAACACAGTAGCATGCTGTACAGGTTTGCAGCCTAGGGGCAACAGACTATACCACCTACCCTATGTGTGTAGTAGGGTATATCATCTAGGTTGTGTAAGTACATTCTATGATGCTTGCACAGTGACAAAAATCATACAACAGCACATTTCTCAGGATGTATCCCTGTCATTTATAGGACTATAATTGCTAGCTGCTGTTTTTCAAAAACAATCCTGCAAATAGGAGGATAAGTGAAGAAACTGGGGCCTGAGAGGTTAAGTGTGGTGATGGATGCCAGTGGTATCCTGCCCAGATCCCCTTTTCCAAGTCAGTACACCCATTCTCCATTTGCCAGGAAGATCAGTGCACCCATTCCCTGATTATCAGGAGCACTGGCTGCTACTGGCTCACAGTCTTCACCTTCTCTGAAGAATTGTCCTTGGAAAAGGGAGATAATCTATTATCCCCATGAAGTCCTCAATCCACAAGGCACTGATCGAGGTACAAAAGGCTGGCCCCTTGCCTCAAGGGTAAGTTTTGTTCCAAAGATCCTTCTTCCAAATTAGACTAAACTAGACTTAAGCTCAGATCACATCTTGCTCAGCCCATTTCCTCTTCCATATCTTGCTTCCCTCTCTGCCTTGCAGCTTTTTTTCTGCAGCTTATTTTGCCTCAATAAATTCCCTAGACTTGAATCCATGCCTAGGCTCCGCTTCTAGGAAACCCAACCCAAGTGACTTATCCAAGGTCCAAACTCTAGAATTGATTAGGCATGGACTCCATCTCAGGGGTCCCAACTCCTGGTCCACTCCTTTTTTTTAATTATACCATGTGGTATTAAGACATAACAAAAAAAGAGAAGACGCTACTTTAACATTTAAATTTTTGAATTTTAACTCACTCAAGATGATTAATGTCATCATTAGTAAGTAATTCCCATACCATTTGTTTGGTATAAGAAGGTATTATATTTAACATTTTTGTCAGATGATCCTTTAAACCTACTATGACACAAAAATTCTTCTTATGCTTCCCTACAATGTGTAAAACTTTTTCCTGATGCAAAAGGAGAAATGAGTATCTTAGTTTAAGCTGATATTTTGTGGCATTTTTAGGTGATGCTAAGTATTAGGTAATTTATTTTCCCTCTGATGGGAAAGTGGTGCTAAGGGTTTTGACTTAAAATCCAACTTCCTTGGCCACTCATTCAGTGGAGAAACAAGAAAAAAGAAACATTTACAATTTGCTCTCTCTCTGAAGTCTGCTACCTGAGAGATTCCTCTGTATGATAAAACTTAATCTCCACAATCCTTTCTCTTAGCCTAAACATTCCTTTCCATTAATCCCAGGTCTTTGGATAAACTCAACCAATTGTCAACCAGAAAATGTTTAAATTTACCTATAGCCTGGAAGCCCATGCTTTGAGTTATCCCGCCTTTCTGAACCAAATCAATCTATTTCTTAAATGTATTTGATTGATGTTTCATGCCTCTAAAATATATAAAACCAAGCTGTACCCTGACCACCTTGGGCACATGTTCTCAGGACCCCCTTGAGGGCTGTGTCACAGGCCATGGTCACTCGCATTTGGCTCAGAATAAGTCTCTTCAAATATTTTAGAGAGTTTGACTCTTTTCGTCAACAAGTTCATGGGGTTCACTATGTTATTCCACTTCTGTTTGAATCTTATATAAAAAAGTTAAATTATACAATCCCCAATTCAAGAGTTGGCTGCTCTACAAAACATTTAGGAGTTACTGAAAACAGTGCAAAACTCAACTGTGTATGGACTCATCCTAAGCTAATTGCAGCATTTTTCCTTTTCCATCTGTCAGGAAACCTCTGAACATTTAAATCAAATAGATGAAAGGAGAGAGATGGGGTTGCAGCCTTAGTAATCATAAAAGGGAGTAAGGGAGGGCAGGCAAAGAGCCTTGGAAAACCTCAAGTCTCAAGTCTTTAGTCCTAAGAAGGGGAGATTCCTCTTCTCCACGAGTAAACTTCACTGAGAAAGAGTCTCCTCTGGGGCAGAACACTTAAGGTCCTCTCCGGTTTTTTAAAAAATTTTCTTCCTTTTTACATTTTCTGATGGAGGCAGCATAACTGATTTTTGTTTTTGTTTTTTTTTTTTTTTTTGAGACAAGGTTTCTGGGTTTTTGTTTTGTTGTTTTGAGACAGGGTCTCTCTCTGTGGCCAGGCTGGAGTGCAATGGCATGATCACTGCCATCTCAAACTCCTGGGTTCAAGTGATCCTGTCACCTCAACCTCCTATCTGGGGACTACAGGCACATACCACCACACCCAGCCAATTAAAAGTTTTTTTCTGTAGAAACAGGGTCTCACTATGTTGCACAGACTGGTCTCGAACTCCTGGCCTCAAGCAATACTGCTGCCTTGGCCTCCAAAATCTCTGGGATTCTAGGCTTGTACCACCACGCCTGGCGTACAATCGATTTTCTCAAAGATCTATACAGGGAAGAAATTTTTTTCTCTAGACCTAAGCCAAGCAAACAGAAGAGAAAGACTGAGGACATTTCGGACAGTAGCTAGCATCTTATATGGATTAATCCAGTTCTCTGATGTGGCCTGGTACTCAGGATACAGATGACTTTCTAACACTGAAGTTGTGATAGAAAAACTCTGAGGGAGTTCCAGGTGACTAAAATGTAGAAATCTGATATCAGTATGAAGCATGACTTTGTAAAGAAATTGAGATTTGGAGTTAAAAGACAAAGTTTAACTAAAAAGATGTGATGTTTTAAGTTAACGTTAGGGGAATCTAGGTGAAGGGAATATGAGAACTCTATCTTTGCAACATTTCTGTAAGTCTAAAATTATTCCAAAATTAAAGCATTACTATAAACAAAAGTTCAGGGTTTCAGCCTTGGCTCTGATGCCTGGATTTTCTGAGCCTCAGAGTCCTCATCTGTAAAATGGGATAATGATAATGCTCATTTCCCTGTATGGCTGTTGTGAGGACCAACTATGGTTAAGTAAGTGGACACACACTGCAGACACTGAAACACACAGCCCATGCTGGTCACTTTCCAAGGGAGAGTCACATAGGTATCAGAGAGAAGCAGTAAGGTGGAAAACGTGTTTATAGTGTAGATCCTGGTCACAGGGAACACCAAAGACCCAATTGTTATAAACCATCAGTAGAACTCTGTTATCCTTTGTAGTTAAACACAGACACCAAATCTTTCAGGCATGTTGGCTCTGGCAGTGCCATTTATTATATTATTAGAAGGGTTTAGCAGCCGTCCAAAAATAAATAAATAATAAATAATAAATAAGAGGGACACAATTAGTAAGAATAAGAAAGAGGTAAAACGAACAAAAGGGAAAACAGTAGCTTCAAACACCCAACTTTCCTTTTAGGAAGTCCCTGGGCCGTAAGTCATTATTTGTTTCAAACACACTTAATGGAGAAAGGAAGAGACAGGCATTTTCTAACCTCAAGCTACCCCACATGACTTGGCTGGTGATCTGGAAAACTTGCTCATAGCAAGCCCTAGACCAGCTCAGCCAGGGTGTGGATCTTCTGATGGCGAATGAGGTTGCAGTGTCGATTAAAGCTTTTCCCACATTCAATGCACTGGTGAGGTCGCTCCCCTGTGTGGCTTCTCTGATGTTCGATGAGAAATGAACGCCGACTGTAGCTCTTACTGCACTGGCTGCACTGATACGGCTTTTCTCCTTTGTGGATTCTCTGATGCTGGATAAGACCTGCACTCTGACTGAAGGCCTTCCCACACTCCTTACAGTGATACCGTTTCTGTATATTGTGGATTCCTCGGTGATTAAAAAGACCAGAACTTCGACTGAAGGCTTTCCCACACTCATTACATTCATAAGGTCTTTCTCCAGTGTGAATTCTTTGATGTCGAATGAGACCTGAGCTCTGAGTAAAGCTCTTCCCACATTCATCACATTTGTGTTGCCCCTCTCCTAAGAGGTTTCCCCACTGCCTCTCTATCCTATCTGTATGTTCACCAACTTCTCCATGTGGGGGATCCTGCTGTGATAGCTCCCAGGTCTGCTCATTAAACATTTTCCCATGTGGTTCCACTACCTTAGGACAGTCTTTCCTTAGCACCAACTCTCTGTCCTCAGTCTTGGTTATTTCATCTGAAATAAAGAAAAAGGCTAGGTAAACGTCATTTGTTCCCTGAGCATATGGGAAGGTGACTATGTCTATAAAAATATATCAAAGGAAAGCAAGTGGGCTAGAAACAGAAGGGCTAGCATGGTAACACCTTCCCCTAGGTAAGGAGGAAAGTTTGCCCTCTTTGGCAAAATGCAGGTCAGTCCATCCCCACGTAGACTTCAACTGGGGAGTTGTTTTTTTGTTTTGTTTTGCTTTTTTGAGACAGAGTGTTGCTGTGGAGCCCAGGCTGGAGTGCAATGGTGTGATCTCAGCTCATTGCGGCCTCCACTTACCGGGTTCAAGCGATTCTCCTGCCTCAGCCTCCCAAGTAGTTGAAACTACAGGCACGCACCCCCATGCCCAACTAATTTTGTATTTTTAGTACAGACGAGGTTTTGCCATGTTGGATATCCTGGTCTCGAACTCCTGACCTCAGGTGGTCCACCCACTTTGGCCTCCCAAAATGCTGGAATTAAAGGCATGAGCCACTGCACCCAGTTGGCTATATTTTTTTATACTTTTTCATGGGGAGGGATGGGTAAAGATCAGGTGGCTTCTCTGGAGTCTTCCCTTAGACCCCTCTCTCCTTTCTGAGATAACCTCAAAGTGACCCTTTCCAAGGAAAGTTACTTAATGTAGTCATTCATTCATTTTCAGAACAACTATTAAACTTCTACTATTCTAGGTGCTTCAGGCAGCACAGTAGTCCTCACTTATCTGTGGTTTTACCCTACAAAATTTCAACTACCCACAGTCAACCACAGTTCACATATACTAAATGGAAGATTTCAGAAGCCAACAATTCTTTTTTTCTTTCTTTTTTTTTTTTTGAGATGAAGCCTCACTCAGTCGCCCAGGCTGCAGTGCAGTGGTGTGATCTTGGCTCACTGCAACCTCCGCTTCCTGGGTTCAAGCGATTCTCCTGCCTCAGCCTCCTGAGTAGCTGGGACTACAGGCACATGCCACCATGCCCAGCTAATTTTTTTTTTTTGTATTTTTAGTAGAGATGAGATTTCACCATGCTGGCCAGGCTGGTCTTGAACTCCTGGCCTCATGATCCATCTGCCTTGGCCTCCCAAAGTGCTGGCACTACAGGCATGAGCCACCGCACCTGGCACAAACAATTCTTAAGTTTTAAATTTGGCACCATTGTGACTAGTATGATGAAATCTCATGCCATCTGGCTCTGTCTCACCCAGGACATGAGTCCTCCTTTTGTCCAGCACATCTGCTCTGTACATGGCTGCCTGCCTGTTGCACACCTAGTAGCCATCTTGTTTATCAGATTGACTGTTGCAGCGTCACAGTGCTTGTGTTGACATACCCATTATTTAACTTAATAATGGCCCCAAAGTGCAAAAGTAGTCAGGCTGGTATATTATTATAATTGTTCCATTTTATTATTATTGTTGTTAATCTCTTACTATGCCTAATTTACAAATTAAACTTTATCTTAGGTATGTATAGGAAAAAAATAGTATTACAGAGTTCATTCAGTATTAGCTTTGGTTTCAGGCATCTACTGGGGGTCTTGGAATGTATCCCCTTAAATAGTGGGGACTACCATAGTATATGACTTTCAAATCCACAATTATCCAAGGTGTATTCCCACCATAAGACCTTTGCTCTAGTGCTTCTCTCTTCCTGGAAACTTCTCACCTCAAATGAAAGCAAGGCCCACTCTCTCGCTTCCTTCAAGTCTTTGTTCAAACTCACCTTCTCAATGAGGTTTATCTTAATTCTTCTATTTAATATCATGATCTGTTTGCCTTATCCATAGCACTCTTAATCTCCCTTATCCTGTTCTATTTTTGCCTTATTCCATAGTCTCACTACCTTCTAACACACTGTATCATCTCTTTACTTTTATATTTATTATTGTCTCCCTCCTGCTACAATCTAATCTCTATGAGAGGAGGATCCTTCTGTTTTATCCCTGAGAATCATGCCTGGCACACAGTAGTTGCTCAAAAAATATTTGTTGAACGATTGAACAAATAAAAGGGAAAGGATTGAAACCAATTCTACTACTATGGCCTCAACCAACTGGCCCAGGAACTGGCATCTGGAGCAAAGGCTGCCACACAGGACTGGTCCATAATGAACAGTGTCCAGCCAACCCAATCAAACCCTTTCTGCTTGGAGGAGTTGAAGGTAAGAATGGAGAGAAACAGACCCAAACTGTCTAAACACTAAAGAGCAGATGCTATGGTATCCTTAGGATGTCTTGGGTTCCCCAGGTCTGATTTCACTTTACAACCCAGAAAAAGGCCAAGGACAACAGACCCAGACCTCCTCTTTTGACCAAAATATTTGCATCTCTCTCCCATATCTAACTGTCCTGTCTCTCACACAAAAGAATAAGTACCTCTTAGGACTCCTCTGTTGTTAGGCTGTGGTTCTACTCCTCCTTTTAGCTGGGGGATCACAACAGGTTTGGAAAATAAAAATGTGTCTGTAGAGAAGAGATGGGCCCCAAGTGGGATCAGTAGTGCCCTTTTGCTCAAACTTCATATTAAATCTGAAATCCATAAGGGAGCTGGGTAGAACATAAAAACTCAGACATTTCCCACCTTTTAATGATTACCATTTATATAACTTTCATGACTTATGAAGCACTTTCAAATATATTATCAAACTGACTCACCACAAAACTCCTTGATGTTATTATCCCATCTCTTT
This sequence comes from Chlorocebus sabaeus, assembly GCF_047675955.1. Lineage (NCBI taxonomy): Eukaryota > Metazoa > Chordata > Mammalia > Primates > Cercopithecidae > Chlorocebus > Chlorocebus sabaeus. Next base: position 27,905,750 of record NC_132920.1, on the reverse strand, counting down.
AAAGAACTACAGAAAAATACGGCAAGATACATATATATGTGTAGACAGACTATATAGAGAAACATCTGGAAAATATGCAGCAAAGTGACAAGAGTAGTTACCTCTAGGGAGTAGGATGTGCAGAACTTTCATTTTTTACTATATAAACTTTTGTATTATTTGGATTTTTAAATAATCAGCATTACTTAAAAAGAAACTCAAACTTACCTATTAAATATTGCTTGGCTAAGAATTTGAAAAGCTGGAACTTGAATTTGGTCCTTGTCATTTCAAACACTATGTTGTTTTATAATATTGGCTTTACCTAAATTTGTAACACATACCTGCACTGATATTCTACAAGGAGAACTCTACAATCTCTAGATGCCCTCTGGATACTCTCCTACAGCCACCGTAGATGCTTAATAAACACTTGTTGAATGATAGATGGATAGATGAGTGGACAGATGGAAAATGTAGACATGCTTCTTGGAAAAGGGGGTTCTCAGCAGGGTTTTAGATGCAGTTTGGAAGGTAGAAGAAAGGAAGTGGCTAGAAAATAAAAGGTCCAAGTTCATAGAGAGAGGAAGAAGAAAGAAAGAAATTGACTGGAGGCCGGGCGCGGTGGCTCAAGCCTGTAATCCTAGCACTTCGGGAGGCCGAGACGGCCGGATCACGAGGTCAGGAGATCGAGACCATCCTGGCTAACATGGTGAAACCTCGTCTCTACAAAAAAATACAAAAAACTAGCCAGGCGAGGTGGCGGGCATCTGTAGTCCCAGCTACTCGGGAGGCTGAGGCAGGAGAATGGCATAAACCCGGGAGGCGGAGCTTGCAGTGAGCGGAGATCCAGCCACTGCACTCCAACCTGGGCAACAGCACGAGACTCCATCTCAGGAAAAAAAAAAAAGAAAAAGAAATTGACTGGAAAGATGCTCATAAAGAGGAAAAATGATATCAGAAGCAATTTCAATCTGATAAAGTCATGGGAGCTATAGGAAGGTCTGCACAGAATTTACTCAACACATACACTTTAATTTAAATCGAGAGATATGTTCCATGTAACAGAAATCCATAATTGCTAGGGTAAATGAAATAAACAGAAGCTAGAGACAAAGAGGCAAGGGAATTGGCAGCTTTGATGCATATGGGGGTAATATGAAACTGAAAACAGCAGAACCTTGCTACAGATTGATTGTCAGAAGATTAACAAAAAGTCAGTAAGAGGCTACGATTTTATGTGTGGGAAATCAGACAAGCTGGAGATAATTCTTGCAGGGAGGGCTAGAATGGGGAAGCAGCTGACTCAGTCCCAAGTGCTCAGATCTATATCCACACGGGTGGCCACTGCCACCATTCAGAAGATTACAGAGAAGGAAATAGTAAAGTCTGATTTCACTGGATTCTCCCATACAGTCTGCCACTTAGTAAGCATATCTCATATCTTTCTACCGCAACTATGAACCCAAATCAGCAAGGGTGGCACTGGTGATTTGTGGCAATAGCGACCATGTATTAAGCATAATGCATGCCAGGTGCTTTTCATAAATTGTTTGTATTTGATGCTCACAATGACTTTCTGAGGTACATACTGGTTGTGGACTAAATTGTATTCCCTCACATATGTTGAGGTCCTAACCCTCAATATGGTTGAAGATAGGGCCTTGAGGGAGGTACTAAAAGTTAAATGAGGTTATAAGGTAGGGCTCTATCTGGTAGGAATGGTATCTGTCCTTATAAGAAGATGAGAGAGCTTGCTCTCTCTCTGTAGGCACACAAAGAAAGGCCATGTGAGGATACAGCAAGAAGATGGCCATCTATAAGCCAGGAAGAGGCCTCACCAGAAACCAAACCTGATAGCATCTTGATCTTGGACTACTAGCCTTCAGAAATGTGAGAAAATAAATTTCTGTTAAAGACAATCAGTCTGTGGTATTCTCTTAAGGCAGCGCAAGTAGACTAAACCAAAGCTATTATCAACCCCATTTTGTAGATGAGGGATCTGAGGTCAAGTGGTTAAGTAATCTGCCCAATACAAGCAGCTTCCATGAGGCGATGCCAGGATCTGAACCTGTCTGTCAAACCTTGAAGTCCATTCTCTGAAGCTGTGCTCCACAGCGATCCCTGAAAGCCTTCCTCATGTACCATGCATCAGAAGTCCAGAGAGCTTCCAGGATGGCACTCAGAGAGAAGTCTGCACACAGGGAGAAGGGTCAAAGATGAGCACATTAGGGTCTAAGAAGCACGGAACATTGCTGCTATCTGGTAAGGAGTCTTTGGATCTCCTGTTTTCCCAGCTCTGGGTTTATTGTTTGTTTTTGCTTGACCAGGCAAGATTCGTTCAACATCAAATAAATGCTATCCCTCACCTGTCTCTCCAATAGAATGGCACTTCTGAGCAGAGTCACGTGTGGGCTGGGACTGAAGGCTCAGTGGTGTCTGCTCTGCTAGAGGCACCATCTCTTTAGAGAGGACTTCTTGTCTGTGTCTGTGGGCTACCATCTGGAGACAAAAAGACAAGATTTGACTTTTGAAGAAATTAACTGTCTGAAATAAACACTTCCAAGAAAGAAGGAAACAGGAAGGAGAGTATTTTGTCACCAATGTCAAGGAGACACAAAGCAGAGGATACAAGGATTCTTGGCATGCCAAAATACACTTTTTTCTCTAGCAAATCTCCCTTCCTACCTCGTGTTGTGGTTCATCGAGCTCTCTCTCCAGATCCTCCAGCAAAATCACAGCCTCTTCTCCACTCTCTGGACAGTGTTCCCTCACCCAGCCCTGGAGCTCCTTGGGCAGGATGGACAGAAACTGCTCCAGCACCAGCAGATCCAAAATCTGCTCCTTTGTGCTCACATGTGGCCTCAACCACTGGTAGCAAAGTTCCTGGAGTCGGTTAAGAGCCTCCCTTGGTCCAGGGGTCTCTTGGTAGCACAGCTGTCGAAAGTGCCTTCGGAAGATTTCCCTTGCCAGTGGATTATTGCGTTTCAGTCTGGATTCCTGCCTTTGGAGGTGACTTTTTGCTTCCACTTTCATTGTCAGAAGTTCTTCCCATGCCTGGGGAACTTGAACACCCAGGGATAAAACCTCCTTTGAGTTTGTATTCATCTTGACCTTGAACAGCTTAAAAGGTACCCTCCAACTGCAGCTATGCTTCAAGACAAACCTTGGAGGCACCTGCCTAAGCAGTAAAAATAAATTATTTATATGGAAAAATGACAATAACTGATGACAGAAACTGATAATATAAGCATTTATCATAGGCCCTAAAGCTCTCTTCTGAAAAGTGATTTGGTGACCAAAGGATGGAAATAATGGAAATATATATATATTCATAATATGCAAAGAGTATAGGCTTTTAAGTTACCTAGATATGGGTTTTCTTTCTTTCTTTTTTAAAAACGGGGAATTTCACTCTGTTTCCCAGGCTGCAGTGCAGTGGCATAATCACAGCTCACTGCAACCTTAAACTCCTGGGTTTAAGTGATCCTCCCACCTTGGCTTCCCAAAGTGCTGGGATTATAGGTGTCAGCCACCACACCTGACCCAGACCTAGGTTTTATTCTGATCCTAACATTTACTAATCGTGTGACCTTGTGCCAAGTTTTTAAATCTTCTTTCAGTCTTTGTTTCTTTATGTGAAAAAGAAATAGCAATAATACTTTACAGAGTTCGTGGAGGAAAACAGCCCAAGAATTAGGGACTCCACAGATCACTCAGAAAGTCTGAATAAAAAGTTTGAGCTCACTGTATAAACATCAAATTAGAGAAAGAATAAATGGAAATATTGTTACTGTTGACTAAACGAATGAACCAACATTCACTTTACTATTTACTTCAGTTTTCTTAAATTAATCTTCAAAACAACCATTTAAAGTTGGTATTATTTACACTAAATTTACAGAAAGAAAGGCTTGGGTGGATTCCAAGCCCTGGAGCTTTCCACACCGTCCTGCTGCTACTTAAGAGTAACAGTCAACATTGCACAAGTCTACAATATGCTTTCAGATACAAGACCATATTTCATCCTCACAATTACCCACTGAGGTTTTATTATAATAATTATTTCATTAGATAAGAAATGGAAGCCAGGGAAAGTTAAGTAGATTGCCCAAGGTCAACTTCTTTGTGAGGACAATCCTAAGAAGCCAAAGAAGCCCAAGGGAGAAGTTTTCTCCAGACACCCGGGCAGCGCCTGAAACCCAGGGGGTGTTCCCAAAATGTGGGTCTCCAAAATGTCAGAAAGCACAGCGCAGCAGCTTAACTGCAGCTTGACAGGCTCTGTGGCAGACATCTGGGGAATCTGAATTGGGAGGTGGAGAGAAGTACAGGGAGCCCCAGAATATGCACCTTTAACGGGCTCCTCAGTGATTTGTATGTATTATAAGGTTTGAGAATCAAAGAACTAAGGAAATCGGAAACTGTTACATTCTGCACTTTAAAACCAGTCCATTCAACGCCCCTTAATTTGCTTTTAGAATCTAGAGGTGAGAGGGTATACGGGCTCTCCATCTTGAAGGCTGCCAAAGTCTTAACTGTCCTTAACTTCCTCTCCCGGGTGTTTCTTTCCCTGAGTCCTAAGCCTGTTGTCGTTATTCACCGAGGTGACCCTTCCGCCTCGCAGTCCTCCTACAACCCTTTCTTGTACAATGTCCCCACAGCTGGGGATGACCACCCTGGTCTAGCGGGCGCCTGAAGCCGGCAGGCACTGACCGCCGCCCCCTCCTCCGTCTCCCACTTCCCAGCGGCTGAGGTTCACTTTCCACACCCCTTTCCCAGCCCCACCCTCCCCAACACTCCTCCATTCCCGGCCCCCACAGCCAACTCACGAGACCCGGAACGCGCGAGGACGGAGAGGGGGTTACCGGCCCGGCGTTGCTAGGCGCGCGGCACGAACAATGGCCGGGCGGGGAAGATGCCCACCCCTCCTCGAAGGCGGACGGAGCAGAGGCACTTCCGGGCCGTTCTAGGACTCCGTGTCTCGTTGTCTCGCGTCCACCTTGCCTCGGAGTCGACCCCCAATTTCCTGGCGTCCAGTTCTGTTTCACCAGTGAATCACATAAACAGAATGTCATACGTGTGTGGGCCGCACACAGGTTTTAAACGGAAAACGTTGATGAAGCATAGACCGTTAACTATTGAAAATGCTGATTTTAAAAGCATTTTTAAAATTAATACATTATTTATGGTTAAAGAAAACCCTCAGACAATACCAAAATTAATAAAGTAAAATGTCAAACCCCACCTACCCCTCCTTAGTCCCATTCCCTGAGGCAGCCACTTGTCACCGTTAGCCTGGAATTTGTATATCATTGTGATCCTCTCACACACTGTGGCATTATTTTATATTTAGCCTTTTCTCCCCCGCTTATTTTAACGTTTTCACTTCATGTATCCTAAACAGCTTTACTCATCATGTAGGTCTAACTTATTCTATGGGTGCATAATAGTCCATAAAGCAATTTATTTGTCCAGGCCCCTACGTATTCTTTATTTAGGCATCTGCTTGCCTGCCTGCCTGCCTTCTTTCCTCCCTCCCTTCCTCTTTTCCTACCTCCCTCCCTCCCTGCCTGCCTTTCTCCTATCCTCCTTTCCTTTTCTTTCTTTCTTGTTTTTGTTTTTTTGTTTGTTTTTTTGTTTGTTTTTGCTATAAAAGCTTTCTGGAGTTTTAGTAATAATATGATAATACAAAATCAAACCAAAACCAATTAAATAAATTTGTCACCCAGGCTGGAGTGCAGTGGCACCATCATAGCTCACTGCAGACTCCAACTCTTGGCTCAAGCAATCCTGCCTCAGCCTTCTGAGTAGCTGGGACTACAGTCACACACCACCTTACCCAGCTTTTTTTTGGCGGGGGGAGGTAGAGATCAGTGTCTCGATTTCTTGGCCAGGCTGGTGTCTAACTCCTGGCCTCAAGCGATCCTCCCACCTCGGCCTGGCAAAGTGCTGGAATTACAGGCATGAACCACCATGCCCAGCCTTAAATAAACTTTATTGGTACAAAAGAGCATAATTGTAGGTGCTGTTAGTCATTCATCAGTTTTACTATGCCAACTAGAATGATGGTGTCGCATAGATTAAACTATATTCATTTGTTTTAACAGAATCTTATCATTTATTTTATTAAAGCAGTAAGAAAGTATCTTATGTGTTAATGGAGGCTCCATGATCTGTTTTAACTCCAAAACAGAAGTAGCTCTGAAAATTTCTTTATTGTTTTCCTCAGCCTAGCCTTCTGAGGGCATTAAATAAACCTGAGTTTTATGCTTTACTTCTATTTCTTTCAAATATCCAATAAGTATATAATCATCAAGAGCACTAACATGCAGAAAATTTGCTCAAAAATTCTCATCACTTTTTCCACCATACCATGTTCACTTGCAAATCCCTCATTACAAACTTTCCTAACAAACTATGAAATGAGAGTAAATGCTCAACTTCTCTTGGACTTGAATAGACTATTTAAATATGTTATTCATTTTGGATGACGATCTGTGACAAGTAAACGCGATTTAATATTTGTATGAAACTTCTTAAATGTCTCACTGGCAGTTGGTTAGGGTCTCTCACTGGTTTATACGTGTTTGCTAAGTGGGTCAACTATAGGGCTCAGGCAGGCTCCAGCTCAGAGTCAAATGGGCAGCACATTGGACTTCACAGTAGTTAAACAGCCCTGATAGAGACTAGCTTTCATTTGTCTGTTTCGGGGAAGATTCCACTATAGCAATACTTTGATGAGTGTCCTGGGACAGAAGAGATTATTTTTAACTTATAATTGGAAATCCCTACTGAATATTGAAAATGCCATACCAACTCAAAGACAAGAAATACTGACTGCAAGATCAACCCAAAAGGTTGACGATTACCTGAATCTAGAAGCAGACATATTGGGATACTAACTCTGCTGTGGGTTATGCCATAGCTAAAAAAAATTAAAATGAAATAAAGCAAAAAAAGAAAAAGAAAGAAAGAAAGGGCAAGCAAGAAGGAAGGAAGGAAAGAAGGAAGGAAGAAAAAAAAGAAAGAAAGAAAGAAAGAAAGAAAGAAAGAAAGAAAGAAAGAAAGAAAGAAAGAAAGAAAGAAAGAGAAAGAAAGAAGGAAAGAGAAGGAAAGAAAGAGAGAGAAAGGGAGAAACAAAGGAAAAGAGGGAGGGAGGGAGGGAGGAAGGAAGGAAGGACTTGGAGGATTGGTGACAAAGAGATTATTGATGGAACTAGCTCGCATGTGGATAGATCTCTTAGAATGGATACCAAATGTACAAATATTTGTATCCTATATGAATCTTCATTAACCCACTGTGTCAAAGGGTTTCAGTAAGCAAGTAAACAAGATGATGTGGAAAGAGAACATGGACTCCTCCTCTTCACAGCCTACTGGGATCCTTCCTTAAGCTTGAAAATAAAGGAAAAATTGTGAGTCCCTTCAAGGGAAATTCCGGGCACCCTGCAACCAGCAACTAGGGAAATAAATTAATAACCTGCTAAGCAAGAAGATAATAATAGCATAAACAATAGTCACTCAAGTGAGTCAGTCATGAGATGTTTGTTTCCTTATAGAAACTAAAGATAACATTTTGACATATGTCCTTGAGTTGAGTTGTTTTTCAAAAACCAGGACCTCTACCAGATGGAAAATGTTGGTCACTGTCATATAGACCTTGACAAACAGGAACCAGAAGATGGATAAGGAAGTCCTAGAAATTTTCCAGCCTTTAACTCACATTGGAGAACCCCCTCATCCATGGCTTTAAAACTCTTGCTTGTAAGCCATCTTACAAAGATTTCAGATCTTAAGTGTTAATGGCCCATTAACCTTGCTTGGTGCTCTGCAATAAATGCCTTACTTTCTCTCACTGCAAATCCTAGTGTCAATGTTTGGCTTTGCTGCACTGGAGAAGCAGACCTAAGTTTTGTTGCTTAACAATCTGCTCTATGGATATCAGCAACTCTTTGTTTCAGCTATTTCAGCATTTGCTCAGGAAACTTTTGAACATAGTGACCATGCCTGCCATGATGAAGGCCGTACATAGGCTCAAAAAACAAGACAAAAGCTTTTCTGTTGAAATCCAATTTGCAAGAGCCAAAACCAGTCCTAATCCCTAGATATGATGTAATATCACAGTGGAAACAGCCAGTCACCTGATGGTAAATTGATTACATTCAACTCTTTCCATGATGGAGAGGACAAAACTTTTCTTCAAAGCAATAGACACTTTGGGATTTGGACTGACTTTTCATACCTACCATGCTCTGTTAGTACTGACTTGTTGAAAGCCCCACTTACACCAGCCTCAACTTAGGTGGGCATTAAAATATAATGATTCGGTTTTTTCCTTTTTTTTTTTTTTGAGACAGTTCAACTTGTTCTTGTAAATCCTTTCCTGTCCCTTAATGGTGTCTTGAGCAGCTCCCATAGCTTTCTGGCAATTTTAAGTATTAAAGGTCTTATTCAGTTTATTTTTAATTTTAAATTTTATTGTTTATTGAATAAGTTACATAGCCAAGGATTCAAAATATAAGAGGTACAAAAGGGCATGCATTGAAAAATCTCTGTGATATTTTAAATTTTGTTATGTGTGATGATGATATTGTAGTTCTGTAGGAAAATGTTCTTTTTAGGGATGGGTACTGAAGTATTCAAAGATGGTATGCCATGATGTCTATAATTTAATTTAAAATACTTCAGCAGAGAGAAAGAAAGGCGGGGAGTTAAATATGACAAAATATGAACAATTATAAAATCTAAATGATAAGTATATAGATGTTCATTACACATTATATAACGTAAACTAGAAATAAAATCCAATCCCCACCCCAACCCTGGCCAACTAAACAGACCCCTTGTGGCAAAAGTGATACCAGAAAAAACTTAAAAACTGAATTCCCAGCCCTGACAGAGTGAGAGGTCAGACACAACTCATTATACCCTCCTCCCTTTTGTGGTTTAGACACAACTGACCAGCATTAAAGTTAAAATAGAGATCATTAGACTGATAGAATAGACTCTTTGTGGCAATAAGATACCAAATTATAAGCAGGACCTAAGTCCATGCCAGGGAAGGGTTAAGTCACACATCCTTTCACTTAAAGAAGAAACTATGTTCTAACTGCCACAGGTTTTCCTTTTTCTCTGGCAGCTAAACAAGCACTGGCCCTGAGATAAGCAATATTCAAACAATTTGCAGCTACACTAGATGCTGACTAACTGTACCCTCTTCCATCAACTGTAACTATAGCTTTGATTGGACATGAGACTGATTTCAGTAGCTTTCTCCTGATAAGACCAATCATGGACTGATTCTAGCCCTTTTACAGAGATTGCGCACTTCTGTGCTCTCCTGTCCTGAAGTGACCGTTTGACATATAGAGCCTAGTTGTAATACATGCAAATGTTAAGTCTCCACTTCAAAGTGAACATGTAACATGCATGTTTGTTCAATGTGCATGTGTCACGGCCCCTTCCTGAATATTCATAGCTCCTTCAGTAACCTGTTGAATATGTATGTTTGGTCAACTCATTCAGTATAAAGCTTCCACTTCAACCCCTTCTCCTTCAAAGTGCCTGTCTCTGGATGTGGCCTGCAGTTTGGCCACCTGGCAGGCTGTAACTCTTAAGAAGAAATACAGTCTTTTCTCTCTTTTTCCAAATTTGTATCTTGTGATCTTTTCTTTAAGTTAAAAATACATAAACCTTTGGGAGCAGATGTGTTTCCAAATTCAGGTTTTTTTTTTTTTTTTTTTTTTTTTAGAAAGATAATGTGCATACACTGTATATAATGTAACCTCCAGCAGAGTTTCAGAGCATATCAAACACTTCAATATTTCTGCTTTGAGATTTATGATTAGTCACTTTAAATGAGTTAAAGGCTATAAAGAAGTTCAGGTTTTCCCCTCAGATAGATTGTAGTGCCAAATTTATGGAGGAAAGATTTGGCGTTTTAAAAATTTTATAGATTTCAGAACTGTGATTAAGGGATCCTGGATATGCACTAGTCTATTTTCTGTGTTTTTTGCATATTTAAACATTTTCAAAATAAAAATTTGTTAAATAAAAATATACAATCTATTTCTACCACTAGTCACCTAATTTCATTTACTAGAAACAGCCAAAGGTATTGATTTCCTTTTTTTCTTCTAGACAGGGTCTCTCTCTGTCGCCAAGGCTGGAGTGCAGTGGCATGATCTCAGCTCACTGCAACCTCCACCTCCCAGACTCAAGAGATTCTCCCACCTCAGCCCCCCAAGTAGCTGGGGACCACAGGCATGCACCACCATGCCTGAAGAATTTTTGTATTTTTAGTAAAGATGGGGTTTTACCGTATTGCCCAGGCTGGTCTTGAACTTCTGAGCTCAAGTGATATGCTCCCCTCCTCATCCCAAAGTGCTAGGATTCCAGGTGTAAGCCACCATGCCCGGCCTTCATTTCTTATACAGCCTTTCAGAGATATTTTAGGTATGTAGAAGCAAATATTTATATATAATTTTGCCCTGGGATTTTACAGAAATAGTAGAAATTTTTCCTGTAGCCATACATACAAAGCTGCATCTCTATTTTGACAGCTGCATACTATTTCATTATGCAGCCAGTCCTTTATTGATGGGCAATTAAGCTATTAATATTTCCTATCACTTTCCATTTATAAACGCTGCTGAGCTTCAGACACGTATTATCTTACATACGTGTGAGTCTGTCTCTAGGATAAATTCCTAGAAGTAGAATTCCTGCGTCAAAGAATATGCACATTTAAAAAATGTATAGACTTCGGGCCCGGGCGCTGGAAGGTGGCGGTCTTCCGCGGAGAAAAGCCAGCAGCTGGAGGGACGCAGGGCCAGGAGGGCAGGACCGCGCCGCGGCCACAGCCCGGAGCTTCTTCAGCCCCTCGACACGGGCCACCCTCCGGTCTGTTCTCCCCGCCCGGTCGCCGCCCGCCAGCCCTCCATCCCCCAATCGCCCGACCTCCTAAGTAAGAGCTGAAAGAATCATTTTTGAGAGTCATGACGCATAGCTGCCTGCTTCGTCCCCCAACCCTCGACGACGAAAAGGACTTCGGCCCCCGGCCGCGCAGCTCCGGGGAAGGAAAACAGAGCGACCTCCGCCGCGCGCTCAGGGCCACTCTAGAGCGAGAAGCCGCCCCGAGGCCGGCAGAGCGCCCAGCCGCGGCGGAGACCGGAAGCCTTCCGGAGCCCAAGGCTGTGCACCGGCCCTGTGCTGATTCTCTGCCTAGGAAAGGACCATGCAGCTTGAGATCAAAGTACCCCTGAACTTCATCATTTTCTACTCTTGTATAACAAACTGCTCTGGCGCTTCTGAAAAAGAAATAAGAAGTCCACTGGTACCCTGACAAACCGCTGAAGGGCTCTGGCTTCCACCAAGTCCACACTGGGGAGATGGTGGACCCCTTTGGGGAGCTGGCCGCCAAGCGAAGTGGCCTGGCAGTGGAAGATGTGCGGGCCAATGTGCCTGAGGAGATAAGCATATGGATTGACCCCTTCGAGGTGTCCAACCAGATTGGCGAGAAGGGAGCAGTGAAAGTGCTGTACCTGGATGACAGTGAGGGCTGCGGGGCCCCAGAGCTGGACATAGAGATCAAGAGCAGTTTCAACCCTGACGACCAGATACTCGTGCCTACCGGAAGCCAGGACAGCTCCTTGTCCAACTCCCCGTCGCCATGCTTTTCCCATCACCCAGCCCCACCTTCATCCTCTGCCTCGCCAGCCCATCACCTTCACCATAGACTCCTTTGCTGCCACCAAATTAGGCTCCATGAAGATAAAGAAGAGGGGTGGGGCAGCAAGTGGTAGAGGAGCAGCCAGCGGTGAGGCAGGTGGCCAGCAGCTACCACAGTAGCCTCCATGGCCCGCTTCAGCACCAACAGCTTGTTGAAACACAAGAGTCTTTCTCTGTCTATGCATTCACTGAACTTCATCCCGCTCAACCAGGCCCTCAATCCTAGCTCTCGCCGAAGGCCACGTACAGTCTCAAGTACAATAGTGGCGACTCGCTCAGTTTCTTCTTTGATGGGGCCGATGGCTAGGGCAGTGGCACCCCATCCCCCTTTGGAGGCAGTGGGACTGTCACCTGCAACAACAGCAGCTTCTGCATGGTCTAGATATTTGGAGGTGGCACCACCCGCCTCTTCCTGGAGAAGCCACCCTTCATGGAAGGCCTCAGCTACAACCTGAACACCATGCAATATCCTAGTCAGCCGTTCCAGTCCATGGTGCTGGCCAACTGACCGTCTACCTGCCCTGGGGCCAGGCACCCAAGACCACAGAGAAGAGAGAGAAAGAAAAGGAAAGGCCAAAAAAAAAAAAAAAAAAAAAAAAAAAAAAGGAAAAGAAAAATGTACAAGAAGATTTTCAATTTTCTCACTCTCACTTCTACAAAAAAAGATCTAGTGCAGGCACGGAATGGGAGGGGCTCCCAAAGCACCAAAATGTGTTTAACTTACCCCCTACCACTTACTACTCGCCCATCGGCCTGTAATTTGGTTGGTTTGGGTTTTATATTTCTTTTTTCTGTCTTTGTTTTTTTAACATGTAGTTCTCTATATAACATCTTTAATTGGTGGCTTCCTTTGCTAAGAATGGTCCAGAAATGAATTTCTGCTCCCTGTTCCTCCCTTCCTCCTCACACTCCTGGTTTAGGATTGGTGTGTCCAAGCTCACAGGGAAGGAAGAGCTGCAGCTGGAGCCTGACCCTCCCTGGAACAGGGAGAGGCTGGCCTGTGTCACTGCCTCTGTCACCCAGCTATCCTCACACTCAAAGCCATCCAATCTTGGCAGGCCTTCTCAGGCCCTGCCACCGAAATAGGCCTGACTCCAGCCCCCACTCCATTTCAGGCTGGGCCACAAGGAGCTGCCAGTTGGCCACTTGACACCCCCCACACCCTAGAGCTGATGTTTGTGACTACAGGAAGGTTAGCATTTTATCTAGTTTAATTCCTGTCATCTCTGTCCTGAGGCCCCACCTCACCATTCCCTCCAGGCCCAGACCATCATCAAGGCCCTGGCCACCCAGCCACTGATGCATATGGCCTTTTCTTTCTCTCATGCAGCTTCTTCTCTCCTGGGCCAGAGGTTGTGGGTAGGGAGGTGGTGTGTGTGTGTGTGTGTGTGTGTGTGTGTGTGGTTTGCTGTGCAGTTTTAAAGGATTCCAAGCCATGTGAAACTTACTCTCTAGATGTGATTCTGGGTTGCGACAAATGCTTATTAATGAGTGAGGCTGGGGAGTGGGCTGGGAGTATTAGCAGTCCTTTTATAGTGTGTGTGGTGGGGTCACACCACTATGGCTAAGCTTAAGACACTCCCAGAGAGAAGCACTGCAGAAGGAACTGGTTTCCAGACTGCAGAGGGATCTGCACTTTTGTTTTTGACCACCTCCACCAAAAAAATAGGTTAGCTCTGAAGGGCAAAGGGAATACCCAAGCCTCTGATGCCTATGAGAAGTCCCTGGACTTCGACCCTCCTGTTGTGTGACCTTAGCCCCGTGGGAAGCTGCTCACCTGAGCACCTATGGGGGTGAGAAGGGAGGCAGGGTGGGATATTGGAATCAGCATCTGCAGTGGGCAGCCCTGAGCCTGGAATGGATACTTTTTGGTTTTTTGGTTGTAGATGTTATTTGAGTACATTTGTGCCCCTGCCTGATAGAGCTTCTCAGTACTTCCTACTATCCCCCTCACTGCCCTGACCTAACCCCACTGGACCTTAATACAGTGAGGGGTAGTGTCCTGGACAGGGACTCTGCACTCCCAGCTGACGTGTTTGGATCACAGAAGAGTGTTTGCTCCTCTGCCTTTGCTAGAAGAGGGTTTGTTTCTCCAACCCTAGAAGGCCAGGCAGACGTGGACAGGAGCCAGGGGAGCAGGGTAATAAACATTTTATTCTTTGGCAAGTGGGGCACTTGGTATCAGGGTCCCATCACCAGAAAGCGCCAAAACCCTTGCCGCCACACTCACTCCATCCTCCCCAGGGACCTCAAGTGGGCAACTGCTGTGGCTGTGGGTCCAGCCCAGGCAGGCACTGCCAGCCTTCTCTCCCTGCAGTGGGCACTAGCTCTACTTCCCCCAGCAGGCAGTGCCCCGATTTCTCAGCCCAGCACTATCTGTTCCCCTAGACTTCTCAGGGGCCAGCCCAGTTTGGGCCACACTCTCCCTCATTCATGGCTCCCACATAGGTGATAGGCCCAGCAGATAGCTTCTCTCTGGGAAAGGTTGGATGCTCTCTTACATCCCCTTCTAGCCCTCCTATCATCTACACACACAGGCATCCACCAACATCTAGGTCAGCTTGTTTCTCACCACATGCAGGGAGAAAGGGGTGACCAATCCCTTCGTGTCTTTTGAAATAGGAGGAAAATTGTGTGTTCAGGAGCATGACTTCAGTGCTGAGCTCTAGAGCCCAGTTCAATCTGTCTTGTCTCAAATCTAGGCATTTTTGCTTCAATTTTATTTTTTTAAGAAAACAAAAACAGAAACCTGTACTAATTTACCTGGTTTCATAGGAAAACTTTCTAAAAATTTTTTATGTTTTTTGATGTCCATTTGTATTGAATAATTTGCTATACTTGTAAAATGTAAGAGGTATGTATAATAGATGTATATTTCTAACACAATAAACATATTTTTTTACTTTTCAAGATTTTTCCTTAAAAAGATGAGAGAAACATTTTTTTTTTCCAGGAAAAACAAACTTTAGAAAAGAGAATAAAATCTTTTCTCCACTTTCCCCATCCTGTCTCTATCTATCCCTCTTTCCCAGGAACAAATCAGAAGGTGGATTATCTTGTGAAGAACGTAAACTGTTAGTCTGGAATGATGTCTTTTCCTCAATGTAGTGAGCTATGGATCCTCTAGTTTTCTCTCTAGGGATGGGAAGGGGGCATTGAGGCAAGCCTAGAGAGGAGCCAGGAGAGCAGGGTCATGAGCTTTTTTCTTTAGTGAAGGAAGAATATAATCAAGGGGTTTGTATTCGGAATGTTGTGCAATATTTTGGAATGGGACATTAGCATGTTTAGAGATTTTTTAGTTTAAAAACAAAACAAAAAGATTTATGAAATCTGTAGAGTTTCTACTGTTCCAGATTATTTTAAGTTTGTATGGAAAGTATTATATATTATATAATTTTAAAAAATGTGTACATACTGCTAGATTGCCCCCAAAGTAGTTATAAAAATTTACAGCTCTCTAACAATACCTGAAAGTTATTTCCCCTCCCACGTTCACCAAAGTTTTTGATCTTTGACAGTCTGATGGGTAAAAAATGGCATATTATTGTGGTATTAATGAACATTTTTTAAAAAACAAGCTCTGGCGAGTTTATTTAAGGAAATTTTTGCATGATTTACTTTTCACTAGTCTGTGCTGGCATGCTTCTAAAGATATCAGAATCACCTGGATCAATGATAGCCAGTGTGCATACTCTGTAGTATTTTTCGAATCCTGTGGCCAGTTCAATATTATTGCTGCTGTAGTGATGGACACCAATTTTGGCCAAAATTGTGTAGTACTCTATTTCAGATTTCTTCAAAGGTGGGCAGTTGTTAGCGAGAATGACCAATTTCACTTTGCCTTGTCTGATCATCTTCAGAGTCCGCTCGTACCCCAGCGCATCCTTTCCTCTTTTCAAAACAAGTTGGAGCCTAGAATTGCTGGACTCCAGCGATTTTTTCGTTTTCTTTGTAGCCACCATTTTCCTGCCTTAGGTGCCAGATGGCCTCCAACCAAGAGCAGCCATCAGGATGCTGCAAGGGAGTGAGAAAATAACATTTCTTTAAATATGAATGAGGTTGAATGAATTAGTATTCATGCATATTTCCTTCCTGTGAATTTTCTGTTTATGTCTTTTCCATTTTTTTCTGTTTGTGATGGTGTTTCTTTTTGTTTTTGAGACAGTCTCCCTCTGTTGCCCAGAGCTGGAGTGCAGTGGCGTGATCGTGGCTCACTACAACCTCCACCTCCCAGGTTCAAGCGATTCTCATGCCTCAGCCTCCTGAGTAGCTGGGACTGCAGGTGTGCCCACAACACCCTGCTAAGTTTTGTATTTTTTGGTAGAGACAGGGTTTCACCATGTTGGCCAGGCTGGTCTTGAACTCCTGAACTCAAATGATCTGCCGACCTCAGCCAAAGTACTAGGATTAAGGCATGAGTCATTGCAGGTGGCCTGTGATAGTATTTCTTTTGTTGACTTGTATGATTATCATGTATTAGGGAAATCAGTCCTTTGTGATAAACACAGAATTTTTCTATTTAACTTTGTTTGTGGTTTTTGTTATACAGAAATTTTAAATTTTTAAGTGGTTTAATTTAATAATCTTTTGTGTTTTCTAGGTTTTCTGTGATACTTAGAAAGACCTCCCTCATGCCAAAACTATAAAAGAAAATTCCCTCTTTTATTTATTTTTTATGGGAATTTTTTTTTTCTGTTTAAATTTTGAATCTCCTGGTTGTGAGATGTGGATTATGCTCTATTTCTTTCAGATGTCTATCTAGATATTCCAGTACCCTTTATAGCATAATTCATCTTTTCTCCATTGCCTTGAAATGTCAACTTTATCAAATGCTTAAATATTTGTGCCTGCTTCTGGATTTTCTATCCTATTTGTACTACAATGTTTTATTCGCTATGCCTTAAAATAAGTCTAAATACCCAAAAGGTATTTAGACCTCATTATTTTTTTCTGAATTTTCTTGGCTACTAATGTTGTTTATTTTCCATATAAACTTGTTGTTTATATGGAACTTGGCTACTAATGTTGTTTATTTTCCATATAAACTTTAGAAGCAATATATACAGTTTGAAAACAAAACTCTATTTTAATTTGTATTGGCATTATGTTAAATATGTAGACTAACTTGTAGAGAAGATTGACAAAGTGTTCTTTATATTCATCTTGTAATTTTCTTCTAAATTTATTTCTCAATGTTTTATCTCTTTTGTTGCTATTGTAAATGTTTTATCTCTTTTGTTGCTACTGTAAATGGGGTCTTTTCTTCCATTGTGTGTGTGGGTAGGAAGGCAAGTGATTTCTCTTATTTATTTGTATAAATATATTTAATTTCATAAATAAATCCTGTGTACCTTCATATATCTAATGTAATGATACTTTTATCTCCTTCTTTTGAATTTATTTATTTAAATAATTCTGACTAACCCAAAATACTACAAAATTCTTGTGATGAAAGTGGACGTCTTTCTAACTTGTTGCTAATTTCAAAGGCAATGCATATAATGTATTCTCTGAAAAGCAGGATGATGACCGTTGATGTAAGTTAGATATGTTTTCTAATGTGAAGTAAGGAGCTATACTCTTTTATTAAAAGTTTCAAAAATTACAACTAAGAAAATGGATCTTAATGCAACCAAATGCCATTTCCACATTTACCTAAATCCTTATATGCGTTTTCTCCTCACGTATGCTAATGTGGTGAATTACATTTAAATATTTTTCTATTTTAAATAATACTTATGCTCATCTCCATTTTGTCATTGTGAATTATTTATTCCTTTAGCGTGCTGCTGGAGCACACTATCATTTTATTTAGGATTCTGCATAAGAAAGAATGAAAAATGGGTTTTCCTATTGGTAATTATCATGAGTTTTGAGATCACTCTTAGAATTGTTTCTGAAAAAAATCGAATATTCTCTTTGCTTTTTACATTCTGGAATCATTTTAAATGCATTGAAATTCTCTGTTCCTTAATGGTTTATTAAAATTTATCTGTGAAACTGTTAGGTCTAATGCTTTTTCTGGGGGAAGTCTGTTGACAACTTTTATTTGTTCTATTCTAATTGGTATGTTTGATTTTCCATTTCTTCTAAAGGTTGTCTGGTATGTTTTGTAGAAATACATTGCAACCAGGTTTTTCAATCATATTGCAAAGCATTAAACAAAACAATATCTTTTAATTTCATCTGCATTTGCGGTTACAAGCATTCCTACTACCACTGACTCGCTGGAGTGAGAGCAGTTACAGGAACTGAGAGAATGGCAGAGCTCAGAATAGAAACTGAAGCGGAGGGGGAACTCAACTTCCACCTAACACACGGTTTTGGCAGCGCGCGCTTTGTCAACCAGGGTATTTAAAGTTCGCGGGAACTAGAGGTGCAAAAGAGGAAAAACCAACAGGCTGGGCGCCGGTGGCTGGCTGTAATAATCCCAGCGATTACGGAGGCCGAGTGGGAGGATCACTTGAGCCCAAGAGTTGGAGACTAGCCTGGCCAACTTGGCAAGACTCCGTCTCTACAAAACGAACAAACAAAAATCAAGAAATTAGATCTGGATCAAAAAGGAAATTCCTCGAAAGAAAAAGGTCCGGGCCGCAAGATTCTGCCAAGAGTGGGGAAGCACAGTACCCATTGCGTGGCCAGCCCGGATTGCACCTTCTGCTCTCACTGCGCACTCCAACGAGTAAGAGGTGCTTGAGGAATATTTATTAAGTAAATCTTCCTCACTCTGTTGTTTTCCTGCTTTGGACTCCGATTCTTAGATTTTGGTCTTTCTCATTCAGACATTTTAAACCTAGAAGGACCTGGGAACGCATTCAGTAAAGATTACACGTCGGCGCACCCACTGCTCTTTGCTCTGAGATTCCATCCCCCAATCCCACCTTAGTGTCCTACCTTGAGGTTCCTGGATGGTCACCAGAGAATCTCCGAACCCATGAATTTCAAGAATCTTTCCTCAGATCCTTAAAGGGCTACCCAAATGGTCCCGCTGGACGAAGATCAGATCTCCCAATTCCTTTGCCCAGACACTACTAACACCTCACCCCCGCCCCCGCCCCGTACTTTTTAGCACTTCCACCCCCCATCTCTGCCAGGCAAAGCACGACAAATCCTTTGCAGGTAGAAATTCTACCTTTTACTTTTTTCACAGTCTTCACACTACCGTCACCACTAAGGTCAACGCAGTAGGTGGTCAGCGCCGAATGTAACATTGACTCTGGAGTCCTATGTAAGTGACTATTACTTGTATTTTACAGATTATTTATTTATTTACTTAATGCTGGATCTCGCACAGTCTCCTAGGCTGGAGTGCAGTGGTGCAATCCTAGTTCAGGGCAGCCTCCAACTCTTGCGTTCAAGCGATCTTTGCGCCTAGGCCTCTCAAAGTGCTGGGATTACGTGGGTGAGCCACTGTGCCCCACCCCAATTTTTAAAATAATATAAAGTTATATGCTTCTCTGCCTGCCAACCCCTTCAGACGTTGCAAAAGCAAATTTAGTAATAACCAAAAAGCCCTTGCACCCCCCATTCAATTCCTAAAAATAAAAAAATAAATAATCTGCAAGAGTTTGGCTTTGGCGTGTATTCCTCAAAGCTACTTAAAAATGAATATATAATTGTATGCGTACTTCTAGACTTATATTTACAAAAACAGAAACTGCTACACAATATTGTTTTGCAGCACGCTTTTTATGTCAGTTACTACCTGTCTATTTTATTCTTTTTGATAGTTGTATAGTAGTACAATTAAGTTGATGCACCACAATTTGTTTAACCAACCTTATACCAACCCTCTTTCAAAGGCTGCTACCTTGAACATTCTTTTATGCTCTTATTCATACCTTGTTGAATTTATGCAAATATTTCTGTAGAATAGAGTTTTAGAAGTGGAATAGCAAAGTGATGAAATCTACCTTTTAAAAAATCAGTGTATTGAAGTTTAATTTCCATTCAGTACAATTTACCTTTTTATATGTAGTTGGATGAATTTTGGCAGACACATGTAGTCATGTAAAGACCTCTACAATAACAAGATATACATTTTCAGCACCCCCCCGCAATATTCTTCCTCACTTCTCTTTAGTCAATCTTTCCCTCTACTCCCAGCCAGACAATTACTAATGTGATTTTTAACTTTATCTTTTATCTAGAATAGAATCATACAGTACAAGCATTTAAGTCTGGTTTCTACTTTCTTTCACTTGGCACACTGCTTTTGAGACTCATTTATGTTGTGTTTATCTGGTTTGTTCTTTATGCTGCTGAGTAATATTCCATTACATAGATGTACCACAATTTGCTTATCTATTCACTAGGTGATAGATATTTGGATTGTTTCCAGTTTTGGCAATTATAAATAAAACTGCTATAAACATTTGTGTACAGGTGGACACGTTTTCAGTTTTTCTGAGTAAATATTTAGGAGGAGGATTATTGGGTCATGGAGTAAGAATATACTTAACTTCATTTAAAAAACCTGAAAAACTGTTTTACCAAGTGGCCATACCATTTTTGCATTCTCACTGGCAAAGTATGAGAGTTTCAATTTTTCCATACCCTCATCAGCACTTAGTTTTATCAGGTTTTTAAATTTTTTTTTAAAGTTTTGCCATTGTAGTAGGCATGTAGTGGTTTTAATTTGAATTTTCCTAATGATAATGATATTGAAGTTTTCTCATGCACTTGTTTGCTATCTGTATATCATTTTTGTTAAAGTATAATTCAAATCTTTTCCCCATTTTTACTGGGGAGGGTGGAATTGTTTTCCTATTGTTGTGCAAAATCTACACGTTTTCTCTCTGAGTCAGAGAGTTGTCCATTTTTACTAACAGTAGCTTTCAAAGAACAGAAGTTTTTAATTTTGACTGTCAAATTATCAATTTTTATGATTTATGGTTTTTTTCTATTTTAAAATCCTTGTCTAACAAAGTCATAAGGATTTTCTCTGAAGTTTTCTTTAAGAAATCTTAAAGTCATAGGTTTAGTTTTAGGTTTTATTTTGGTCTGTGGGCCGTTGTGAGTTAATTTTTGTATACTCACAAAGTGTTAGGTAAGGATGGAGATTCATGTTTTTGTTTTGTTTTGTTTTTGCACATGGCTCTTGTCCAATTGGTACACCACCATTAGTTGAAAAGACTTTCCTTTCCCCTCTAAAGGATTAACTGAATCACCTTGGCAACTTTTATGAAAATCAGTTGATATCATGAGTCTATTTTTGAACTCTAATATCTACTTTTAAATTGTAATAAATGATAGGCAAATTTGCCATCCCCACCAGAAAAGTGTGACATCAGTCTTACAGCTGACTCCCAGTTCATTTGGACCTTTGCCTCTTCCTCACCAGAAACAGAAGTAGTACCCTGTGCTCCAGTTTCTCTTCCCTCAGCCCAAACCCAGCTCTTCTTAAAGTCTCATGAGCTGATGCCACTGCACAGCTTGGTAGCAGACAACATAGCAACTTCTATATTCGCCAGAAACTCTTTATGAAGCAGCCAATTCATTTCTCTATGCTAGATATTGTGGAGGCAACTGCTCTTGGGCTGGGTAAGGATTTATTACTGCGCTTGGAATCTGGAGATGTGAGTTCAAGACTCAACCAGACCTGGGGGTCTAGTTTTGCGTTTACCTCTCCAGTAACTGCTCATTTCTCTCCTTTACTGAGTAAACTCCTTTCCAACTTGGTATATTTAATTCCAAGGAATGATAATGTTATATTTCAAAACGAAAGAGTTCTCACGTTGTAATTTAATGCCTCTTCTCTGTGAATCAAGTTGGGCTGAGCCCTGGAGACCTCAGAAAAGGACACTGTCTTAGGTTTATCAACTGCTCGGCAGCCAGGTGGAAAAGCCGAATGGGAAGGTTTCTCAGGATGCGACACCCGCTGGCCTCATCTTCCGAAGATCCTCGGCTCTCGCTTTGCCCCTTAGCCTGCTCACGAACGCCCGGCCTCACCAGGTCACGTGTTGCCTGATTTGTATGCAAAATTTTGTTCGTCCTTTATCTGAAATTCAAATTTAATTGGGTATTCTGTATCTTATCTGGCAATCCTACCGCGAACCCGTCCTCAGGCCGGAGGAGGAGAAATTGCATTAAGGATAACTTTCTACCCCACTGAGTCAGAGAACAGTTTCCTAAGTGTTGGGAAGAGTGAAAACCTGTCACCATGAAAAGAAAGGAAGTCTCCTCCAATTGAAAACAAACAAACAAACAAAAACCAAAAGCTGTTACCAGGGACTGGGAGGACAGGTAAAGCCAGATGCAACGTTAACAGGAAACACTGTTTTCCAAGATCATGCAGCAGCTGTAAAATGTAGCAATGGCCCCCTCTTTGGGCAATTGCTTTTTACGAGTGCGCAGACCCGCTTTGCCACACCCATCCATGTACTACTGGGGATACCGAAGATCACTCTCTCCTTGTGACCACGCCCAATCCCTAGCTAATCCCCGCTACTCTTAACCCCGCCTCGGAAACACCAAGCAACCCAGAACTGATCCCGCTTCTCTTAGAGACTCCTCAGAATCCTCGAATGGGAACCCACACCTTACAAAAGACAGCTCTCTCTCGCCTCTTGTTGAACTGCATTTCTCCGTTACTCTGGAATACCCTGTCACTTCATCTATGTGTCAAATCTGATTTTGGTTTATTCCTGGTGGTCTTCGGCTAGTGTCTTTAACACCACTTTACCACTCTGTGGACACCGACAGTGCAGGAGTTAGAGGGATTAATTCTGGCATTATAGACAGATTAATTCTATAATTAATTATAGACAGATTAATTCTGGCATTATAGCCATCGCATCAGGCCAAAAGCTAATAATGCTTTGAAGCCAGTGATCCAGTTTCAGACCTCTGACTTAAGACACTTTAAAATTCTCATTCCCGGTGGGGCGCGGTGGCTCACACCTGTAATCCCAGCACTTTGGGAGGGCGAAGCGGGCGGATCACTAGGTCAGGAGATCGAGACCACCCTGGCTAACACGGTGAAACCCTGTCTCTACTAAAAATACAAAAAATTAGCCGGGCGTGGTAGCGGGCGCCTGTAGTCCCAGCTACTCGGGAAGCTGAGGCAGGAGAATGGTGTGAACCCCGGAGGTGGAGCTTGCAGTGAGCTGAGATCGTTACTCCAGCCTGGGCAACGAGGAAGACTCCGTCTCAAAAAAAAAAAAAAAAAAAATTCATTCTCATTAAAAAAAAATCAAATGAGTCGTACTCTCAAATCACACAAAGCTCAACACCATTAATGCCTAAAAATCCATTGAGTATTGAATATTTATGAAGCCCAATGTATAAACTGTCAGTAGTTACCCAGAAAATCTGAAATAAACCAAGGTCACTGAGTTTATGAGAATCCAGGATTCTCAATCACTTCCTCCTCACTGTGAGTACTTAAGCTTCCATTTAGATGCTCCGGGACAATGCTAGTTGAAACAACAATCTCTCTTGTAAGGGCTGCATAAGCAGGTGTGGTCTGACCTCCTTTTCACTTTATTGGGAGGGTAAATCAACACAACTTATATGGAAGAAATTTGACAATAGCTTACAAATGAATATTGCCTAGGACACAGTATATCTACTAGACATTTGTATTGTAAATATAGACACACACATAAAATGCTATATTCAAAATTATATGTGTGTATATATATTCACATACAGGTATGTTTACTGCTTTTTACAAGTAGCACCTATATAAATTGTCTTACATCATGCTTTTTTCACTTAATAGTATATCTTGGAGAGATTAGTAGTCTTATATATGCAAGTCTTATAAATAATAGTCTTAATATGTTTCTGGAAGGATACATGAAAGCTAATAAGAGTGTCCTACCGGTGGCAATGGTAATTAGTGACAAAACTTTGCTATACAACTTTTCATACTTTTTGAATCACGTGAATGCAGTACTTATTTTAAAAATGAAAATAATTGAATATACTGAATAAAATTATGTGTGTTCCTTTTTTTCTCTCAAAAGATCAGCCAAGATGGAAGTTACAAATAGAAACTCTGTAATACTGACATTCTTCTTTCCTTTCTCAGGAGGAAATACTTTAGTACTAACTAGAAATGTTCTGTGGAATGTATTTGTAAGCTTTGTTATATCTTTACGAGACACTCTCAATCTTCTTCCTTTTTCAAAGACAGGGATCCTTAGAAAATAGTGACTGCTTTAAAAGTTGGCATTAAGATAATAAATGAAAATTGCAGTAGAGGTATACAATTAGGCTGAAAATGCCTTAAGTAACCCATATGGTTCAATATACATAATGTTGTGTATGTAACTCTTTATGATTTCATAAGTACCTTTAACTTTTTTAGGCAATGGTTTTCTATAGCCCTCAATTAAATCTTCAATTGTTGCCTCAATGGGGAATCATGCTAAGTAAAACTTGTGAAGGAATGAAAATTTGGGTGAGAATGAAACATGAATCAAATACATCAACTAACAAATTACATTCACAGTGAAGACAAGTGTTACTAAAGAAGCAGAGAACAGGAAAGATCAGAGGGAATTATTGAAATGGCTGGTGAATGGGAAATGAATTCGCCAAATAAAGTGCTTACCACATCATTTATGATTCCTGGAACAAAAGGGTTGTGAAGCAGCCGACGAGGATGGGATTCGAACCCACGCGTGCAGAGCACAATGGATTAGCAGTCCATCGCCTTAACCACTCGGCCACCTCGTCGCACGAATAAGTGACAACTTGAGTTTCTTCCTCTGTGTAGTGCTCCCAGTGAGTCTTGTAGCAACACGATCTAATCTTTTTTTCCTGGTTTAATCCCCGTAACTATACTCTGAGTCAGGTGTCTTAATTAAGGCACATTTCACAACCACCATAAAAATGACGGATGTCACTTAGTGTAGTGAACTTACTTGGCAAATATCTAATAATAGGTTGAATCAGTGCCGGCATTCATTGGTAGACACAAATCAGCTGCTTTGCTGTTGACCCGGCTCCAGTTGGCTGACCTGCATGCCCCTCGAGACACACGCTGGGACCTTCGCCGGGTCCTTCTGCCGCTTTATTCTGCATTCGAGAGATTGATTTGCTTCCCGATCTAAACTTTGTCCTTAGATTCCTGTTTTATGTGACGTACCAGAAACCTGACTGTAATGCCTTTTCATTTGCTTCTGTAATATGCCCGAGGGCCAGGAGATGCCCTCCTTTCTCTTTTGTTACTTTCTCTAGGTGTTGTTATTGATCAGTCTATGATAAATCAGCAACAGGTGAGAACACGCTTTTTTACAAAAATTAGAGGCGCGCAGGCGCGCCAATGGCGCTCCTCTTGGCTTTGGTCAGGACACTGAAAGAAAGAAAATCTTTTTGTGTCTAGCACAAGATTGGCTCAGTCCAGTTGCTGCCGACACTGGGAAGGGCCTGTGGGGTGGGTAACTCCCTGGTGTGGGAGTCAGGATGCATGGTCCTAATTGTGGCTCTTAACTAAGCCACCTCACTAAATCCAACCCAACTTGGGAAGCAGAACAGTAGCCCCTAACGTTCCTTCCAGCTCTGATAACCTCAATTATAAAATGATCATCAAGAAAAGAAGCCTGAGGCTGGGTGCGGTGGCTCACGCTTGTAATTCCAGCACTTTGGGAGGCCAAGACGGGTGGATCGCTTGAGCTCAGAATTTCAAGACCAGCCAGGGCAACACGGAGAAACCCTATCTCTACAAAAATTGCAAACATCAGCCAGAAGTGGTGGCCCGCACTTGTGGTCTCAGCTACTCAGGAGGTTGAGGCGGAGGATCGCTGGAGCACTGGGGGCTTAAAGGCTGCAGTGAGCCCTGATTGCCGCCATTGCACTCCAGCCTGGGCCACAGAATGAGATCCTGTCAAAAAAGAAGGAAGGAAGGAAGGAAGGAAGGAAGGAAGGAAGGAAGGACGGAAGGAAGGAAGGAAGGAAGGAAGGAAGGAAGGAAGGAAGGAAGGAAAGCAGGAAGGAAGGAAGGAAGGAAGGAAGGAAGGAAGGAAGGAAGGAAGGAAGGAAGGAAGGGGGGAAGGAAAGAAGACTCTTAAACTCGTTAGAGTTTGTGTGCTTTTTGATATTTGGTGCAGAATTTTGGAGGGGAAAGTTTTCTTTTCTACCAGAAGAATGTTGGTGCTTTTTTTCCTCCCTGTGAAATGTCCTACCTTTGTTCTCAGCTTTGTTGGGAGAGGCTTTTTTTCCCTCACAGCTGTGTTAAACATTAAAACTACCAAATGTCCACCAAAGTGGAATACTTAGTTAAATAAATTATGATTAAGCAAAACATTAAAGTGGTATGTGATTATTAATAAAAATAATGCTGTTCTATACATAGTAGTTTGTAAATATTTTCCCACCTTTTTTTTTTTTTCTTTTTTTTTGAGATGGAGTCTCGCTGTGTCACCCAGGCTGCATGCAGTGGGGTGAACTCGGCTCACTGCAATCTCCAGCTCCCGAGTTCAAGCGATTCTCCTGCCTCAGCCTCCCGAATAGCTGGGATTACAGGCACATGCCACCACGCCTGGCTAATTTTTGTATTTTTAGTACAGATGGGGTTTTGCCATGTTGGCCAGCTGGTCTCCAACTCCTGGCCCCACTCGGCCTCCTAAAGTGCTGGGATTACAGGCATGAGCCACTGTGCCCAGCCTATTTTCCCACTTCTAAGTTTTAAAAAAAGGCAAGTTGCAGAACAGTATGTATAGCACAGTTGTTTGTTTTCGATGATAGAGAGTTTAGATATTTAATATTGGTGAGGGGCATTTAGCTTCAGCCTTAATTTTATGAAGGTTCTGAACATAGACTTTTCATGTTATCTTTAAAGGAGTATTGTGTATGTATATCTGTGTATGTATTACACATACAACTACTGTGTATTTTTTTAAGAGTGAAATTAAAGATTTTCAATATTCCCAATATTTTCAAATCTTATTTGGGATTTGTTTTTTTTATACATTGAAAATGAAGATGTCATGAACCTTTTGGACTTCTGGAAGGTTCTGCTTGATATAAACATAAAAAAAAATCCAGAAGGATATATACTACTTGTTAACAGCTGGTATCTCTAAGAGTGGGACTATGAAGCTTTTTAACTTTCTATATTAAACATTTTTTCAAGATTTTACTTTTTTCATGATGAATATGTTACTTAGTAATTAATTTTTTTAAAGTAAAGATAAATTTTAAAAAATTAAGGCATAAGAGTGAACAGAGTCAAATGCAGCTGAGAAAGTATAATATTAAGAAATGACCATTAGATTTACCAATGAAACCATTTTATGTAGGACAAGATGGAGTTTTGCCCTAACATCTTGCAGTTCAAGCTGGCAGACACTACCTATAAAGGGTCTGATTCCACAGACTGCTTCAGGACAGTGGAAACCCTTCTTTTAATCATGTTCTCTAGCATAGTGATTCTAATTGCTATTTTTTTCACCAGGTCCTGCCTGGGCTTTCTTCCTACCAAAACTTTCTAACTTCATTTTTAAATTCTAAGTTACAGGGGATCAGGACTATAGTTTCCCTCCTTTTTTCATTGCAGATCTGGGGTATATTTCTCATTTCCTCAGGGAAAGCAAATGATTTCCAGGAAAAGATATTTGATTACAAACCCCTTTGAAGCAAAGTCTCAGAAGAATTCTCATTCAGCACCGTGCATTAGTTTCCCATGTTTCAGTTCCTCCCCTTGTAACCTGATACCTAACCCTTCAACTCTGAAAGCGTTCAGATGATCTCACTGTCCTCTGTGCCTGTTTTGATTTTCTCCTCTTTCCTGGCACGAACAAATGTAACTAAATCACTAAGTGGTCTGGGGGATTTACTGTTCCAGCTTGGACTATCTTAAGATCATTTTTTAACATTCTATAGTTTCAGAAAAATGAGAGATTGCTGCATAACTACTGGACAACAAATGTGTATTTGTGTGTGATGAAATCACACCATCTATATCTGTTTTCTCAACAGTTATTTAATAAATGCCTCTTCTATTCCAGGTGCTGTGCTATGCAAAGTTTATACAATATAGTGGGGAAGACAGACATGAAACAAAAAGAACACAAATAAATACATGATCACAAATTTTATTGAGAGATGTGGAAAATGTACAAAATGTCATGAGAAAAACTACAGGCGAGAATTAATGTAACTGGGAGATTAGAAAAGTTCTCTCCAAATAGATATCCTTTGGGTGAATGAGCGATATTAGGATAAAACCTGAGAGAAGAGTAGAAGACAGGGTGGGGGAAAGTGAAACAGAGTGTTCTAGGCAGAATGAAGAGCATGTGTGAAGCAGGGAGAACTGGGAAAGTTAGAAATTGAGCGAATGTCAGTGTGACCTGAACAGAACTGAACAAGGGAGACAGCCAGGAAATGGGACTGGAGAGATTGGCCAAATCTCACAGGCAATAAACACCATCTTTAGGATATAAATACTGTAATACCCAAATTGCAATGGGAACCTACTAAAGTTTTATAAGTAGGGAAGAATGTGACCTGTTTAATTTTTTTTTGAGATGGAGTCTTACTCTGTGACCCCAGGCTGGAGTGCAATGGTGTGATCTTGGCTTACCGCAACTTCCTCCTCCTGGGTTCAAGCAATTCTCCTGCTTTAGCCTCCTAAGTAGCTGAGACTACAGGCACACACCACCATTCTTGGCTTTTTTTCTTTCTTTCTTTCTTTTTTTTTTTTTTTTTTTTTTGTATTTTTAGTAGAGGCAGGGTTTCACTGTGTTGGCCAGGCTGGTCTTGAACTCCTGACCTCAGATGATGCATTCACCTTGGCCTCCCAAAGTGCTCGGATTACAGGCATGAGCCACCGCTCCCAGCCCTATTTAATTTTTTTGAAAGATCATTCTAGCTGTTCTGGAGAGTCTAGGTGTCCAGAAATAGTTGTGAGTAGATCAGTTGGGAAGCCAGCACAGCAGTTGTCATGAGAGGTGGTGGTGGCTCAGACTAGGAGAGTGGCAATAGGAATGGAGAGAGGTGGATGGGTCCAAGACATATATTGGAGATAAAATGGTGGACACACACTGTGAGTAATGAGTAGGGTGAACAATTCATCCTAGTTTGCTGGGAACTTTTCTGTTTCAGCACAGAAAGTTCCATGTCTCTGGAAGACCCACCAGTCCCAGGTAAGCCTAAACAGTTGGTGACAGGGAAGGACAAATGATGAGTTTCCTGCTTCTCGCTTGAGTGGTGGGGCAAGTGGAAGTAGTGTTTATTAAAACTGGAAAGACTGAGGAAGTGGTAGGTATTGTGGAAATGACAATTTTGCTTTTACATGTTAAGACTCATCATAAACTAACCTATGCAGGCCGTCTGCAGTAGAATGTTTTTTCCTTCGACTTTGAGTCAGGAGAAGAATTTGTTATTTCAAAAGACTATAGGAAATATGAGATTTATATCCATCATGGGGAACTCTCCTTATTCAAGATTTTAACTACAAATGATTAATATTCTGGAATTTCTATTTCTTGGAGTAAATCTAATTTACAGGAAATCATTTGCTGATTCCTTGGCTTATTTCCCATTTTAAATAAATATATTCTTTATTTTGTCCATTTTTCTAAATACTACAAGGGTAAGTTGTACATATTTAGTTTAGTCAAAAGAATAAAATCCTAAAAACAAAATATCTCCAATCTTGCACAAGTTTTGACAGCTAATTTTTTTGTATCCGCATCAACTGGAATACAAATAATTTATTAGTAGACGTCTTCTTAGCAAAGGTGACAGGTGAGCCTTGAATACTAAAGATCCTAGGTGCAAACCTCTGAAAAGAGTATGTTTTCACCAAAGTAATATTCTGGGTTAATTATAAAGAGCACTATGTGAAATCCAGGGAAAGGAAATTTTTAAGAGACAAGTGCAAGGCATTCAATTAGAGCAGAGAGATGAGGGATATACCACACTCTGTCAAAGACATTATATTTAGGTGACTCTGTTATTGAACAATATTGTTGATTATGTTCAAATTAAATAGGGATAAGATCAGTATTTAACACTGGCCAATAGAAGGAAAATTATCTTGCTGCCCATGTAAGCAAAATTCTGCCCTAGCAACTTTGTGCTATGAAGTAATTCACCTAATCCTTTAAGTCGATTCTAAGAAAATTAACACACTGGTCAAAATAGGAAAAAACAAATCTGATAAAGCCATTTTAAAAATTAGACATTCCCAGTAAATAAGCAGTAAGATATAGTATTTTAATATATAATGTTTTAAAATGCTATTTCTCAAAATAAAATAAAAAAGCTCTCACTTTTACACAGTGAAGGTTTTATGAATAAAATTATATGCTTGCTTTAAAATGCAGAAGGAAAAAGTTTGAAATATACATAAAATATTGACAAAATATTGTTAATTCTGAGGTTGGGTGATGGATATATGAGGCTACATCATATGAGCTTTTTCCATTTTTTTTGTATTTTACATTTCCATAGTTGAAAGTTATAATATGTTTAACACCTTTTTTTCCGTTGAGTATCCCACATGTTGTAGTCTCTGCACAGAAAGAATTAATAAAATGGTCAGGGAGAGTGTCAGTAGATAAGCAAATACACTATGCTGACAAGAAAAGCAAAGGCTGAGTGAGGCTTAATACCCTATTTGTCGGAAATTCCTCGACAATCTAAAAAAAAAAAAAAAAAAAAGTAAATGAGACTACAAAATTGAAGAAACATCACCGTTCATGGGATTCAAACCTGTGCAGAAAGTGCTCACTGGTCTGAAGGCTCTCGGTAGTTGCGACCGCACGCTCTAAGCTGGGGCTTTATATGTGTCGAAGTGCAGGAGGTGGAGGTGCACAACTTGGTGGCGACGCCACGAAACCTAACATGCTCCACGAGGTCTTGCAGGGGTAGGGGCCGGGGTTTGGGGAGGGATCTCTCTATAGGTTTACTTTATTCCCGGCTTCTGTCTTCCAAGATCCCTCACATGTTAACAACAACAATAATAATGGCAAACACCTAAACAGCGCGGACTCAGGCTAGCGCTCTCGCAAGCGCTTTCCGTGCATTAATTCACAGAACCACTCTTAGAAGATGAGTGCCTGCCCAGGGTCACGCGGCAAAGAGTGGCGGAGCTGAGGCTTTCCCCGGGTCTGTTTCCACGGCCATGCTCTTAATCATCACGCCGTATTTTAGACGCGAGAATCTTAAATTATTTTTCCCCAAAGCGCAATGGAGACGCAATCGAGTTTGAGTGGTTTGAGTCTGGGGTTGGGGGTGGGTGTGAAACCCGTGGTGTCAAAAAATCAAAAACGGAACAAAGCTCTTTGAAGACCAGAAGCCACTTTTAGGACCCAGTTTCTCAAATATCAACCCAAAAGCTGTGAAGCGAAGTTTGCTCAGTGAGCAGCTAAGGAGCGCCCTCGGTATCTCCGGTGGCTTTCGAACCACGCTACTCCGAGCCGCGGCTCGCTCGGAGGAGGAAGTTGGGTTTATAATCAGTTCTACGCGCTGCCCCGCGGCCCTTCCCCTGGCCGCAACCTCCCCATCCACCCAAATCAGCTGCCCCTGTTCGCAGCCGCGAGAGAGTCGGGGACCAAGTCCTGACCACCGTCTCCTAGAGGATTACATGTTCCTGCACACACGGAGAATAAAGCCGAGAAGGGTAAGTGGTAAATTATAGGGAATTTGGGCCGTGGTGACATCGTTAACGCCATTCTCGCCCTGCTGGGACGCGCACTTTGCGTTTCTGAAATTATCAGTCTATAGTGTGATATCCCAGGAAAGCTGCCTGAGTCCTCCCGTTTGTTGAGTACCCTTCGATTCATTCTGTGGGTAAATCAACTGTTAGTAGAGGAAATTGAAATTTTTTAACTATTCAAAGCCGTGAGTGCGAGAGCGGAATGTTAGGGTGGATGGTGACCAAGAGGAGTTTCCAACATTTTTCCATCTTTAAGATCTGGAGCCCAGCAGGGCCATAATTTTCCACTCACTTGTGATTGGTGCCAAGTAGCTTTTGAACATTCCAAAACCACAGATGTTTCTCTCAAATTGTCCTCCCACTCTGTTAAAATCTGTTGGGGAGCGTAGCTGACTTGCTGTCTCACCAGAAACACGAAGAAGGTGGATGCAAGAAGGGCTTTGTGAAAATTGATCCAGTACTGGAGCATTGCCTGAGTGCTGGGTTTAAGAGCCCTTATCCAGTCAGCCAGATGAAGCCCGTTCTGTAGTTGAAGGAATTGCTTTCCCAGACTCTAATGAATCAGTGCTCACTTGTGATTTTGCCCTAGTTTTTTGTTTTGTTTTGTTTTTTTGTTTTTGTTTTTTTAAGATTGTGGTTACCTTAAAAAAAAAATTACAAACATTCCTAAAATTCTTCCTTTAACATCCCTTTTAGGAGAATACAAAACTGTCATATACCCAGAGTTGAATAATAAAACCCTAAAATATTTTTTCTTTCTCCGTTTTCTGGGAGGGTCTGTTTGCCCTTGGTGAGGATCTTTGATATGGTTTA
Organism: Chlorocebus sabaeus; assembly: GCF_047675955.1. Lineage (NCBI taxonomy): Eukaryota > Metazoa > Chordata > Mammalia > Primates > Cercopithecidae > Chlorocebus > Chlorocebus sabaeus. The sequence continues at coordinate 27,873,613 of NC_132920.1, read as the reverse complement.
TACGATTGTATATCGGTTGATAATCCAGTGCTGAAGGCTGGGAACCAGCATTTCCACGGAGATAAGAGTCCCTTAGAAGAAATTACATTAAACTTTGACCCTTGACTATTTGTCTTATTTACTGTTTGGAGACAATTCTCAGAGAAAATGTCTGCTTCTCAATAAATTGTGGCAAGAAATAAGCCAAACATTCTTCTTACCCTCTCAGTTGATCTTCCAGTGATGAATCTTTCACATTTTCCACTATTTTTTATCTCCCCCAATTTCATTCAAAACGCTGTCTTTATGTGGGATTTCCATTCAGGTCTTTCGGATTGTGGATGGCAGTTGCTCTCCCAAGTAGACACTACCTTACTTTTTCCTGATCTCCAGAGTTTGGGCCAGACTTTTGCTTGGTTGTAGATGTTCTTAAGTGTTAATTTCTCCTCACTGGCTTGAAATGAACAGATGATTAAATAAGAAGGTAGCTGGTCCATCAAAGAAAATTTACGTCATCATCCAACTTGTATTAGAGACTAAGAATTCATTCAATTAATGTTACCCAGTCTTCAAATTGTTCCACTAGTATAATTTGATTTTTAAAATAGTGATAGCATAGCTTGTCCAGCAAAGGGTTGGCAGATCCTTGACACTTTCCACATTTTCGTTTTGCAACACTCTTTACTAATTGCCTAACAAGGTAATTATTTCGTAATGAATTCTCTCTGAAAGAGAAAGAACAGCCTCTGCTAACTGGGAGTCTTCCTCACCTCATTTCTTTTTCTAAAAATTAATTTTCTTTAAAAATAATCTCTGTTCAATTTTACCCATGCCCAAGACTGTTCTGTTGGAGATGGCCAAAATAAAAATTGAGCTTTAAACAATTGAAGCTCAAAGAATTGAGCATTAAACAACTGGGCGTCCAGTATTTTCTTGCCTTTGTTTTCTATTCTTCTCTCCTTTCCACATCAACTTGAGATTGCATCAGTATAGCATAATGTCAGCAAGGAAATTTTCTGATATTTCTCTTTCCAGTTAAGGATCATCTGGAAAGACTAGGGGTGTGTGTTTGTGTGTGTGTGTGTGTGTGCGCGCGCGTGTGTGTTGAAAGTAGATAGCATGCTTCCTACATCGGTGATCTTGGATTTATTTCTCTCACACATGCCCTATTGTAGAGTGATGATAGTCACATTTTAAAAAATTAATAAACTTTCTTTTTATAGAGCACTTTTAGGTTCACAGCAAAATTAAGCTGACGATACAGAGATTTCCCCCATATCCCCCGTTCCCATACTAGCACAACCTCCCCCATTATCAATATCTCCCACCAGAGTGTTACACTTGTTATAATCAATGAACCTTTATTGACACATAATTATCACTCAAGGTGCACAGTTTACATTACCATTCACTCTTGGTGTTGTACATTTAGACAAGTGTATAATGACATGTATCCACCATTACTGTATCATAAAGAATAATTTCACTGCCCTAAAAATTCTCTATGTTCTGCCTATTTATCCCTTCCTCCCCTCTAAACTCTGGAAACCACTGATGGTTTTACTATCTCCACAGTTATGCCTTTTTCAGAATGTCATCGAATTGGAATCGTAAGTATGTAGCCTTTTCAGATTTGCTGCTTTCATTCAGCAACGTGGATGTGTCTCCTCCATATGAAAAACTCCATGTTTTTCATAGCTTGATAGTTTCTCTTTTTTCTTTTTTTTCCAGAACTGAATAATATTCCATTGTCTGGATGTATTACAGTTTACTTATCCACTCATCTAGTGAAGGACAGTTTTGTAAGCTCAGTTGCTTACAAATTTTGGCAATTACAAATAAAGCCACTATTAACATTCATGTGCATTTTCTGTGTGGGCATAAGTTTGGGGTAAGTACTAAGGAATGTGATTGCTGGATCATATGGTAAGAGTATATTTAATTTTGTAAGACACTGCCAAGCTGTATTTTATATTTCTTTCAGGAATGAATGAGAGTTCCTGTTGTTTCACATCCTTGCCAGCATTTGGTGTTATCAGTATTCTGGATTTTGGCCATTTTAATAGATGTGTAGTGGCATCTCACTGTTGTTTTAACTTTTTGTGGTTTTAAATGAGCACTTTTTATGATTTACTTTTCTCTCCTTTCTTAGTATATCAATTATCCTTCTGTATGTACTATTTTTTTTTTTTTTTTTTTTTTTTTTTTTTGAGGCAGAGTCTCGCTCTGTCACCAGTCACCAGGCTGGAGGGCAGTGGTGTGATCTTGGCTCACTGCAACCTCCACCTCCCAGGTACAAGCGATTCTCCTGCCTCAGCCTCCTGAGTAGCTGGGACTACAGGCGCATGCCACCACATCCAGCTAATTTTTGTATTTTTAGTGGAGGCAGGGTTTCACCATGTTGGCCAAGATGGTCTCGATTTCTTGACCTCGTGATCCGCCTGTCTCGGCCTCCCAAAGTGCTGGGATTACAGGCGTCAGCCACTGCACCCAGCCTGTATTTACTTTTTTTAAGTGGTCGCCCTGGAGCTTGCAATATGCATTTACAGCTAATCCAAACACACCTGCAAATAACACTGTACTGTTTCTTGGGTAGTGTATGTACTTTTTAATAACAAAATATTCCTAATTCCTGGAACCCTCCTGTCTTTTTATCATTGCTGTCATTGGTTTCACTTATACATAAGCATACATAATTGAATACATTATTGCTATTATTATTTGAACAAATTGTTATCTATTAGATCAATTAATTTCACTTCCATGTATTCATTTTTTGATGTTCATCCTTTCTATAAGTAGATCCAAAATTTGGACATATAATATTTTCTTTCTCTCTGAATAAATTCTTTTAACATTTCTTACCAGTCAAGTCTACTGGTAACAAATTCCCTCAGTTTTTCTTTGTCTCAGAAAATCTTTACTTCTCCTTCACTTTTGAAGGATAATTCTGCAGGGTACAGAATTCTAGGTTGATAGTATTTTCTCTCAACAGTTTAAAACTTTTATTTCGCTATCTTCTTGCTTACATGGTTTTTAAGGAGAATTGGATATAATTGTTATCTTTGATTTTTCTATAGATAAGATATTTTTTCCTCCTTTGGATTAAGATTTTTTAAAAATCTTTGATTTTATGAAGTTTGAATACTGTGATATAACAAGAAATATATCTGTGTTCTGTGCCCCTGGTTCCTGAGTTAATATTTGGTCTTTGACCTGGGTTCCTGACACACAGCTCCTAAGACTTTTGTAATTTCCTGAATGATAGGAGTGTGTCTAACACTAATCTTCTAAATCTCTTGGAATTTCCTGAGTTATAGGAACATCTTTTGTTCTAACGAGAAAAATCTTGGTGAGCTCCTAGGTAACCTCAAGAGGAGGGCTGGTTGCCAGGGCAACCAACCATACTATTTGAGAGTTTGAACTTTTAGCCCCACCCCCTACCTCAAGGGAGGGAAGAGGGACTGAAGTTTGAGTTGATCACCAGTAGCCAGTGATATATGTAACCAATCATGCTTACATAATGAAGCCTCCATAAAATCTCAAAAGGACAGGGTTCCTGGAGCTTCCTTGTTGCTGCGCATGTGGAGGTTCTTGAAGGGTGGTGCTCCTGAAGAGGGCTTGGAAGCTCCATGTTTCTTCCCACATACCTTTCCCTATGTACCTCTTCCATCTGGCTATTCATCTGTATCCTTCATAATATCCATTATAATAAATGGGTAAGCATAAGTATAGTGTTTTCCTGAGTTACATGAATCATCCTAGCAAACTAAACCCAAGCAGTGAGTAGAGGGAACCCCAAGTTATAGCTGGTTGGTCAGAAGTATGGGTGACAATCTACTACTGGTGTTTGGCATCTAAAGCTGGTTGCAATCTTATGGGACTGGGCCTTTAACCTATGGGATCCAACTCTAACTCTAGGTAAATTGTGTCAGAATTGAATTGGATTAGAAGACACCCAGCTGACGTTTGCTACAGGATAGATTGCTTGCTTGTTGGTGGGGAGAAATTCCCACACATTTGATCACAGAAGTCTTCTATGTTGATTGCTATGGTGTGAAAGCAGAAGGAAAAAAAGATAAAATTTGAGTCTTTTTCCATTCAATTATTCTTATTCTTAGTGGATCTGCGGTAGTTCCTCATTGTGCTTATATATTTGTAAGGATTAGCATTGCAGGAATCAATTAAGCATCATTTCCTGTTAGGGCAGCATTTCACAGGAAATAGGCCCATGGTTTCATCTATTTAGAGGCAGATGGAACTAAGAAGATAATTTTTAAATGTTTTAAAAATCAGACTGTTGATAATTTAACAAAATTTTAAATCATTTCTCTTACATATCAGTAAAGTATAAATGAGGCTAAATGCATTTGTTATGCTACCTTCTGATTTGTCTTCTTCAGTGTGATGTTATGTCATCGTATGAGTTGAATTGTTATTTGCGTGAACTGGGTAGCTACAATCCTACCACCATAGCATAAGCATTAGAGGAACATAAATGCTAGCAGGGCCAAAATTAGGCATTGAAATAGCCATCCCTCCTATTCAGGTAGTAATTTGGCAAGCCTAGGCCAAAGGTTGCAGGCTTCTGAGGAGTCATCTGTTATACCATGATCAGGTACTCCAGTTTTCTTTCTTTTTTTCTTTCCAGCAGATGGTTTGTTACATACTCCTTAGCAGATTCTGACATCCATGACCACTGTCTTGCCCAGTTTTCTTATTTTTAATATAATGTCTTTCATGGATTGCAATAAATTTTAAAATCCCAGATAAATTGGCAACAATATAACATTCTTCCCAGAGTTTCTTTCTCTCTAAATAATAAGAGAGTAGTAAGTTTATTCTAACTCAGCAGTCAAAATAATAGCTATTATCCAGGACAATGATGCTTCCAAGACTGTAGTAAAGCCTATAAAACATAAAATAATCAAGTTAATGTACAGCTGTGAAGAATTTAAAAAATTAAAAATACCTGTCTTCCTTTTAGAAGCTAAATCTATCATGTATCTGAACTCTCAAAGCTCTTTATTTATACCTACTATAGTATGCACAACATTCTCTGGATATTATAGTTATTTTTGCCCACGTCTCATTTTCTGTACACAGCTATAAAAATTTTGTAGGCAAGACCTTCAATGACTGATTAATCTTTACATGCCCCAGAACATACCACATAGGCTTAGGTGTGCAAGTAACAGAGGTGAATTCTGTTGGGATTAAAAGTCAGTGCAGGAGAAGCAGAGACAAATAACACTGAAAAACTAGGTACTGTCTAGTGCCTGCCATTAGTGAGGCAGAGTTTCCAAGTGCCAATTCCAATATTTATTACGTCTTTCCTAAGCAACAAGAACATTTATTGGAAAGCCCCACCACTACCATCACCACCAGATGTATACCAATGACATGTATAAATAAAAATGTTATGTGACCTCACATCTGTTAGAATAGCATATGTGTGTGTGTATATATGTGTGTATATATATATATAGAGAGAGAGAATTGTATACACAACACTTGTTACTTTCATGTATATTATATATATGCTATTCTAAGAGATATGATATATATACACATGAAGGGGTGGCCTGCCCCTCCACACCTGTGGGTGTTTCTCGTAAGGTGGAACGAGAGACTTGAGAAAAGAAATAAGACACAGAGACAAAGTATAGAGAAACAGAAAGTGGGGACCCAGGGGACTGGCGCTCAGTTTACAGAGGACCCACGCCGGCCCCGGTCTCTGAGTTCCCTTAGTATTTATTGATAATTATCTTCACCATCTTAAAGACAAGGGAGTGGCAGGACAATAGGATCAAAGAAAAAGAGGAAATCGGCAGTAAGACACATGAACAAAAACCTCTGTGACATGAATAAGTTTAAAGGAAAATGTTGTGCCTTGAGATGCATATGTAAACATCTTCATAAACCTTTTAGCAGCATTGTTTCAGTCTATCACATGGGGAGAAACCTTAGACAACACCTAGCTTTCCTAGGCAGAGGTGCCTGCGACCTTTGGCCGTGTATGTGTCTCTGGGTAGTTGAAATTAAGAGAATGGTGATGACTTTTAACCAGCAAGCTGCCTTCAGACATTTGTTTAACAAAGACACATCCTGCACAGCCCAAAATCCATTAAACCTTGAGTCACCGCAGCACATGTCTCTTGCAAGGACAAGGTTGGGGGTAGGGTCACAGATTTACAGCATCTCAAATACAGAACAAAATGGAGTCTCTTATGTCTGCTTCTTTCTATATAGACACAGTAACAGGCTGATCTCTCTTTCTTTTCCCCACAACACACACGCACACATATATACCTATATATGAAAGTAACAAGTGTTGGTGAGAATGCAGGGAAATTGGAATTCTTGTGCATTGTTGGTGGGAATGTAAAATGGTGCAGCCACTATAGAAAACACTATGGTGGTTCTTAAAAAACCTTAATATAGAATCACCATATCATCCAGCAATTTCATTTCTGGGTATACACCCAAAAGAATTGGAAGAATGGTCTTAAAGAGATATTTGTACACTCATGTTCATAGCGATGTTATTCACAATAGCCAAAAGGTAAAAGCAACCCGGGTGTCCATTGATAGATGAATAATAAACAAAATGTGGTATATGCATATATAATGGATAATTATTCAGCCTTAAAAAGGAATTCTGACATATGCTACAGGGATGAAACTTGATGGCATTACACTAAATGAAATACAACAGTCACAAAAAGGCAAATACTATATCATTCCACTTATATGAGGTACTTAGAATAGTCAAATTCATAGAGATAGAAAGTAGAAAGCTGAGGGCAGGGGGAAAATAGGCAGTTGTTTTCTAATGGGAATAGAGTTTAGTTTTGCAAGATAAAAAGAATTCTGGAGATTGGTTGCAGAACAATGTGAATATTCTTAACATTATTAAACTGTACACTTGAAAAACAGGATGATACATTTGTGTTACATGCACAGCAGTGCCCCTTTATTCACAGTTTTGCTCTCTATGGTTTCAGTTATCCATGGTCAACTTCTATTCAAAAATATTAAATGGAAAATTCCAGAAATAAACCATTCATATGTTTTAAATTGCACAGTTTTCTCAGTAGTGTGATGAAATCTCTCACTGCCCTGCTTCGTCCCACCCAGGATGCAAATGATCCCTTTGTACAGCATATCTGAGCTGCAGATGCTACCAGCCCATTAGCCACTTAGTAGCTGTTCTGCTTACAGATTGACTGTCATGGTACCACAGTGCATGTGTTCAACTAATCCTTATTTTACTTAATGGCCCTAAAGTGCAAGAGTAGTAATGCTGGCAATTTGGATATGACAGATAGAAGCCATAAAGTGCCTTCTTTAAGTGAAGAGGTGAAAGTCCTTGACTTAATAAGAAAAAAGATCATACGCTGACATTGTTAAGATCTACAGTGAGAATGAGTCTTCTATCTGTGAAATTGTCAAGAGGAAAAAGAAATTCATGCATAGTATATATAGGGTTTGGTGCTATCCACAGCTTCAGGCATACACTGGGGATCTTGGAACGTACCACCTGCAAATAAGTGGGGACTACTGTCTTTTATTATAATTAAATATTAAAAAGTTATGTGAGGCTTCCAATAAGTGGCCCTCCTGTTGTCCCCCTTCCTAGAACAGATATGTGGACTGAGGTTCTAGAACTTCATTGGACTATGAGGTGATACTGAGAAAAAAAGCTACAAACCATGGTGTAGCAGAGATAAAGGGAGAATGGGTCCCTAATGCTCCTACAGCAATTGACCCACCCCTGGACTGCTTTCCTCTCAGCATCTGATATGGTTTGGATGTTTGTCGTCTCCAAATCTCATATTGAAAATTGATCCCAGTGTTGGAGGTGGAGCCTGGTGGGAGGTGTTTGGGTCATGGGGGTGGATCCTTCATGAATGGCTTGGTGCCCTCCTTATGATGAGTTCCTGCTCTGACTTCATGTGAGATCTGGTTGTTTTAAAAGCGTGGCACCTCCTCCATGGCTCTCTTGCTTCCTGTCTTGCCATGTGACATGCTTCTCTTGTTTCACCTTCTACCATGAATAAAAGCTCCCTGAGGCCTCACCAGAAGCTGAGCAGATGCCAGCACCATCTGCTTCCTGTAGAGCCAGTGAGCCAATTGGCTTCCTGCAGAACCATGAGCCAATTAAACCTCTTTTCTTTATAAATTACCCAGTCTCAGGTATTCCTTCATGGCACCACAGAACAGACTAATACAGCTTCTACCTATTCAATACCTTTAAATCTTTCCCGCTCTGTCTTATAACCCAATTGTATTTTGACCATGACATTTACTAGTGCCTAAAATGCTTTTATTTGTTATTTATCTCTCCTTCTTACTTCATGTTCACTAGAATATAAGCTCCATTTTCATGGAGGGACTGTCTGTTTTGTATGCCACTGTTAGTTCCACTGCCTAGAAGTGCCTGACATATAATAAGCACTTAATACATGTTTATACAATAAGAGAAAGAATAACAATACATATGGAAAATAAGGGACATATTCAAGCATTCTGTAGAGATAGAATAGTTCTGCTTGATTGTGAAGTGGAGAAACAAGATAGATGGAAACAAGGATGACTCCAAGATTTGGAGCCTGGGTGACTAGGTCAGGTGGCATCAATACAGGAAGTCATCAGAACAAGATGATGAAATATGTAGCAAAGGGAAATGAAAATAAAACCTACATATAATAGGATACCAGGGGGTGAAATAAATGTAATATGGTGAAAATGTGGGGCATGGGTGTTTGGAGGAGCTGCTACACACCCACTAAACCTCAGTTAGGTTTCCAGTGTGGGATGGAAAGAGAGACAAATGATCTAACACCAAACTCTTTTTATATGTCAATGACCATCAATCACTATTAAGGGGGAAAAAAAAGTAGTACTAGTACTGGCTACGCCAAAAATAATTAGAAATAAAGATAATGTGCACAAAATAACATAAATTTCAAAAGAAAAAAGAATTTTCTATGGCAGTTTCAGCATAGCTATTTTATTGCATGAACACTTTATTGTACTGAATAGGGTCAAATCACAAATAAAGTTCTCTAAATCCTTTTTTTTTTTCCAGAATTTATTACCCATGCAGACTCACTCTCCAGTGTGGCACCAAAGATGTTCCTTATTTAATAAGAGATTAATAACATTGAGTCTCATAATGGATAAGCCTTTTCATAGTGACTGATTCTCATGTTGACAAAAAAAAAAGAGAAGAAAAGAAAAGAAAAAATCAGCCTTGCTTAAAGTTCTCACTGAACATTGCACCCCAGAGACTGCTAGGTGTCATAATTTTCAGGTTCAGACAGGGTCCTATGGAATCCTAGTAGCAGCAGTGTCTAAACTGCTGGCTGAAGGTCTTCTCTCTGGAAGGTAAAAACCCTAATCCCTGAAGTGGTCTTCCTCAAACTTCACCTTTACTATCACAAAACCTTCCAGGAGGAGCTGCTAGTCAGCAAGCTTCTTTGTATCCACAACCATCTGGGACAACAGGAGCTGTGACCTCAGCAGTGTCTGGGTCGGGAGATATTAAAGGAGCCCCCTGAGGAACAAGAAGTAAATGATAAATGGAAATCGAATTTTTTGCTAAAATTGACATAAGTTAAAAAGATGAATTAATGAGAGTACCTCATTAAAAATAAAGTGAGGATTCTGGGATGGTGAAGTAGATGTACTTTTCCCTGTTCTTTCTACTAAGTACAACTAAAAACTCTGGAGATTATATATAAAACAAACATAAGAAGTCTTTAAAAGGTGAAGAGAAGGCAGACTGGATAGGAACCTCAGGATTCAAGGAGTTACCCAGTAATGAGTTCCTTAGGTTTTCTTTTGGCCGTATTTATCCTAAACTTGAAAGTGAAGACAGTAGCAACCTGAAAATGCCAACAGAAGCAGATTTAACAGTAACAAAAGCTTGCTGCTACAGCCCAAGGATCAAGAAAGGGGCAGCTTAGCAAGATAACAAACCCTTTTAGATAATAACTGCTCTACTCCAGCCAAACATGACAGAAAAACTCCCCCTGCCAGAGTAGTATCAGAGAGAGCCAGGTTAAACAAAAGATTCTGAATAAGATCCAGAGTTTCAGAACATAATATAACAATTTCCAGGTTTCAGTCAAAAATCCTTTTTCATACCAAGGAGCAAGAAATTCTCAGACTGAATGAAAAAAAAAAAACAATTAATATTAAAACGGAGAGGACAAATATTAGAATTATCTAACAAAGACTTTAAAGCCGCCATGACAAAAAAGCTTGACCAAGCAATTACTAACATGCCTGAAACAAATAATAAGAAAAAACAGACACAGCAAAGACAGAAAATTTCAGCAAATAGGAGAAAAAAGAAGAACCAAATGGAAACTTTAGAAATGAAAAACACAATAACTGAAATAAAAAAAGCTCAGTAGATAGGCAAAATGGCAGAATTGAGGGGGGAAAAGGAAAGAATCACTGAACTGAAAGAGAACAACAGAAATTAACCAATCTGAATACCAGAGAAAACAGACTAAGGAAATTAAAAACAGCCCCAGGAATCTGTGAACTATAACCAAAGAGCTAATGTTCATATCATTGGAGTACCAGAGGGAAAGAAGAGGGGGGCAAGGATGAAAAAGCAAAAAAAATAATGACTCAAAATTTCCCAAATTTGTTAAAAGACATGAACCTACTAAATTCAATTAAGTTGAGAAAATCCTAAACATAATAAACCCAAAGAAATCCATACCAAGACAGGTAATAATTAACCTTCTGAAAACCAAAGACAAAGAAAAAACTCTTGAAAGTAGCCAAAGAAAAATGATACCTTAAAAATACAGAAAAAACAATGAGAATGACAGGGATTTTTCATCAGAAACAATAGAGGCTAGAAGGAAGTGTCACAATATTTTTCAAGTGATGAAAGAAAAGAACTGTCAGTCCAGAATCCTATATCCAGAGAAAATATCCTTTATGGATGAAGGCGAAATCAAGATACTTTTAGATGAAGGAAAACAGACTTTGTTATCAGCAGAGCTACCGTAAAATAATGGCTAATAGAAATTCTCTGAACAATAGGAAATGATGAAAAAAAAAAAAAAAGGAACATTGTAACACCAGAAAAGAAGACAAAACACAGTAAGCAAAAATATTAGGCTGGGCACAGTGGCCTACACTGTAATCCCAGTGCTTTGGGAGGCTGAGACAGGAGGATTGCTTGGGGCCACAAGTTCAAGATCAGCCTAAGCAACATAGTGAGACCCCCATCTATACAACAACAACAAAAATTAACTGGGTGTGGTGGCACTCACCTGTAGTCCTAGCTACTTGGGAGGCTGAGGCTGAAGCTGGCGGATCGCTTGAGCCTAGGAGCTTGAGGCTGCCATGAGCTATGTTCATACCACCTCACTCTGGCCTGACAGGGTGAGACCTTGTCTCTAAAAAGCAAACAACAAAAACAACAACAAGAGTTGGCCATGTAATAGACTTTCCTTCTCCTCCTGAGTTTTCTAAATTGGGTCTGATGATTGAAGTAAAAACTACAACACTGTCTAAAGTAATTCTAAATGTATGTAGAGTATGTATTTACAAGAATTATAAGTTGGGAAAGGTAAGTATGGAAATACTTTATGGGAACTTGACACTGGTAGACTGTGACAACTTAAATACATAAAATGCAATATATAGAGAATCCCCTAAAAATGCCATACAAAGATACACACACACACACACACACGTATATACAGATCAAAATGGACTTTAAAAAAAAGTCCCAGTTACCCACAGGAAAGCAGGAAAAAAAAAAAAAAAAAAAGAAAGAAAGAAAGAAAATGCAACACAGAGAACAAACAAAAAGCAAAAAATAAAACGGCACCAAGTATATGCTGTCTACAAGAAATTCACTTCAAATATAATGATATAAGTATATTAAAAGTAGGCCAGATGCAGTGGCTCACACCTGTAATCCCAGGACTTTGGGAGGCTGAGGCAGGAGGATCACTTGAGGTCAGGAGTTCAAGACCAGCCTGACCAACATGGTGAAACCCCATCTCTACTAAAAATACAAAAATTAGCCGGGCATGGTGGCAGGCACCTGTAATCCCAGCTACTCAGGAGACTAAGACAGGAGGAATCACTTGAACTCAGGAGGCATAGGTTGCAGTGAGCCAAGATCATGCTACTGCACCCCAGCCTGGGTGACAGAGCAAGACTCCATCTAAAAAAAAAAGTAAATGGGGCCAGGCACAGTGGCTCATGCCTGTAATCCCAGCACTTTGGGAGGCCGAGGCGGGTGGATCACCTGAGGTCAAGAGTTCAAGACCAGCCTGGCCAACATGGTGAAACCCTGTCTCTTCTAAAAATACAAAATTTAGCCAGGCGTGGTGGCTTGCACCTGTAGTCCCAGCTACTCAGGAGGCTGCGGCAGGAGAATCACTTAAACCGGGGAGGTGGACTTTGCAGTGAGCCAAGATCGCACCACTGCACTCTAGCCTGGGTGACAGAGTGAGATTCCCTCTCAAAAAAAAAAAAAAAAAAAGTAAATGGATGAAAAAAGGTAGACCATGCAAATATCAGTTAAAGTAAAGGAGGAGCAACTATATTAATGTGAGATAGAGTAGACTACAGAACAAAGAAAAGTACCAGTCACAGAGGGGACGTTACATAATGACAAGAGTGAATTCACTAATGCGACGTAATAATCTTAAATGTATCTGTACCAAAGAATAGGTAGGCAAAATATGTGAACAAAAACTGATAGAACTGAAAAGAGAGATAGACAAATCCACAATTATATTAGAGAACAATTGATAGGACTAGACAGAAAATCATCAAGGATACAGAAGAACTGAACAATACCATCAGCCAACCAATAGACATTTATAAAACAGTCTGCCCAACACCAGCAGAACACATATTTATTTTTAAGTACCCATAGAATATATAACAATATGGACCATATCCTAGGCCAAAAGACAAACCTCAACAAGTTTAAAAGAACTAGAATGTGTTCTGCATCCACAAGGAAACCAAACTAGGAATTATAACAGAAAGATAGGGAACAACTGCCAAATTGTTGAAAACTGAATACATTCCTAAATAAGTCAATAACCAAAGAGGATGTCTTAAGGAAAATGAAAAAATACATTGAACTAAATGAAAATTGTAAAACAATAATATTTGTAGGACACAGCTAAAGCAGAAGAAGCAAATTTATAGCATTAAGTGCATATGTTAGAAAAGAGAAAAAGTCTCAAATCAATAATTGAAACTTTCACTTCCAGAGCCTAGGAAAAGAAGAAGAAAACCACAAAGCAAGCAGAAAGAATCAAATAATAAAAATAAGAGCAAAACTCAAATGGAAAATTTTAAAAACGATAACAAAATCAATAAAACAAAAAGCAGGTTTTTTGAAAAGATCAATAAATTAAAACCTCTAGTAAGACTGATAAATAAAAAATTAGGGAGGACACAAATGACCAATGACTACAATGAAACAGGAGCTATCACAGCAGACTCTGCAAACACCAAAAGGATAATAGGGAATACTATGAACAATTCTCTACAAATATATTTATTCTGTTTTTGAGATAAAGTCTTGCTGTGTTACCCAGGCTGGAGTGCAGTGGTGTATGTGATCATAGCTCACTTCTGACTGGAACTCCTAGTCTCAAACGATCCTCTTGTCATCCTCCTGGGTAGCTATAACTACAGGTGTTCACCACCATGTCCAGCTAATTTTTAAATTTTTTTATGGGGATGGGGGTTTTGCTATGTTGCCTAGGCTGGTCTCCAACTCCTAGCCTCAAGCAATCTTGCCTTGGCCTCCCAAGTTGTTGGGATTACAAGCGTGAGCCACTGCGCCCAGACTGTACACAATAAATTTAACAACATAGACCAATTCTTTGAAAAACACCAACTATCGCAACTCATCCAATATGAAATAATTTTAATGTCCTAATAAATACCAAGGAAATTGAGCTCAAAATTATTAATTTTTTTTTCAAAACAGTTTCACTGTCACCCAGGCTGGAGTGCAGTGCTGTGATCACAGCTCACTGCAGCCTCGATGTCCTGGGCTTAAGCACTCCTCCAGCTTCAGCCTCCTGAATAGCTGGGACTATAGGGATGCACCACCACATGTTGCTATTTTTATTTTTTGTAGAAATGGGGTCTTTCTATGTTGCCCAGGTTGCTCCTGGGCTCCTGCCTCAGCCTCCCAAAGTGCTGGGGTTACAGGTGGGAGCTACCGTGCCTGGCCAACATTTAACTTTTAAATCCATGATCCATTTTTTGTTAATTTGTATATAAGACATGATACTTAGGTCAAGGTTCATAGTAAGACCGTCTCTACAAAAAATTAAAACACTTAGCTAGGCATGGTGGTGCACACTTCTAGTCCCAGCTGTTTAGGAGGCTGAGGCTGGAGGATCGTTTCAGTAGCTGTGGTGGCACACATCTGTAGTCCTAGCTATTTGGGAGGCTGAAGGGGAAGGGTTGTTTGAGCCCAGAAGGTCAGGGCTGCAGTGAGCTGTCATAATGCCACTGTATTCCCACATGAGCAACAGAGTAAGACCTTGTCTCAACAAAACCAAAAGGAAAAAAAAAGGAAACGTAAAACTATAAAATTTTTATGAAAAAAAGCCATAGAAGATCTTTAGGCTCTAAGGTTAGGCAGAGTTCTTAGACTTGATACCATCAACATGATCCATAAAAGGAAGAATTGACCACTGGGACTTGATAAAAATTTAAAACTTGTGCTCTGTTAAAAGTCCTCTTAGAAGGATAAAAAGATAAAGTTGCAAATGGGGAGAAAATACGAACCCATATCTGATGATACTAGTTTCTATAATATATAAAAAACCCTCAAAAATGAATAGTAAGATAGCAATCAGAACATGGCAAAAGATATGAAAAGACATTTTACCAAAGAATGTTCAACATCATTAACAATTAGGGAAATGGAAGTTACAAGCATAGTAAGAAATTACTGTTCTATCAGAATACCTATTAGGATAAAAACAGAGACAAACACCAAATGATAGAAAAAAATGTAGAGAAACTGGATCACTTATATTTTGCTAGTGGGAATGTTAAATAGTAGAGCTACTCTGGAAAAGTCTTGTAGTTTCTTTCTTTTTCCTTTTTATTTTATTATTATTATTATTATTTTCAGACAGAGTCTTGCTGTGTCGCCCAGGCTGGAGTGCAGTGGTGCGATCTCGGCTCTCTGCAAGCTCTGCCTCCTAGGTTCATGCCATTCTCCTGCCTCAGCCTCCCGAGTAGCTGGGACTACAGGCACCCGCCAAGGTCTAGTAGTTTCTTTAAAAAAAAAACTGAACATGTGGCCAGGAGCAGTGACTCACACCTGAAATCCCAGCACTTTGGAAGGTTGAGGTGGGCAGATCTCTTGAGGCCAGGAGTTTGAGACTAGCCTGACCAACATGGTGAAACCCCATCTCTACTAAAAAAAAAAAAAAAATTAGCCAGGTGTGGTGGCAGGTGCCTGTAATCTCAGTTTCTCAGGAGGCTGAGGCAGGAGAATTGCTTGAACCCAGGAGGCGGAGGTTGCAGTGAACCAAGATTATGTCACTGCACTCCAGCCTGGGTGACAGAGTCTCAAAACAAAACAAACAAACAAACAAACAAACAAACAAAAAACTAAATATGTGACTATACCAGATGACCTGACAATTGCATTTTTGGTCATTATTGCAGAGAAATGATGACTTATGCTCACACAAATACCTGTACATGAATGTTCACAGCAGCTTTATTCATAATAGCCAAAACTTGAAACAATCCAGATGTCTTTCAATGATGAATGATTAAACAAACTTTGGTACGCATATACCATGAAATACTACTCTGCATCGAAAAGGAACAAGTTATTGATATACGCAACAACCTGGATAAATATCTAACAAATTACAGTGAGTGCAAAAAGCCAATCGCAAAAGGTTACATACTACATGATTTATATAATACTACTGAAATGACAAAATGGTAGCAGTGGAGAACAGATTGTAACTTATCCACACAATGGAATGCTACTCAGCCATAAAAAGGAACAAATACAGGCAACATGAATTAGTGGTGGGTAGGAGACTGACCAAAGAGACTCAGAGCTTGAGTGTTAAATTTTCCAGAATTCTGCAAGACATTAAAAAATACACTATTAAAACTGACAACTAAATTATTAATATTAATATATTTTTGAGATAGTGTCTCACTCTGTCACCCAGCTTGGAGTACAGTGGTGTGATAACAGCTCACTACAGCCCCGAACTCCCATGCAATCATCCCACCTCAGCCTCCCAAGTAGCTGGGAACCACAGGGGTGCACCACCACGCTCAGCTACAATTTAATTATTAAAAGGTAATATATACTCAAAATATATCAATTTCCAATTTACTACATTTTACTATTACTTCTGCTCTTGAGGTTGTCTGTATATCTATATAGTAGAAAGAATCTATAATCCTGTGCTACCCCACATCTCTTCTCAACTCCATAACTTCAGTGATTTGACTGGTAACCAGCCATGGTGCAAGTACTGTACACCACAGAAAGCTGGATGTTGGCAAACACTTCAAATCAGGGCTCGGTTTATTGTTTTCTTGGCTGTGCAGATTAAGGAAAATGTTAGATAAAATGTTAACAATGCAGAGTAAACTTAAAAGTATGTCATGTCTAGAGCTGTTACACTGTGACTAGCACAAAGAAATGCAATTCTTCCAGTGTCTGAAAATGATTATCAGCTTCGGCAAAGAAGTCCCTCATATCCTTGACCAGTGAGGGACATAGTTAGTGCTGAAGTTGAAAGGGGTTTCAGTTGAGGAAATATAATTTGTAGGAGGGTGAAAATGCTGAAATGAAAGGTTTGTCCATCTCCATTTGAACTCAAGGAGCTGTGTTCACAATGGAAAATATATACCCTGGGCTTTAGCCATGATGGCGCCACTAAATTTTGAGTTACTAGGTGCCAAAATTGCTATGTCCTCCACACGACTTAGACTATTACACATCCTTTTTTCACTAGGAAATGATGATTCTGGAGTTGAGATGTGGAAGGGTCTTTAACTCATCTTCTAGATTGTGGCTTGCTTGGTCAGGTAGCCAAAGTAGGAAAGAAACAGAGACAACGTACCTCGCACATTCCAAGCTCTTAGATATTCCAGTGTCCTCAACTGGTACTCAAACAAGTAATTTCAACACTAGGCTATGTTAAAGTTACTCAGAAATTGAAATGACTTCAAAACAAAATAAGCAGAATTCAGTAGAAAAAAATATTTTTTAAACAACTGCCCTTGTATACTTTTTTGTTGCACTGATACTTCATTGCATTTAAAAAAGGTAATTGCAGGTAAATTCCTTGATGTTTATTTTCCTAAATTCTCAACTTTCACAGTATTTATGATTTTTATAAAAAGTCTTCAATGTGGCATCCATGATGTTCTTAAACAATGAAGTTCAAGAAACAGTTTATCTCCGTAAGAAAAAATCCTGGATACTACTTGAAGTTGTCACCAAACACATGGGCAAGGTGTTCAGTTGTGGATTCTCTGGTGATTAATCAGGGCTGAGCTTCCACTGCAGGCTTTGCACCACTCACCCCACTCCCAGGTCTTGGCACAATGTGGCCTCTCTGATGTTGAACCAGGGTTGCTCTCTGCCTCTAGGCTTTCCCTCACTCTTCACATTTATAGGGTTTTTCCTCAGAGTGGACTCTTTCATGTTTGTTGAGATCTGACTTCCAGCAGAAAGCTCACCCGCATTCAAAACACTCAAAAGGTTTCTTTCCTGGGGGGATTCTGAGATGGTAACTAAGACCTGTCTTCTGACTGAGGGCTTTGCCACACACTTGACACTGATAGGGCTTCACCTTTTTGTGAATCCCCTGGTGTTCTATAAGATCCTCTCCCCTTGTGAGGGCCTTTCCACACTCAGGACATTGGTATGTCTTATCCCCAGTGTGGATTCTTTTGTGATTCCTCAGGCCAGTTGACCGAGTAAAGGTCTTTACACACTTATCACATTTATATTTTCTAGGCTCAGGAGAGTTTCGATGCTTGCCTTCTAACTTGTGTTTATTAAGCCTGAACATTGACTAAAGGCTTCAGACACTCATCACATTCATAGGACTTTTCCCCAGTGTGACTTCTCTGATGTATGATCAGGGTTGAGCTCACATTAAAGGTTTTTCCATACTCAGTGCATTCATAGGATTTTTCCCTTGAGTGGATTCTGTGATGTATTATTAGTTCTGAGCTCCGGCTAAAGGCTCGTCCACATAAGGACATTCAAAAGGTTTCTCTCCAGTGTGGATTCTCTGGTGTTGGTTAAGTCCGGCATACTGAGTGAAGGCTTTTCCACATACTTTACATTCATAGGGTTTTTCTTCACTGTGAATTCATTGATATTTAATAAGAGGTGAACACTGCCTGAAGGCTTTCCCACATTCATTACATTCATAAGGTTTCTCTTTGTTGTGGAATTACTGATGTTCAATGAGGTGTGAACTATGGCAGAAGGCTTTCCCACAGTTCATACATTCCAAAGGTTTATCTCCAGTGTGGAGACTGTGATGCTTCGTAAGAACTGATCTCCAACTAAAACATCTGCCACATTTACTACATTGATGGGGCTTTTCTCCAGTGTGGATTTTAAGATGTTGGAAGAGTCCTGCCTTTTCACTGAAGCTTTTCCTACACTCTTTACATTTATGGGTTTTTTTCTTGCTGTGAAGCCCCTGATGCTGGGTAAGTTCTGCATGTGTGATGAAGGCCTTTCCACATTCTGTCCATGGGTATGGTTCCTCTCCATTATGGATCCTCCTATGTATCTGAAGGCCTCTGATCCAGGTGAAAGTTTTCCCACACTCATCACATTTATATATTTTTTCACCCGTGGCATCCTCATCGTGCAATTCCAAATTGCCATTAGGCTCACTGTCTCTTCTATGGCATGTGAGACACAGTTTCATTACATCCCTCAAACTCCTCCCTATGTGGTTCTGTTACTTAACAAAATTCCTGCTTCATGCCTAACATTGTGATCTCAGTCTTCATATCATCATCTGAAACAACAAACCACAAAACTTGAGGAGAAAAGACAACCCAAAAATAGTAGTTTAAGAGACAGACAGCTAGAAAGGCCAGTCTTTATGTCAGGTTAATTTTAGCAGTGGATATTATATAGTCTCTTTATTTGGAGTTCAGAGAAATATGTCAGTCAAGGCAGTAGGAATGGTAGTAACACAGGTATGGAAGTGAGAAAGAATAAAGCATAGCTGAGTTACCAGCAGAATATGGTAAATTTGATAGGATGTCTCTTCTGTGATTATAGAAGATTCCAAGTTATATCTTGCCAGTAAACTCTTTCCATTGACATACTCCCTTACCGACTTTGATGTAGACAGCCACTATATGGAGAAACCAATGTTGTAAGGAACTGAGGGTAACCTCTGGCTAGCAGTTAGCAGGAGAGTGAGGCCCTCTGTCTGACAACCTTCAAGAAACTGGGTCCTGGCAACATCCATGTGTGGTTGGAAGTGGATCCTTCCCTTGTAACAGATGAGATGCCAGCCCTAGCCAACATCTCATAAAAGACCTTGAAGCAAAAGGCCCAGCTAAGCCATACCCAGACTCTTGACCCACAGATATTGTGGATAATAAATGTGTATCTTCTTAAGCTGCTAACTTTGTGGTAATTTGTTAAGCAGCAACAAATAACAAATACACCACTAGTATACAAATGCAAAGTTTCCTAACTATAAGAACTGTAATTTTTAAAAAATGAGTAAAAACAAACCACACATTAAAAAGCATATATATGTATATACATATATACATACACACAATACATATCTATGTGTGTGTGTCTATATATCTGCATGTGTATGACATGTAAACAGAAAGCAGAAGAAAATTATATTAAGATCAAACATAGCTGTCATATAAATAAATGCAAATAGGCTTAATCTACCTGTTAGATCAAATTAGATTTGATCAGAACAAAACTCAATTTTATTATGTATGTAAGAGATATAACTAAAATAAAATTATTTTAAAAAGTTGCAAATAAAGAATGAATAAGGGTAAATTAAGCAAATACAAATAAAAAGAAAGAATTCATCAAACTCTCAATTTCAGAAAAAGACCAAAGAATAAAGTGAGATAAAGAAGAGTACTTTATAATGTTAAAGAATACAGTTTAAATGATGATAGAACAGATATGAATAATTATGCAGAAAATAACAAAAGTAACTTTCTTAAAGCAAAAATTATAGGAGATATAAAAAGTTTTAGAAAAAAACAGAGACTTTGTCCTCTGCCTAAAAAAACACCAAATGAACAAAAATGAATGAAATCAATAAATTAAATCTTATGGAATATTTACATATGTCAAGCTCTATACCCTAAAAATAGAGAATTATCTTTCTCAGGTATACAGTGAACATTAATGAAAACTGATTACTTATTTGGCCACCACAAAAACACAATAAATTCTAAAAGGTACCAAGAACACAAATATTCTCAGATAACAATGCAACAAATCTAAAATTAATAACACAGTCAGAAAACAAACAAGTCCTTCTATTTAAAAATTTCAAAATTTTCAACTAATTACTGGTTCAAAAGCAAAATACAAATATAAATTTCATATTTTCTAAAAAATAATAAAAATACTACATTTAAAACATTTGAGATTCATCTAAATCAGTGTTCAAGGAAATATTCATAACACCATATAAATCAGTAATAGAGGGAGAGTGGAAACAGGGAGAATAAAACCAACCCAGCTTAAAAGTTAGGAAAAAAACACACAACAGAATAATCCAAGATAGCCTGCTCATTAATGCACACTTTGTTGACTTTTTTTCCCTTTCCTGTTTCAATAATCCCTCCTTGTGCTTCCTGGAATCACTTCTGATACAATCTACTACAACTTAAAATATGTAAATAAATAAATGAACCAAAGAAGAACACATGGAAGGAATTAACCAAAATAAATGCAGAAACAAATTAACTATTAAAAATAAATGCTATCATGTTAAAACTGAATTGAATACATCAATAGGAACTCATGAATTTTTAGAAAAGAACTGTCCATTGAGCTCTGTCTAGGAAATGTCCTAGAGGCAGTGTTACTCTAGTGATAAGGACACCCCTAGCACCCAGATTTTGTTTTCCAGTACTCGTCTCCATTAAAAAGAACCAAAGCTCCTTCAGAAGTGCTCAAGACCAGATCTGAGAACAGGGGAGGTACAAAGCGAGCCTGGAACAATTAATTTTGCTCAGAAAGCAAGCATTCAAAAATTAATAGGGTCATGGCAAACAGATGTAGATGCAAAACTTAAGATATCTACACAAGCCAAAGATGTGTCAATTTGAGCATTAAAAAAAGTAATGACTATGGTGGATTAAAACCCTGATTCAATGAAAATCTGTAAGTCTATTACAATACTAACATAGAGAAAGTCCTAAAATCTCATGTCACAATTTGAAGTGCCTATTAAACCACTTCTTGGACTTAAAAATTGGTAAATAAAGGGAAAAAAACTAAGTACTAATAACTTCCTAGTAGGAGGTGACCAAACTGACATATTTGATGAGGGAAAACTCTACTATAAATAAAAATGTCAGTTAATAATGTAGAAGGAATGAAATACTTATAAAATCATTGTCACCCTTGATAAAATGACTGACCCATAAAAAGATTATCAAACATTATGTATTTTGTTGATGAGAAACTGGCCATTCACATAGTGCCAAAGTGACACCACAAAGTTAGTAACAAGGGGAAAAATTAGCTGTTCAATGGAGGGATCAGACTCTCATCATACTAAGAAAGTGATTTAATAGTGGGTCACCCAGATATCAGTGTCTCCTGTAACCTAGTATTAATTTTATCCCCAAATGTTTAACTTGAATCCTTCAAGCCTTTTGATCTAACTTGCAGTTTACAGGAAATATAGGGAATGTAGGTATCAAAGGAAGTGACATAACGAAGAAACAAACAAAATTTCAGAGGGTGAGACAACTAGCCTGGACTCATCAAAAAGACTGTTTAATGGTGGGGGAGGGGGGCAGGGAAGAGACAGTAGGACTGCTCTAGAATAAAAAATTAAGAGGCATAACAACCATAGGTATCGTATAGCTTTGGTTTGGGCAAATCAATTTTAAAGACATTATGGAAAAACTGGGCTAATTTGAATTTGGGCTGAATTTAGGTAATATTAAAATGTAATGACGGGGAAAGGAGAAGATTATAAACTGAAGAGAATCGGTTATAAAATACCATACATAATATGATCAGATTTTTGTAAAAGGTACATGTGTGTATGCATATATCCACACACACACATATATAAACGTGGAAAAAGATGTACAGATATAAAAGTCATCAATCATAATCTCTGCGTGGTAGAATATAATGCTTTATTTTCTTTATTTTTATTTTTATTTTTGAGATGGAGTCTTGCTCTGTCGCTCAGGCTGGAGTACAGTGGCGCAATCTCTGCTCACTGCAAGCTCCGCCTCCCGAGTTCAGGCCATTCTCCTGCCTCAGCCTCCCAAGCAGCTGGGACTACAAGTGCCCACCACCATGCTCGCCTAATTTTTGTATTTTTAGTAGAGACGGGGTTTCACTGTGCTAGCCAGATGGTCTTGATCTCCTGACCTTGTGATCCACCCCCCTCGGTCTCCCAGAGTGCTGGGATTACAGGCATGCACTACCATCCCTGGCAAATTTTGTATTTTTAAGAGATGGGGTTTCTTCATGTTGGTCAGGCTGGTCTTGAACTCCTGACCTCAGGCGATCTGCCTGCCTTGGCCTAACAAAGTGCTGGGATTACAGGCGTGAGCCACTGCACCTGGCTGGCTCTTTTTTTTTTTTTTTTTAATGCACATCACAGTTTCTGACCTATATCATTATGCTCCTTTCTAAAGAACTTTTTTTGGCAAATGATGTGTATGGGCGACAAATTCTCCCACTTTTTGTCTGAGGAAATCTTTTGTTTTTTCCTTCATTTTTGAAGGATAATTTTGCTGAATATAGAATTCTAGGTTGGTGAGATTTTTTTCAACATTTTACATATTTCACTCTACTGTTTTCTTGCTTGCATGCTTTCTGAAGAGAAGGCCAATGTAATTCTTATTCTGGCTTCCATATAGGCGAAGTAAATTTTCCTCTAGCTTACGATTTTATTTCTTTGGTTTTCTGCAGTTTTAATATAATATGCCTAGGTGTAGATGTTTTGTTTATTCTGCTTCACATTCTCTTGGGCTTCCTAGATCTGTAGCTTGGTGTTTATGATTAACTTTGGAAAAAACTCAGTCATTATTGCTTCAAATATTTCTTCTGTTCCTTTTTCTCTTCTCCTTATGATATTTCCATTACATGCTGTTATGGACTGAATGTTTTTGTCCCCTGCTCCCATTCACATATTGAAGCCCTAACCTCCACTGGGGTGGCATTTGGGGATGGGGCCTTTGGGAGGTAACTAGAGTTAGATGAGGTCATGATGGTGGGGCACTTATAATGGGATTATAAGTACCCTTCTATTAAGAGACACCTAAGAGCTTTCTCACTCTTTTTGCCACGTGAATATACAGCAAGAAGGCAACCCTTACCAGAAACCACATTTTTAGCCTAGGGAAATGTAGTAGGCAGAAATTTTCCCACCCACCCAAAGATGTCTATGCCCTAATCTCTAGGATCTGTGAATATGATGTTATGTGGCAAGAGGGAAGTTTAAGGTTTGCTATCACCTGACCTTAAAATAGGGAGATTATCCTGTATTATCTGTGTAGGCCCAATGTAATTACAAGTATCCTTAAAAGTAGAAGGGGGAGTCCAAAGAGAGCTTGGAATGACATGACATGAGAAAGACTCAACTCAATGTTGGCTTTGAAGATGGAAAAATAGGGCCAAGGGATGTGAACAACCTCTAGAACCTGGAAAAGACAATAAACCAGACTCTCCTCATTAAGTCCCCTAAATGAATGCATCTCTGCTGACATCTTGATTTTACCCCTCAAGTTCTTCTGCTCTGAAAAAAAGAGACTTTAGTCCAGTAATACTCATTTTGGACTTCTGATTTCCAGGACTGGATGATAATACACTTGTGTTAAGTGACAGCTTGTGGTCATCTGTTGTAGCAGCAATAGGAAACTAATATAGCTACCTATTACTCACTGTTGAGGCAGACCCCTTCCAAGTACTTCAGCCAGTGCTTTGTGAATTAGGAGATTCTTCCATGTTGCTGGTGGGAATATGTACTGTTTCCAGCTTTGTTTTGAGTGTTTTGAGGACCTATAGATGTTGATTTATCTCAGCTTCTATTTATCTGAAAATGTGTTTACTTTTGTTCTTAAAATGCTTTGCTTAGTACAGAATTCTGTGATGGCAGTTACTTTCCACAAATTTCAGTGTCTTTTGGCACTGACTTTTTTTTACTTAGTTGCCAATCTAATTGTTGCTTCTTTTAAGGTACTTTTTTTTCTTGCTTTTAAGATACTTCCGCTGGGTGCAGTGGCTCACATCTGCAATCCCAGCACTTTGGGAGGCCAAGGTGGGCAAATTGCTTGAGCTCAGAAGTTCAAGACCAGCCTGGCCAACATGGCAAAATGCTGTCTTTACAAAAAATACAAAAATTAGTGAAGCATGGTGGTGTGCACCTATAGTCCCAGCTACTCAAGAGGCTGAGGAGATAACTGCTTGAGCCTGGGAGGTAAAGTTTGCAGAGATTGCACCACTGCACTCCAGCCTGGGCAACAGAGCAAGACCCTGTCTCAAAGAAAAAAACAAGATATTTCTGTCTTTAATTTTTAGTAGTTTTACTATGATATATCTAAATAATTTTTTTCATTTATCTTATTTGGGGTTCATATGGTTCTTATGGTCCCTGAATCTGTGCTTGATACCCTTCATAAATCTTAGGAAGTTCTCACCTATTCTCTCTGCAAATATTGTGTCTGTCTCATTTCCTCTCATTTTTCCTGAAATCCTAATGACAAATATTTTGGATCTATATTCTCTGTGTCTTACCCTTTTCCTATATAGCCCATATTTTGTCCCCTTGTGCCTCATTCTGGATATTTTTTTCTAAGCTATTGTCTTCAGCTGTTTCATCTGATGCTATATCCATCCATTACTATTTCAGTTGTTTTCCAATTTCAGGATTTCCATTTCATTGTCTGCCCCCAACTGCCCCCCTCGCCTGCCTCCCCCTCCCCCCGGCATTTTGTTAAACTTTTTTTTTTTTTTTTTGAGGTGGAGTCTCACTCTGTCACCAGGCTGGAGTGCAGTGGCACGACCTCTGCCTCCCAGGTTCAAGTGATTCCCCTGCCTCAGCCTCCCGAGTAGCTGGGATTACAGGTGTGTGCCACCATGCCCGGCTAATTTTTTGTATTTTAGTAGAGAAGAGGTTTCACCTTGTTGATCAGGATGGTTTTTATCTCCTGACCTCGTGATCCGCCTGCCTTGGCCTCCCAAAGTGCTGGGATTGCAGGTGTGAACCACCGCGCCTGGCCTGTTAAACTTCTTAATCCTGTCACTTATATTTGAACACTGTATACATAGTTATTTAAAAATCTTGTATGATAACTCCAATTCTATATTCCTCTTCAATGTATTCTATTATCTGTTGCTTCTGTTGGGTTTTCCTTTGTGTCATTTTTTTCTTCTCATATGCCTAGCTTTTAAAATGTTTTGCAAAATTGTTTGAGAAATAATTTGAGAGCTATGATAATATTTCCTCATAGAGAGGATTTCCAGGAAGCTATAGCATTATGGAATCACTGAAATCCAACTGCAGAAGAATATTCAAATTTGAGCTACAGTCCTGGGAAGGCCTGCCTGTCTGGTTCACCCTTACTCATCCTTTGGGGTCCCACATTATCAGTGAGCAAGTTAGTCAGTCCTGTCTTTCCCCAAACCCCAACTTGGAAGTTCCCAGAATTCAACTTTGGTGTCTTTTTCTTTTGTGAACTTATCAAACATTTGACTCACTTTCTCAGGTGCCCCTCCTAGAATCAGAAGATACCTAGAAAAACAATGGCCCCAAAGACAGGGCTCATCTCCGTCTATCTCCATGCTCCTCTAATCTAGCAATCTTTCACTCTCTAATTAGTTCTCTAATGCCATTAGGTAGATTTTTTTTTTTTTAAAGCATTATTCCCAGCTTTTCCACTTCTCCTCAGTGGAAGAGTTGGTTCATAGTACCTTGTCTGCTATTATCAGAATCAGAATTCTGGTCATATGTTTTTGCAGGGTAGATGTAATTAGAAAAGTGATTTCACCTCTAATTCCTATGAATTATTTTGACATTCTAACTTAAGGAAACATTTACATTTAACTTATTTGATTAAAAGTTCTTTAAAAAAGAATACATTATAAGCAATTCTTCCTGAGAAACTATCGATTTTGAAAAAATTCTCTAATTTTAGACCGGATAATTTCAGGATGTCCTTCAGCATTTTAAGCCTAAATCCTTTAAAAAATCCAAGTGAGGGCCAGGTGCAGTGGCTCATGCCTGTAATCCCAGTCTGCAATTGCCTGTAATCACCTTGGGAGGCCAAGGTGGGAGGACAGCTTGAACTCAGGAGTCCAAGACCAGTCTGGGCAACATGGTAAAGCCCCATCTCTACAAAAAACACAGAAATTAGCCAGCATGGTGGTGTGCGCCTGTTGTCCTATTCGGAAGGCTGAGGCTGGAGGATGACTTGAGTTGGGAGGTCAAGGCTGCAGTGAGCTGAGATCGCACCACTGCACTACAGCCTAGGTGAGAGAGACCTTGTCTTAAAAATAAATAAATAAATAAAAATCCAGTTGAGAAAAATACTGCTTTCTTAAACTCTTGGTCTTTAGCAGTGTCTGGGGTGAAGAGAAAAGGGGATTGCCTGTAATTAAAACTTTCACTGGGACTGACAGGTGTGGCTGGGGAATGCTTCTGGACTGAGGGGCATAAGCTGTCTCAAGAATGTCTCTTCCTTTTTTTTAAATGCCAAACTTTGTGTGAGGTACTAACAGATATCCCAGACTTAACACGTTCAATAAAAATAAAAAACAAATACAAAAAATCCCTGCTCCAACTGCATTCTCCCATCACTGTTAAAGTAACTCCATTCTTTCATTCTTTCAGTTGCTCAGTGCCAAAACATTAAGAGTCTAAATAAAAATGAGTCAAAAGAAAATAATTTTGAGACAGGGTCTTGCTCTGTCACCCAGGCTGGAGTACAGCCAGTAGATCATGGCTTGCTGCAGCCTTGACCTCCCTGGGCTCAGGTGATCCTCCCCTCAGCCTTGTGAGGAGCTGGGACTATAGGTGCATGCCTCCACACCTAATTTGTTGTTGTTGTTGTTCTTTGTAGAGACGGGGTTTCTGTAGAGACGGGGTTTCACCATGTTGCCCAGGCTGGTCTCGAACTCCGGAGCTCGAGCTATCTGCCTGCCTCAGCCTTCGAAGGTGATAAGATCACAGGCATGAGCTATCAAGCTGGGCCTTAAGAGACATTCTTGCCTCTTCTCGTTCTCTGTAGCTCTACATCTAATCCATCAACAAAATCTTCTTGGCACTGCCTTCAATGCTTATCTAGAATCTGATCACATATCACCACCTCTGCTACCTTTATCTAAGCCATTCTCATTTCCTTTCTGGATTAGCTTTAATTCATTAATGCAAATAAAAACTAAAGAAAGCCTAAATAGCTCCTAACTGTTTTCGCAGCTCTCACCCCGGCCCCATATAGTCTATTATAAGTTTTGACTTTTTAAAAACTGACATGTCATATCTTTCCTTACAATCCTATAATAACTTTCAATTCACTTGGGATAAAATTCAAAAGTCCATAAATTGGCTTACAAGTCTATTTCTTTTCTTTTTCTTTTTTTTTTTTCAGGCAGAGTTTCACTCTGTCCCCCAGGCTGGTGTGCAATGGCATTATCTCGTCTCACTGCAACCTCCACCTCCTGGTTCTACCTCCTGATTCTCTTGCCTCAGCCTCCTGAGTAGCTGGGACTACAGACGTGCACCACCATGCCTGACTTATTTTTGTATTTTTAGTAGAGACAGGATTTCACCACGTTGGCCAGGCTGATCTCAAACTCCTGACCTCCAGTGATCTGTTCACCTCGGCCTCCCAAAGTGCTGGGATTATAGGTGTGAGCCACCATGCCCAGCCTGCTTACAAGTCTTATTTCTACAGGCCCTCTCCCCTGTCTCTCTGACCTCATTTCCTACTACTGTCTCACTGGTCTTGCTGTTTCTCCAATGTCAGCACCTTTGCAATGGCTGTACTCCCTTTCTGAGATGATGTTCTTAGGTAAAAAGGAAAAATATTTTATTTTCCCTTTGCTCATAGCATAGTCTGATATATGCCTTCTTAGGTTACACTGTAGTTTATGTAGTATAATCAGTTTGCATCACCAGACCCTGAAAAGTCAGGTATTATTTCTGAGGTTGAGGTTTTCTCAATCTTATGTTGGAGATTCATCTCACTCCAGGCTGCTAGCAGATGAGAATATGCCTGCCTGGTTTAGTTGTCAGTTGCTCTCAGAAATTCATGCAGAAAAGGGGCTATCATGATCAGGCTAAGCTGCCAGACAGGTCTCTTAGTTCACAAAGAACAGAAACCATTACTTGCTAGTGATATTGACACTGTGCATACTTGTGACCCAGCAGTTTGACTCCTGGGTATGTTCTCCAGAAAAACACTCCCAAAAGTGTTCAGAGCAAGACTATTTATTATAAAGAGTTGTTTAAAATAACCTTCATTAGAGGAATGAATCAATGACTAAGCATTGCACAGCAGTTAAGGGGGTGAACTAGACTTTCATATATTGACATGAATAAACCTCTAAAAGCAGAATGGCATAAAATGAGACATATTAACACAAGACCAGTTTTGTAAATCAAATATTTAAGGATGGGAGAAACACGACTGGGATGAAAGTAAAGGAGAAAAAGTGTGTAAGAATGACAGCAAGGCCTCACACAGACCAATGATTATGATGTGCCATGAAGTGAGTTCATAATCAGTCCACACTGAGTACCCGAAGTTATTCATTGATCAGGTCTGGGAAGAGGGTAGAATCCTATGGCAAACATAATTAGAGGCCCTTCTGTAGGCTGGATTAAGACCAACCCATAAACAGAACCCTTGGAGTAGTCATTCAACAAGCATGTTTTGAGGGCCTTTTCTGTATCAGTCATTATTCTGTATATTAGAGACACAAAGATGAACAAGGCAGTAAGGTCTGTTGTTCATCATACTGCAGGTTCATACAGTCTATGCACATTTCTACACCTTTTTTTAAAACAAAGGAATAGGAAATTTTGGGAAATGATTTGCCAAAACACACATCTTTATTTGCAGTATTTCTGAGACTAACATCATAAAAAATCAAAGGGAGTAAGTCTGGAAGAAGTGATACACTTATTGGGTCCCAGGAATAAATGTCAAAATCATTCTTAGAAAAATTTTAGTGAGCATTATGAATTCCAAACAAACAACAATATAGTCAATAATGTTTGGATTATCCAGGTTATAGTTACGTGATTAGTTATAAAGACTTACCCTCTACTCTCTACCTCTACTACAGAAAACAAAAAGTTAATAGTATCAAAGACAGTTAAATATCCATAGAGACTGGCCACAGATTAATTCCTCAACTATGCCCATGAAGTGACATGCCAATCTTCTTCTAATAACAATTGTCTTTAATTCCATAAAATAATGTCAAAGTGATAATATGCATTTGGTCTATTTTTTTTTACTGTCACCACTTCTATTTAATGGTCTTTTCCTTAATCATGACAGATGATGTTGAAAAATTACTATCTCTCTACCACGTATTTGATTATTGAGGTCCATTTTTGTTGTGTATCCTTTGTTGCTTATTAAAGGATGAGTTCATCAAAATGTTTTCTTCCATTTGTCCAAGTCATAAAGCTTCTATCTAGTGTGGACTCTGATGCTGGATAAGATCTGAAATTTGACTGAAGGTTTTCCCACATAATTTACAAAGAGCTTTTCCCCCTATGGGAATCTTGATGCCCTTTAAGCAACGAGCTAACACTGTTAGCTTCCCTATGGTCATATGCATACAGTTTTGTTCCAGTGTGGATTTTGACGTATACGATTGAGCTATTTTACATTTTTACATTTATAAATTTTCACTTCAGCATGGGTATTCTGATGATTGAAAAGTGCTAGCTTCCAAATAAAGGCCTTCCCTCATACACTACATTCATAATGGTGCTGCTCTCCAGTGTGGATTCTCTGGTGGGTGACCAGAGCTGAACCACAATGAACCTTTTACTATCTTCTTCAGACCAATAGGGTTTTTCTGCAGTGCAGATTCTCTGATGTTTAATAAGGCTGTCACAGCACTTTGAGGCTTTGCTACACCCACGAATATAGATAAGGCTCTTGTCCAAAATGAATTTATTTATGTTCAATAATACTGAGCTCACACAGAAGGCCTTCCACACTGAAGATATCCGTAAGAGCTCTCTGATGTCTGACAAGACACTGACAAGATCCAGTGTCTTAAGATTTTGCCACATTCTTTACTCTCATGCAAGCCCTCTCCAGGAGAGCTTCTCTGTTGTTTCATGGAACTTGGATTTACACTGAAGGTCTTTCCATGTTGAGGATAAACATAGGGCTTTCCTCCAGTTTGGACATGCTGGTGTTCAAGTCAGGGCTGCTGGTGTATTAAGGCTTTTTTAAATAGGGAGGGATATTTTCAGAAAAATGACTTTCCCACTAACTTTACATTGAGAGCCTGCTTGTTTTATTACAGTTGCTGAGGTTGAAAATCATGTGCAAACTGAAAGGAGGGTTTCCCACTCTCAGAGCATTGGCAGGACTGAATTTCAGAGCAAATTCTCCCAGGTGTCTCAGGTTCCTTTATCAGTGATACTCTCCTTAGCTTTAGGCAATGTCTGTTGTGCTTCTTCAAAGGGGATCTCCCCTCACTTGGGAAAACTATTCAGAAGCCCATGAACTTGTTCAGTGTTGGGTCCCTAATGTTTCTATTTAGTTCCCTGGGCATCACTCTGTGTTGGACTTCCTCTGGAAAAGTCTTGCTTTGAAACAGACTCCTGTTTAAGGCCAGGAGTCACCATCTGAAAGAACAGGTTGATTATGCAATTAGCACCTTTTTCCTGGAGACAGAAAGGGGAATTCTAATGTAACATATATGAGTAGCCTACAGAGAGAACCTACCTAAAACACACTCTTTATATATGAAGGCTCTAAGTAAGGATATATGTTTGCTTTTTCATTGATTTCTGCTCTTATCTTTAGTACTTTCTTCCTTCAGCTTTCTTTGGGTTTATTTTCCTGTTCTGAAACAGTAGGTCTCAATAAATGCTGGACAGTAGTAGTAGTAGTAGTATCGTTAAAGCAAAACAGGAGAAGTAAAATAGAAGCAAGAGGATTGGGGAGATTCAATACTGATACAAGATCTACTATGAAGATAATAACATAGAAAGCAGAAGATGAAAGAGGTCATCATATCAACATCAATAAAGTATTTTACTATGTACTTGGAGAAAGGATAAGAAATTCAAAGCTGATGGTATCAGAGAATATCTGGTCTGTTTACCTCATTTTTAAGGATACAGAAATTGAGGCCCAGGTATGGGGCATGAGCCTAGGTAATACGGTTACTCAGAGGTAATGACTGGATGAGACCAAGGGCTCCTGAATCTCAATCTCACTTTTAGAGTTTTTACTAGCACACCTCATGACTCTTTAAAGCCCAACATGGTACATAGACATAAACCTTCAGATTAAAACTCTCATAATACAGCACTGTGGTTAAGAGAAAAGATTGTGAAGTCAGACTTCTGGTTTCAATTCCTGGCTCTACTGTTTCCTAATGGACAGGTTATTCAATGTCTCTGTTCTTCAACTTCTTCAGCTGTAAAATGGGAATACAGAAGTATCTGTCTCATAGCATTGTTATTCATTGAGAAAAAAAATATATATATAGGCATTCAGGAAAAGCCCTGGTATAGAAAGCATACCATAAATATTGGCTATCAGGGTAGATACGCTATCTCAATAATAGATTATTGTTATTACACACTGAATTCTTTGTAAGGATTATTTTCCCCACCCCACAGATACTAGGCTTGGTAATTTGAGTTTTAGCTAATGAAGTGGAAGTGACATATGCTCCTCCAGAGTAGCTAATTTAAATCCATCACATAGTCCTACAACTGTTTTTTCTATTGCTGTAAGAGCAGCACATTCAAGGTAGGACTGCTCCTCTAGCCTGGATCCTAGAATAGAGAGAATGTATTGCACAGCTGCAACTGACCCACAACTGATGTGCAGTAAGAATAAACCTTTGTTATTGCAAGCCACTGAGATTTGGGAGGTTGTTGGTTACATGACAAAAAGCTAATTAATCCTAATCAGCGCAAGATGACTTGTACAATCTCAAGCCATACCAAGGGCTGCAAAGAATCCATAAAGAATAATAATAATCCCTGCAGTCAAAAAACTCACAATCAAAGGAGCAGGACAAGAGAGAGATACAAAGTAAAATAGGGCTGGGTGCGGTGGTTCACGTCTGTAATCCTAGCACTTTGGCAGACCATGGCAGGTGGATTAGCTGAGCTCAGGAGTTTGAGACCAGCCCGGGCAACATGGTGAAACTCCATCTCTACTGAAACTACAAAAATGAGCTGGGCAAGGTGGCGTATACCTATAGTCCCAGCTACTGAGGAGGCTGAGGCATGAGAATCGCTTGAAACTGGGAATTGGAAGTTGCCTTGAGTTGACATTGTGCCACTGCATCCCAGGCTAAGCAACAGAGTGAGAAACCGGCTCAAAACAAAAAAACAAACAAAGCAAAAGAGAAGATGAATGTTCTAAGAAAGAAACAATGTGCTATGGGAGGTGAAAGAAGGGGAAGATTGGAAGTAGTTACAGAAATGCAAATATGTTTGTTTAGAAATCAGACATCAATAGAGCTCAACCTAAAATGTTTTAATGAACTGTGCAACTTGTTCTAAACATCTTCCAGGTTGAAGCTTTCCTACTTTTTGATAAAGAAGTTTAGAATCCCAACTAAGCACCCAAACTGTGATGTAGAAGATTCAGAGTTTTTCATGAGGAACAAATTGTCTTTACTTAGAAATTCGTCTACTACTCATGCTCATGCTGAAGTGGGTTGGCTTTATAGCTGGGCAAGAATAAAGTTTAGCTATCTATTCACACATCCATCCCCTAAACCATCACAAAAAGAATCTGAGGTAGCTATAAAGAATATGTGATCACAGATACTTGTCACAGAATTCAATCATGAATCTTAAGCCAATACTTGCTTAATGTATGTGAAATCTGAGAGACACTACTTGATAATCATTTAACTTTCCATCCATTTAGATTCTTGAAGTCGAACCCTTTTGATTATCAAAATCAAGATTATATAAAGCAAATCCCTGAACATACTCTTAGCATCATGTAGAAATGCTTCACTAAGTTAGAAATTTCATGGGGGAATGAACTAAAACTATATTCAATAGCTTGGATCCATCTCACAATGTCAAAAGAAACAAGTCAGCCACAAAGGAGTTACGTGGTATACACAAAGTTCAAAAACAGGCATAATTCATCATGGTGTTACAAGGAATCATGGGGATAAAGGTTTCTGGAAGGCTGAAAATATTATTTCTTGACATGGGTGTGGGCTACACAAGTGTGTTCACTTAGTTTAAGTGATAAAATTGTATGCTTATGATTTGTATATTGTAGGTGTGTTGTAATTTAATAGAAGTTAACACAAGATTTTGTGGGATTGTTTTAGGGTTCACTATGACCCATTTTTTCTTTTTAAAACTATAGTTGAAGACAATATCTATTATTTAATATATTTTACACAGGGATTCAAGCAATATGTTTATTTGAATTTAGTTCCAGGAAAAAGTTCATCTCTGCAGTCAAAGAGAGTTGCTTTCTTTTGTTAGGCAAATAAAAAACAATATAAAACAACCTATTTTCCCTTTTGCTAATTGCCAGAAAACTTCAACTTCAGTGCTCAAGTGCATTAATCAATTATTTCTGAGAAGAGAAAAATTTATCATCTGCAGTAGGTTGAGTGGTGGCCCCCAAAAAGTTATGTCTATGTCCTAACCCCTGGAATCTGTGAATGTGACCTTATTTGAAAAAAGGGTCTTGGCAGATAATTACTAAGTTTATGATCTCAAGAAAAGATCAGCCTGGAATATCCAGGTGGCCCTAAATCCAGTGACAAGGATCCCTATAAGAGATAGGAAAGGAGAAGACAGAGAGTAGACAAAAGCTGTGTGAATACAAAGGCTGAGATTTGAGTGATGTGGCTACAAGCCTAGGATTCCTAGAATCTGGAAGAGGCCAGGAAGTACCCTAGAGCTTTCAGATGGAGTGCAGCCCTGCCAACAACTTAATTTGGACTTTTGGCCTCCAGAGCAGTGTGAAAATAAATTTCTGTTGTTTCACGCCACCAAGTTTGTGGTAATCTACTATGGCAACCCTATGAAACTAATACCATCTGAAGAGTTCAAACAAGGTGACACTCTGCCTTTGTTTTAGCTCTCATCAACAAGTTTCCTTTTGGGGCATAACTAGTGCCCCGTTTTGGGGGTAATTTTTGTTTAAAATGGTACCCAAATATAGTGGTGAAGTGCTGTCTAGTGTTCCTAAGTGCAACAAGACTGTCATGTGCCTTACAGAGAAAATAGGTGTGTTAGATAAGCTTCATTCATGCATGAGTGATAGTGCTATTGGCTATAAATACAATGTTAATGATTCAACAATTCAGTACATCCAGAAAAAGGAAGAGAAAATTTGGTCATCCGTACATGAGGTCACTAGGGAAAGTGCTAAAAAGTCAAATCTACAGTGTGGGATGAAGCTAAGAAAAAGCCAGGCGTGGTGGCGCATGCCTGTAATCCCAGCTACTCAGGAGGTTGAGGCAGGAGAATCACTTGAACCAGGGAGGCGAAGGTTGTGGTGAGCCAATATTGCGCCATTGCACTCTAGCCTGGGCAACAAGAGTGAAACTCCATCTCAAAAAAAAAAAAGAAAAAAAAATTGAGAATTCATGAGATGACAACTAATTAAAGAAAAAAACCAAGAACATGTGAAACCCATCTAAGTTAGTGCTGGCTGTCTCCCATACTGTGGAAAATGTTAAAAGTGTGTGTGTGGAAAATGTTAAAGTTTCAGGCAAGACAGGTTCTAAAGATCAGAAGGCTATGGAATATTTTTTAAACACCTGTGTAGTATTATACAGAAAAGGGTTATGTGGAAGAGCTGCTTTCCTTATTTATTTTTATTTTTTATTTTTAGAGACAGGGTCTTGTTATGTTGCCTAGGGTGGTCTCAAACTTCTGGGCTTGTGATCCTCCTGCCTTGTCCTCCCAATGTGCTGGAATTGCAGGTGTAAGCCACCTACCTGCTCAGCCAAGGAAGAGCTGCTTTCAAACCCTGATGGGACTGGTTTATTTTACAAGGATGTTGGCGAACAAATGTTTATAATGCAAATGACATATGGATTGATGAAAATATTATGAGTACAGGCTCACAGGAATTTAACCCCCCATTAACTCTAGGAACAACAGTTCAGTACTCATTAATTCAGTGTTTGTGGTAACATTGTAGGACGCAACTAACGGTAAGTAATGTGAACTGACTGTATATCGTCGTTCCTCGGTATCTGTTGGGGACTGGTTCCAGGACACCTCAGCATGCAGAAGTCCCTTATATAAAACAACATGGTATTTACATATAACTATACACACATCCTCCTATATACTTTTAAATCATCTCAAGGTTACTGATCATACCTAATTTAATGAAAAGGCTATGTAAATAGTTGCTATACTATATTTTTAAAATGTTCTATTATTTTAGAAATCAGCTACCAGTGGAGCTCAACCTAAAATATTTTAATGAACTGTGCAACCACCAAGTAAGACTTGTTCTGAAGTCTTGTTTTTGTGCAGGTTAAACAGAGTCAAGAAAATGTGAAACCCTTCTCAGCTAGTGCTGGTTAGCTCGCATATAGGTAGTGAGAAAAATGTTAAATTTTTACGCAAGGCAGGTTGTGAAGATCAGGATCAAGATAACTATTTATTTATTTAATTATTATTATTTCTGAATACTGACAATACACAGTTGAATCCATGGATGTGGAACCTGTGGACGGGAAGAGCCAATTTCTAAGGGTAACAAATGGGAAAATGATTTCGTTTGAGTCTAAGAGGTTGGCAGCCTTCTATTTCTCTTCTGCTGAGTGTATCCAAGGAAGTGAATGGTTAGCAAAGGCTTGGAATATCCAGGTTTCAAAAATGTTGGAGGTATGAGAGAAGGGTAATCTCAAGATGAGTCACTGGAGAAAGGAACCTACAGGTGAGGTCACAGCAGGCCTTCCAGACAAAGATGCCAACTATTACCACTTCTTTTTTATCATGGTAGTAGAGGTCATACTAATGTAATAAGGGGGAAAAAATGTATAAAGATTTGAAAGGAAGAAATACAACTGTCATTATTTGCAAATGGTATATGTAAAGACCAAAAATATCTATATGTTGTTAGAATGCTGGCTACAAAGTCAATATATAAAAATCAATGCTAAGTCTCTGTAAACAGAAAGTAAATTTTAAAAAATGACACTACTAACAATTACATGGAAGCAATGTCAAATGTCTAGAGATGAATCTAATACAGATCATTAAGACCAACACAGAAAACCATAAAATATTATTGGGAAAAATTAAGACCCTAAAGAAATGGAATGCTATACCATGTTCATGAATTAGAAAATTCATGAAAGAATGTTGATTCTCCCCATTAATCTACAGATTCAATACACTCTCAATCAAAATCTCAATAATTTTTTAGAAGGGAGTGGGTCAAATTTGACAGCTGATTCTAAAATTTATATGTAAATGCAAAGAACCAGGAACAGCCAAGACACTTATGAAGCAGGAGAAGAAGGTGGTGTTAAGAACTAAGCTGATGCAGAAAGAACTGAGCTGTCAGGTGTTGTGGTGGTCAGTTAAAACATGCCAAAACGATAAGGTATCAGTCAAGCCTTCGATCAGCAGTAGCATTAGCAAGAGGCTCAGCAGGAAAAAGTGCTGGCTCCTGCAGTGTCACATTCTTACCCATGGAACAGAGTCAAGCAAGTGTCAAAAGAATCAGCCAAGTATGGGGATCATCTCACTACTAAGACAAACCTGAATAAAAGGCTCCATCCATTTAATGGGCTTAAGGACTGGTAGGAGAAAAAGTGAAAATTGCTAGGAGTGGAACAGTACTAAATATTGAAAGTGAAGACAAGTGGCATCAAGGTTCCTGATCCCAGTAAAAAGGTCTCAGAATTGTTTAGAGGAGGCCACCAATAAACAGACCTCCAAACAGAGGTGCTTGGTATGCAGATATGCCTAACAGCATGGCTGGGCTGGGGGTCTGGGTCCTTGACTGCAACTTTCTTCAGAGACTGCAATGCATTGGCTGTGCCCCAAGTCTGGCATGGGAAGCATAGCTTTCCTTCATGAGGTGTACGGACTTCATGAGGTGAACTGCCTATGGTTGGGTCTGAAAAATGACACATAAAATTTGGCACGGAGTCTGACTCTTCAAGTAGGATGATTTGCTCCACTGGATACCAGAACGATGTAAAGCTACAATAATTAGGAAAATCTCATATTGATGCAGGGAGAGCCAAATAAAGCAATGGAACGTAACAGAGAAACTAGAAACAGATCCATGCATTTTTGGAAAATTAATTAATGACAAATTGGCACTGTAGAACAGTGGGAAATAACAGGCATTCCCATAAGTGATGAAGGATGAAAAGAATATCCATATGGGAAAAGAATGAAATTAGACTTTACCTCATTCAGGCAGAAAAATAAATTTCAAATGGATTACAGATACAAATGAGAAAGCAAATTAGAAAACTTTTTAGAATGGTCGAGATTATCTTCATGATCTTAAGGGAGAGAAAGAATTATTCAAAAGACACAAGACACACACGAAAGAAAAAGATTGATAAATTTGACTATATTAAAATTAAAAACTTATATTCATCAAAAGACACCATTAAGAGAATAAAAGGCAAGCTATAAAGATGGAGATAATATTTGCATCCTCTATGAAAAGAGCTCATATCCAGAATATTTAAATAATTCCTATAAACATGTAAAAAAATTGAACAGAACTTTCCAAAAGAATACCAGACAGTAATAAGTAAGCGAGGAAGCTAACCTACTCTTAGTCCAAGAGATGTCACCTCATCTTTCAAGGTTACTAGCTTCATGACAATAAAAAGTGGCCTGAGTAAGAGCTGCTATGCCCTTGCAATGTTGGCACACCCAACAAGACATGTAGGAGTGCAAGGCCCAAGGAGGATGGTCCCTCCCAAAAATGGTACACTGAGTTACAACATAAAATGGGTTTTTTACTGCACAAAATGTTTGAAGAAACACTGGTCTAAAGAATATGCTTCACACTTCTTAGCAGAACAAAGAATGTCATGGTCTGGTCATAATATACTACTTTCATATGCATATTCTATGATTCTCGAAATATAATCAAGGTTCATGAAAACTTCTTCTTTACCCCCAGATGCATTGTGCTTTTTCACATGCTATTCTCACTGTACCTTCCCTCATTCTTCTTTATCATATGGCTCAAGAACTCATTTTTTTTCCTCTAAACTTTCGTCCTCCTCCAAAGCCTTTCCAATTGTTTTCGTGAGTCATTGTTAAACCTTCTTCAGTGCAAAGTACTCTACAAATCCAGCGGCTTTATCACAGTATTCGTTGTTTTCTATCTACTCTCTTCTCCCTGTCACCAAATAGCCTGCGAGTCCCCTGAGATTAGGGTGCTTTTTTTCACTTATTTTTGTATTCCTAGCACCTGGCACAAGACCTAGCACCTGGCACACTAAAACAAATAATCACTAGTACCTTACTTTGAGCTCAAAAGGAATAACCACACTACACATATCCTGACTGCTTAATGGTTAAATTCTTCAACAAAATAAATTTATTTTCAGAAATAGCTCCTCCTTCGAAGTCTTCAGAATACCACTCACTGCTTAGTATTTATAGTTGTGCTGGTTTGGAGTGGGATATGGCATCACATTCAGTGCTGATCCCAAAAGGGTGTCCTCCACCCAGATGACTCTGTCTGTAAACCTCCATTCTAGAAACAAACCAAGATAGCTGGGGTTAGAAAGGTAAACACTAAAAACATTGAAAATAACAGCACAGAAATGGGGTGACAGGTCAAATAAAGGAAAACCTAGTCTCCTTCAATTGCCAAAGACAGGAAGAAGCAGGGCAAAAGAATTCACACATGAAGTCAGCAAAGCAAAGAGAACTTCTTGAAGCCCTTCACTTCTGCTATAAGTACAGTATGTGTTTTACCTTCTCTAACGTGCCCCATTCCCTGAGTAAGGTCCATTTCCTCAATGTGAGCTCCAGAACCATGATCTTCTTTGCCTTCAATCCCCATATCCAGGCCTTGGGCAGGGCTGTAGGCACTACTCCAATACCAGAGGCTTCATCATGTGCTTTTCCACATGCATCTCTGACCTTAGTGCCTTCTGGTCACAAGTTGGCTCAGAGCTTCATGAGGTCCAGTGTGTTTTACAGCTGACTTGCCTGAAGTGCTGATTAGGAGAATTCATGGAAACTGTGCATCCCTTTGCAACACAGAGCCTCTTTCTGAGAAGTGAACAACATTTCACCTTCCCAGAGAGCGTTCTCTATAATCTATTCCAAATGTGAACCACCAAAGCTATCTGTAATTTCTATCAATTTGGCATATTCATGTTGAACCTCACATTAATTAAATTTCAGGGATAAAAAATTTCAGGACTATTACTCAGGAGGGAGAAATCACTGTTAAAATAGAAAAACAGCCTAACCCGGTGGCTTATGCCTGTAATTCCAGCACTTAGGTAGGATAAGGCGGGAGGATCGCCTGAGCAGGGGAAGTGGAGACCAGCCTGGGTAACATAGTAAGACCTTGTCTCTCCAAAAAATAAGAAATTAGCAGGCATGGTGGTGCAAACCTGTAGAACCAGCTATTTGGGAGGCTGAGATGGGAGGATCACTTGAGCCCAGGAAGCTGAAGCGGCAGTGAGGTGGGATCACACTACTGTACTCCAGCCTGGATGATACAGCAAGATCCTGCTTCAAAAGGAAAAAAAAAAAAAAAAAAAAAGAAAGAAAAATAGTAACAAAGTAATTTTAAAGTCCAGATTTCTCTCCTGAGTTTCACATGTGCAAATACAGGCTTTGGAGATTAGGGTTAGGAAGTGAGATCATGGTCTGGTGGACAGCTCTAGTGGGATTCCCATAGACAAAGCAAAAACATTTTCAAAATCAAACTCACCTCTCAAATCTGAGTATTCTTGGTTGACATTAGGTATCAAGCTTCACATAGTCATCCTAAAACCAACACCAACCTCGAAAATTCCCCAAATGTCCCATTATTATACCTCTGAGCCTTTGCATATACAACACCACACACAGCAGTGAGCTATGATCAGCTATGAGCAAGGGTCAGAAGTCAGAAATACTTAAATCTCCTCGGGAAGTTTTTGTCTTTGTTTTGTTTGCATTGGTTGAGGAACCTCAGTCAAACTCAAAAGCTTATTGAGTCAGTAAGTCAAAAAAGGTTTAAGGCTTTTTGACTATGCAAGAATCTCCCTGAAAAATTATCTGTTGGGTTTCCTACCTAAAAAGATGCTCTACCTTCTGCCAAGAAGTCACAAACACATCTAATCATCCTAAGAGCACAGTGGTACATCAAAGGCAAAGAAAGATAAATGGGTTGGTATTTTCCAGATTCAACTAAGGATATGTCCTTCCTCTCTCACCAATTGCTTCCAATGTCAAAATCTAATGTTTTATCTATAACACCAACAGCAACAAAACAACAACAAAAGGCTTGCTCATAAGAGGAAAATGTTTGAATTGCTAGTTTGCTCTAAGCCAACATAAACTACATTATATACTATATGGTTTTTAAATGGCTTTACCTTATGAGTTGCAAAATTACATTCTCAGAAGTAGATGTGATTTTAGAGCCTTAGAAACAATGCTGATGGAGTTACTTTTCAGTGATTTCTCACTTCAGTATTTCAAGGATGAAGTGTCAATTAAGGGATTAACTTTAACCATACTCTTCTTTCGATGGTATCTTCTGATGTAACAAAAGCCCTTGGGAATATATTTGCCACATAAATCACTGATGACACTTTCCTTTGGCATGTATTTTCTGGTGTTTAGTAAGATTAGAACTCCCACGGAAAGCTTTCCCACACTCTTCACACTCATATGGTTTCTCTCCAGTATGGATTCTCTGGTGATGAATAAGGGTTGAGATCTGGCTGAACGCTTTTCCACACTCTCCACACTCA
Source organism: Chlorocebus sabaeus (assembly GCF_047675955.1). Lineage (NCBI taxonomy): Eukaryota > Metazoa > Chordata > Mammalia > Primates > Cercopithecidae > Chlorocebus > Chlorocebus sabaeus. The sequence goes on along the minus strand of NC_132920.1, from coordinate 27,832,188 downwards.
TAGGGCTTTTCTCCAGAGTGAATCCTCTGGTGATTAATAAGTGCTGAGTTCACATAGAAGGCCTTCCCACATTCCTTACACTCATACGGCTTTTCTCCTGTATGGATTCTCTGATGCTTGATGAGGGCTGAGCTCACACTGAAAGCTTTTCCACACTCATCACACTCATAAGGTTTCTCACCAGTATGGATTCTCTGGTGTTTTATAAGGTCTGAGCTCACACTAAATGCTTTGCCACACTCATTACATTCATAGGGTTTCTCTCCATTGTGGATTCTCTGATGTATAATCAGGTGTGCCCTTACACTGAAGGCTTTCTTACACTCATTACAAGTATAAGGCTTCTCACCAGTGTGGATTCTTTCATGCACAGTAAGGGTTGAGCGCACGCTAAAGGCTTTTCCACAGTGATCACACTCATAGGGTTTCTCTCCAGTGTGGATTCTCTGATGTCGAACAAGGCCTGAGCTCTGGGCAAACTTCTTTCCACATTCATTGCATTTATACCGTCTTTCTTCCATGCGCCTACCCTCATGCCTTTCTAACTGGTCCTCATACTGAGAGACTTTTTCATACTCAGGAGTCTGTAAAGTATCCCCATTATATATGCTAGGGACCTTCTGGTGTGGGTCCATCATTAGAAAAACCTTCCCTTCAGCCCTTCAGAGTTGACACCTTGTTCACACCTCTGGCCTTGAATCCTAAAATAATAAACAGACCTTTGAAATGTGCTTTATTCCTGTTGCTAAAGCAATATAATATGATACAGACTAGAGCTCTCAAACACGTTCAGTAATCCCAGGACACGCCAATCATATGGCACTCACATAAAATGTTTTCATTCAGCCTGTATCATGTCTCAGTAACATCAAAGAACTGCTGGAATGAATATCTGACTCAAATGGCTATTTAAATATATCTTCATGGCACACGCCTATCATCTCAGCTACTTGGGAGGCAAAGGCAGAAGGATCACTTGAGTCTGGGAGATTGAGGCTGCAATGAGCTGTGATCACGCCACTACACTCCAACCTGGGCAACAGAGCAAGACCCTGTCTCAAAAAATATATATGAATAAATAAAATATCCTCTATAAAGGCATCTAAAACATACACATACAATCTGGAATATAAATAAATATAAAAATAATATATAGTTCCTACTTTTAAAGGCAAATCATATTTAATTAAATTGGAAAACAAGACAGAAACTCAAGAGATTTGCAGATAGAGCAGATGAAGGAGTATGGGAATAGAAATGGCAATAGAAACAAATTCAACTGATAAGAAGTTTGGAAAAATGAAAATAACACCATTAACAGGTATGTTTTACCACTCACAGGAGTCCATACTACTTGAGATGGAAGAGAGACATGGGGACCAAAAAAGCTCTGTTCATTGCTATGCCACTACCACTTCTGCAGCTGTTGTTGATATGATAAACTGTATCTCAGCAACAGGGATGCTTTGTCTCTGCTGGAATTGTGACAGAATAAACCCTTTACCTCTCCAAAGAAAATGGATGGCTGCTACTTTCTTGGGAACAAACCCAGTTTTGTGTCCAAACTTGATAAAATTTTTGCTTCCAACTCAAATTACACTAATTACCCCTCTCTGCTTTTTTCCACCTTACAAATTGTTTTATGTCTCGACAGTTATAAGTTAACAGTATGCACCCTTGATGAGAATGGCACTTCAACTTTGGGGCCTTCCTCCCCAGAATGTATAACCTCAGTATAATAATGACAAAAACAGATAAATCCCAATTGAATGATATTCTACAAAACAAACAAACAACAACATTAACAACAAAAACCAACACAAAGCAGAACTGAGGATCCAGACCAACAGAAAATAAGGTCTCCATACCTGCACCCCACTCTCGCAAATTTAGCCCTGTCAGAAAAGCAAGTCGGAGTCACTCCTCTAGGAGTTTTAAGAGCCTCAGAGACAGCCAAGGACAGGACTCAAGACATCAGCCTGCCCCAGCCATCCATTCTCCCAGGGTTTCTGAGGGTCTACTCTGCCAGTGCAGAAGGGCCAGGCAGGAGATGGGGTAGTGAAGGGAAAGAAATATAAGAGGGAGGATGATGGAGAGGGAGGAAAAGGGAGGAAAGAGAAAAGAGGAGGAGTGTGAGAAAGTGGGTGGAAGAGGGGAGGGGTGGGGAAGGATGGAGGGAAAAGGCAGGCCTGAGGCGACCTGGCGCAGTACATAGTTTCTCCCATCCTCCGAGGGTGTCCACCCCAGGACATATGCAAAACCCTAGAACAAAGTCACGAGGGAACTCACCTGAAAAACTGCGATTAGACTATCTGACCAAGCGACTGAGGACAGCTGTTGGCCTAGAAAGCTTGACTTTCACTTCCACAGATCGCGCGCCTGGGCATCTGGTCATCTACTCTAGGATCCTGGAGGCTTCCCTCTCAGTGGTTTGTGAGCTGGCCAGAATGGACCGTGTGAAGAAAGGATCCCTTACTCCCAAGAAGGCATTTTATGCTTTTTATCTCATTTAATCCTACAGGGCAGACATTCAAGTCCTCCTCGCATATATATAAAAACTGAGAAGCAAATAAATTTTCCGAGGTCAGGCACCTGTTAAAACAGCCAAGATGAAATTTCAATCTAGGGCTTGCTTCCCAGATTAAGCCACTTTATGGCTCCTCAGGGGTTAGTACTCAGAGAGTAATCTCCAAATTAATTTGTAAATTCAACACTATTTCCATGAAAATATCAACTTTTTAGAAGATTTTAATGTTCATCTAGAAGACCAAACATGCAGGACTACCTGGGGAAACTGAGAAAGAAGGGCACTTGTCCTAAAGAACTTACATATTACAAAGCCTTAATACTTAAAGTGTGTAGTACTCATGAAAATGGTACAGAAGGCCCAGAAAGAGGCACATACATTTAGCATACAATAAAGGTAGCAAATAAGTTAAAAAAAAAAAGTGAACTCTTCAAATGCATGGTGAGAACTGGATAACCATGTGGAAAGATGGTAAATTAGATTTCTACCTTACTCTATAAACTAGGATATATGCCAAATAAACCAGTTTTAAATGTTATAAATGAAACCATAACAGTACTAGAGGAAAACATGAGGTGAGTCCTTTATAACCTCAGAATAGAAAGGCCTTCCTCCTGGCCGGGCACAGTTGCTCACATCTGTAATCCCAGAACTTTGGGAGGCCAAGGTGGGTGGATCACAAGGTCAGGAGTTCAAGACCAACCTGACCAACAGGGTGAAACCCTGTCTCAACTAAAAATACAAAAATTAGCCAGGCGTGGTGGTGCATGCCTGTAATCCCAGCTACTCAGGAGGCTGAGGCAGGGGAATTGCTTGAACCCGGGAAGCAGAGGTTGCAGTGAGCAGAGAACGTACCATTGCACTCCAGCCTGGGTGACAGAGCGAGACTCCATCTCAAAAAAGAAACGCCCCCCTTTATGAGACAATATCCAGAGGTCATTAATGAAAAGATTGATAAACTTGACCCACATAGAATAAAAACTCCTGTGAGGTAAAACAAACAAACAAAAGCACTTTAAGCAAAGTCAAAGACAAAAAAAAATGGAAATATAGTTACAATTTCTATTTCTGAAAACTGGCAGCCAAGATGAAGCTCCTGAATGATAAAAAACGTGGAAATGGCAGATCTGAGCTGTATTCTCTCCTGCTCCAGTCTCACTCTGAACTTAATCAGACTCTGCTAAGCATTCACAACTCACTTATCCTGATCCTATCCTATAGCAGTTGTTTTTAAGTCTCCTCAGGTCCCTTACTTCCAGAATCCCCAGAAGACCACAAAACGTCAAGTTTAGCACAACTCTCCTGTAGAGGGAAGAGTCTGTCATTGACACCTCAGTGGCATATTCCTGGATGGCACTAGAGAATATCTTATTCTCCCTCTGCTTCCAGAGCTGGCATTTCTTGCCTACTTCCTGATTGTATCCAAGAGCTGGGGCCAGAAAAAAAATAAACACATGAATTTATGAAAGAATCGCTGTAGAAATGAATAAATCAGCAGAACAAGCTAATCCCAGGGAGGTAAGGAGAGTAAGAAATAATTACAACAAATACCTGGATAGCACTTCCTATGTAGTAGGTACTGTTCATGTAATCCTCATAACAACTCTAGACAGGTGCTTTTATTATCCCCATTGACAGATGGCATATAGGCACAGAAAGATAAAATGACTTGGACAAAATCACAGTTAGTCTGGCTTCAGACTTACGTGCTTAAAAAGTAGGGGAAAAAAGGGAAGAATCCCTAAGGGACCAAAAGTTTTAAGGTAACTTGATAATATCTCTCCCCACCTGCTGTCTGGATTCACTCAATTCCTTGAAATCATCCAGCTTAGCCACTTCCCCAAGGAAAATCCTCCCTCCCTCCCCTGGTCAGTGCTGCTCCCTCTCCCAGACCTGGTGTTCCTCAGATAGGATGATCAGGAACTGGCCTCAGCCACTGTCAACTGGACTGCTGGAGCCAGCTTACAGAATGCTGGCCTGTGGAGTTTTCTCATTAACAGAATCCTTGGAACCAGCGAAACCAACTCCTCTAAAGATGCAGTCAAGCGGCTTTTCCTGTAATTGAAGAGTCTTCAAGAACACTTCTGTAAAAGAAACATTATTTTACTCAAAGAAAAAGCAAAGATTGCCATAGGTGTTACACTACTAAGGGTTACGGGGGGAAAGAAGTGCAATGCTAAATAAGGAGCTAATTTGCAAAGGGCTCTCAGATCACATGCTGGGGCAGCAGGTCTGCAGTGGTAATCTTTCCCATTGCCTTTGAGCACTGGTTGGGATAGTAGAAGGGCTCATGAGAGAACAGCATTAAGGGTGCTGTAAGGTGGTCCTGGTGTGGATGGAGATGACTGTTAAAGGGAAGGGTAGCCATTTACTGCCAAGCTGAAGTACAGAGAGAACGAATTCTGCATTCAAAATGAAATGTCACGGGGACAATTAAGTGGTGGAACAAGCCTCTCTTGAATTTAGAGCACCGAACACTTATTTCCAATTATTTGCAGTTTCCCCCTTTTGTTTGAAAAAGCTGAAGATCTGGTGGGCAGTGATACCAATTGGTACCAGAAGCACACTTGTAGTTGGTACTCCATGAAGTTCTGAAGACGGCAGTAAAGACCAGGGTTGTAACTGAAAGGGAAGTAGTCCCAACTCTGGGCCCCTGCGGCACTAAATCTCGAGGAAAAACCCTTTCCTGGAAGACTGCATTTGGATACAATCCCCACCGTCCCAGGAGGGGTTGCCTCTCCTGGGGTTCCTGCTCACATTCCACCCAGGCAGGCGCGGAGAGAGGAGGTCTGAGGGGTTGCAGCTGTGCAACACCCACCCAAGCGGCACCCAGATGCATACTAGCCTTTCTCTACCTGTGAGCAGCGCCAGCTCCGAGGCCTCGCCGCAGGGAGGAAGTCCCTCTCAAGACTTCCGGGGCGTGCCCCGGAAATCTCTGGGCGGGGCCTGGCTGCGCCCGAGTTTGCCAGAGAGGGGTTAAAACCTCAACCTGTCCAGGCTGTGGTACAGGCGGGGTCTAGACCAGGAGCCATTTGCATTGGACCGTCGGCAATGCTATGACTTCCTACCTCACCTCTCCAGAAGGTTGTTTTTGCTTCCTGAGTTTTATCCACGGCAGGACCACCCGTGTATGTTGGAATTTAGAGATAGTACAGCTGGTGAAATATCTCGTGTGGGCCCCACAGGATCCCTTAAACCGACAAACGGGGCCATAGAAATCTGGTCTTATTAGTGATCTGAAAGCCAACACACTATATCCTGTGTGCTTTCTCAAAGATTAGAGACAAGAACCAAGAGCAATCTTTTCAAAACATGACTGCGATACTGCAAAATTTCTCCGGCTATTCAATTATTTATGAAAGAATTTAACTCAAAACACTGTAGTCAGTAAATATACTGGCTTGAATATAAAGCTGATAAAAGGAGTAATTTTTAAAACAAAACATTAGAGGTGGAGGCACAAAGTTTGAATCCATCTTCTGAATTAAGAATATACAAGGGTCACACCTGAGAGCATAACTAGGGGAGAATGGGCAAAGCCCCAGGAAACCTAACCAAGTGGCCTCTTTGAGCCTCCATTTACAGAATAATGGATTGGAACACTAAACTTAGCATTCTAGACTATGAATATTTAAATATGACAGAACAAGCAGTTATTTCTTTGGTGTATTACACATTTAAACTGATTTTCTAACTTGGGTTGAACTTTTGAGACCTCTGTCGTCCAGTGGTATAATCACAGCTCACTGCAGGGGCTCAAGGGATCCTCCCACCATATTCTTTTGAGCAGCTGGGACTACAGACGCATCCCACTACACCTGATTAATTTTTCTATTTTTTAAGGTTTTTTTTAGAGACAGTCTTGCTGTTGCTCAGGCTGCTCTTGAACTCCTGGCCTTAAGCAATCCTTCTGTCTTGGCCTACCAAAGTGCTGGGATTACAAGCAAGAGCCACTGAACCCAGGGGTTGAACCTTTCTAAACCTGCTGGATTAAGTACCACTGAACAGCAAAAGGAAGCCAGTGCTTCTAAAGGCCTACTTTTTAACGATTTAATTTAGGAAATCACATTTCCTCCTACATATTTGCCTTCCTAAATAGGATTAACACAGTATGTTAAAAACTATGTTAAAAACAAGTAAAGCTGGAATGGTTTTACTTGGCAAACTGACAATATTCTGGCTTGTGGTTTCCTTGGTGTGCTGGTAATTCCTGCCTAGTGGCTGTCCAAGGGACTGAGGGTCGTATGTTGACCTCAAGGATAAATCCTTGATGTTATAGCCCCTCTGCTAAAGAGACAGCCCCCAGCATTTTATCGTTGATGCTATAATGAATCAAGATGTGGAAGACTAAAACTAGTACTTCTGTAACACTTGTATGCTGAAACACTTGGCATAGAGATGATGGCAGATCTGATGCTGAAAGCAACCTTAAATCATCAATAACTTTATTGTTTCTCAATACCCTGACATATGTTGCTGTGAATGCCAAACACTAAGTCTTCTTTTTCTTTTGTAGTCTTAACCACCACAAAATACGCACACACTTAGGATTCTCTTAAAGCTTGGAATAGCTAATTTTTGTAATTGTATTGCCAGTACTTCATATCTCTTTCTCCTATTTACCTTAAATATATCAAGTCTCGCAACCTCAGCATTAAGGATTTTGGGCCAGATAATTCTTTGTTGTGGGGCGGGGGCAGGGGCAGGGGCGGGGCAATGTGGGGGGGTGGGGTTGTCCTGTGCAAACATGATGCTTAGCAGCATCCCCAGCCTCTACCTACTAGATGGCCAGTAACATCCCAGCTGCCCACCAATGGTATGACCAAAAATGTCCCCAAACATTGCCAAATTTCTCCCAAAGAGAATCACTAATCTCATATACCAAAGCCTATTCTCAAGCACTTTTGGAATTATAACCTTAACACAATAGTCTTAGTGCTTCTTATTTTCTTTCTTGACCAATAAGGCTGGCCAAATGGAAAGCTTCAGCTTTTTACACATAATTTCCTAAAGTTGAATTTTTTTGGCCTTACTCTTAGGTAGAGGCAGATCCTGACATACTATACTAGCATACGAAAATAGGTCTGTACATTTTTGAGCACCCAAAGTGGTAAGACACATTCTTGAAAACAGCTTAAAAATTTCTGTAGATAACACCACAAATAATCCACACAATACTTCAACAAGCATTTATTAAACGCCTACTATGTGCTCAGCACTATACTAGGCACTCGGGGGTGCAGAGATACAAATGTAAAAGTTATTATTCCTGCCCTCAAGGAGCTTACAATTTAATTTTGGAAATAAATACAAATATGAAACTATAACACAGAGTGCTAGAAAATAATTACAAAGCAACGTATTAGTAAGTACATGGACCACAGTATAAACTCAAAAGATAAGTGCTGAGGCAGCACAGAATGAGGGAGGTCACCGCATAAGGTGATGTCAATCAGAGAGAGCTAACTCAGAAGATATAAAGATAAGCTTTGAAGGGAGTGAACATGAGCTGGGACCAAAGAGCAATCTAAGCAAAAAGAATAGCATGAGAAAGGCACAGAGGCAAGAGCTTGTAAGACATCAGTAGAAGGCTGTAGGAAGTTTGAATCTGTTGAATCAAGGTGAATATGCTAGAGAGTAATGAAGGCTGATGAATATTAAGCATAGAGGTAATGGAGAATTTGGAACACCACTGCTCCATAGGAATTATCTACTGGGTGTTACTTAGTGAAAATGAAATTTTACAATAGAGATATTGTAAAAAACAGGTGTTTGAGGAGGATTGCCTTGGAAAAATTATCTACTGGGTGTTACTTAGTGAAAATGAAAATTTTACAATACAGATATTGTAAAAATGGAGTTTGAAGAGGACCACCTTGGAAACTTTATACAAGATGGGGATCCTGGGAGCAAGGAAATTGGAAAAAAAAGAATTACAGTAACCTGGGCCTCAGATCTACATGAAAGGCTATAATGGGATGTGAGAAATGGGAGATCAAGCCTCAAGGAGAAAACTGATTAAAAACTAGACTGAAAGCAAGTTTTTGGACATGGAGAATGGAGAGCAGAAAAAGATAACTCCAAGGCTGGGGTAAAAATATGAAAGGTGGTGACACTTTTCAGGGCAAAGGAATTAGGCAATGAGGCCTGTTTAAAAAGAAAACGGGGGTTGGCGATATATGGTGATGAATCCTGTTTTCAAATATCAAGTTGTACAGGTACCTGTGGAAAATTCCAAAAGTCACAAACTGACCCACAGGGTGGGAAAAATGAAGTCATTCGAATACAAATGGTAGGTATAAACAATCAAAATGGATAAACAGGAGTATAGAAAATAAAGTGAATAAAAGATAGGGAGATTATTCTCAGTGGAGAAGAGAAGGGGGAGTGGGTGGAAAGATCAGTCAAAAAAAGAAAGTCAGATATTAGAGAAAAAGGTTCCCACAAGCCAAAGGAGGGAGAATTCAACAATATAAAATATAAATTAGATCAAAAAGGGCATTAAAAAAAAAAAAAAGGCCTTACTATTTGTCCACTGGTGAGTCTACGAACATTTCACTGGAATGCTAAGTACGAAAGCCAGCAAGAAGAAGTTTTAAGAACAGATTAAAGAAAAAGGGGGGGTTGAAAAGCGGAAGACATGTTTGAAAAACCATGAACAACAGAGGAGAAATAGAATGGTAGTTAGAAATGGGCAATGAGGTTGAAAGCATTTCACATTTTATGCTGCAGATGAACTTACTATTGTTATCTTAACTGACCATCTGCCTGGCCTGGTACATGGATATTTCATTTTCCTCCACAATTCTACTTTCCCTCTGGCAGTTTAGAGAAAAATTATATTTGAATTTATTATTGCTTTATCCTCCCAGTTACTCTGTTAAATATGTTTTGTTTGCACAATTTAGTTTTATGGTACTACAAAGCATCAGTACTTAAAAATGATATAACTATAACCTCAAAGGGCATTTTCAACCAATTTACCAGTAATTGTAATGTATTTGCACTCTACTGTATATTCTCTTCCCCAGTACCTCTCATGACAAGGGCTACATATTTTTAAACAGCTGACTAGATTACCATGTACATTATACACAGCATAGCACAGTAGTCAGAAGCACAGGCTCTAGTCTAGAATCAAACTGTGTCGGTCAGAATCAGTTTTATCACATATTGGCAGTGTGATATTGGTCAACATATTCAACTCTCTAAGCCTCCGTTTCCTCATCTATAAAATGGGGGATAAAATAATACCTACTGATATGGTTTGGCTGTGTCCCCATCCAAATCTCATCTTGAATTGTAGCTCCCACAATTCCCACGTGTTGTGGGTGGGACCAAGTGGGACATAATTGAATAATGGGGGCAGAACTTTCCTGTGCTGTTCTTGTGATAGTAAGTCTCATGAGATCACACTGTTTTATAATGAGGAGTTCCCCTGCACAAGTTCTCTCTTTGCCTGCTACCATCCATGTATAAGACATGATTTGCTCCTCCTTGCCTTCCACCATGAGTGTGAGGCATCCCCAGCCATGCAACTGTGAGTCCATTAAACCTCTTTCTTTTATAAATTACCCAGTCTCAGGTATGTCTCTTTATTAGCAGCATGAGAACAGACTAATACACTTATTATGAGCCTGAGAAAGGCATAACAGGGTTGGGCACACAGTAAGTGCTCAATAAATGTCGGCTATTATTATCTAGAGACTCAGAACCAACAGTAAAGTTAACTGCTCTGTTTGGGAATCAACCACCATATTCTAGCACTGCACCTTGCTCCACGGAGAAAATCTTTGAAACCTAACATGCCTCTCCCAGGGCTATGTTGGATGGCATTAGAGTTATGAAAGAACCACCTTATCATGTCAGTTCCTAAAATGAGAAGCTTAGGATGGGAGGAAAAAGTACTGATGAATAGTTCATTTCAGATAACATAAAGATAGAATCTATAGGATAAAGGAGCTTAATGAATGCCATTCACAGTTAAGAGCTCAAAATAACACACAGCCTGGTCAATAATATTCTATGCTAACAGTGTGAACTTGAGACAAAGAATGATTTATAATGATGTCCTCAAAGAATCCACAGCCTTTTTCTATTGTCTTATACCGTTTGGCTAATTCTATATATGTGCTGTATCAGCTTTGATAATTCTTTCAAGACACAGTCTTTTCTCACACCAAATATAACACTAATTTTTCTAGTCATTATTTTCTCCGAATTTATGCCAGATGCTTAGTGATTCTGAGATTTAAGTAACCTGGCTACACATTACTCTGAATACTGACACATAAAGAGACTTTAGCTAGTACATATGTACACATTTCAATATGTTGCTCTGGTCTATGGCCATACCACCCTGAATGCACCCAATCTTGTTACTATGTTGCTTTGCTAAAAGGGCTTTTTATTGGAATAGAAGAGAAGCGTTCTTCTAAAGTGTACAGCAGGTGTGTGTGTGTATACATACACATGTGTACACACACATGTATTTTCCCTCTGACAATGCACCTATCATATATAATACCTGCATACAAGGTAGTACTGGCCCCAGGAAGAATTAGTATCTTACAGAGGGTAAGGCACAACTGAAACAGAGAGCGAAGATCTAGATACAACCAGATTTACTTGTTTCTGGTTTCTTAAAATTTCAAATACAAAGAAATTAGGAATGGTAACTTATAAATCAAAAAAAGAAACAAGAGAAGGGAGAATAAAATAAAGGATAATGAAAAGGACTGTTGGAAACCAATTTGACAAGTGATGGGTGCCTTCATTCACCAATAGCTCAATGAAATTGATGTAGATAATTCTGATGTTGTTAGTAGTCAAAGTGGGCCATAGGGAGGCAGAGAAGGAATGTTATAGGGAAAGAATTTATGATCCAAAAGGTGGTCCTCTATGAGATAAGATTTTGATTGCTATTTTTGACCCATCAATCATAAAATAATATGATTAAGTGTTATTTCTTTTCAAGATAGTCACAGGGTGAAATTATGAAGCTTTCATCAGAACCTATATATTTTTTTTTCTGAATAGGCTTAATGTAATCAATTTTAAGTTTGAAGGTTAATTTTGGAAAGCCCAAAATTAATTCCAACTCTGGTAAATAAGTGGCTACTCAAATGGTAAAACTAAAGTGTAAGAGTAATAGAGGGTTTTCTCATATGGGTTATTAAATGGGAATTCTAAGAATGTTCCAAATATTTGGAACAATACAGTAGTACTATTGGAATAACAGTACTTGGGAATAACAAGTGACAACCCACATTGGATGCGTAAGTTCTGGCATGTTACTTTAAACCAGTCTCATTACTTTATATAGAATTCCTTGGTGTAATGAAAGCCTCAAAGATGAAATATAGTGCCTGGTGATACCGAGTTTAATAGTACATCTCTGTTGGTAGATTACAGACATGGATTACATATCGAGTGCACCAGAGTTCAAAAGAATGAAAAACTGTGAGGTAAGATATTAGATTACCACTGTGGATATTAAAGTCATATAAACTAATGGCAAGAAACAGATGGAGAATAACGAGTGAGGTGCTAAGGCCATCTAAAGAGGTGGGTGCAAGGTAATGATAGGAATGACAGACCATCTAGTCAGGGAATTTGCACAGGCTGATAAGAACCTGAAAAAGCAGTACTGTAATGGGCCAAAAAGGATGAGTATACATTCTTTGTAAGGTTTTTATCTTCCTAAAGCATCTTTGTCTCCTTCTCCTACCTGATGCCATAACTAGGATAGTGCAAACTATTTGTACCACAGTGTACAGTGGGGAGGTAGAAGGAGAGTCAGAAGTCAGCAAAATGTATAACTATCCAAGCTCAAGAGCAGCTGGGCTGAGTCTCCACTCACCTCTTTCTCTGTATTACTCCCATAACTATCACTAATGTGTCCACTTCCTTTGCTGACACAGGTACTGGGACTGGGGGTGGTGAAGGATATATAAAGATGCTTAATGACTCAATGGAGTCAGTGAAGGTGATACATGAAGAAAAATGCTGGAGTGCTGTTAAAAATATAGCATTCTGAGTTTGTATGGGAATACAAATTTCCACTGACTAGAAGGAATATTAGAATAAAAAAATGCACACTTAAGCATAAATACATTAAGTGTCTGTAAAATTTTCCTAGAAAGCTACATACAAATATAAGTTTCACACAGAAGCTACTTGTGACTCTAAAGCAGCTTCTTAGATCAGATTAGGAATACAAGGGCACCTTTAAAGGAATAAATGGGAGAGGGGGATCACAGGAGATGGGAAGAAGCAGAAGAACTAGGAGTAGCAGCCTCTCTCAAATCTATAGCTACTCACCTAAAAGACAAACTTAAGCGCCTCAAGCCAGGACAAGCAACTTGCTCTAATGCTATTTTAAATTTCTAAAGGATACATTAGGTCGTCAGGAGCTCCATCAGATACTTTCAAAGACAGTCAAGCTAATCAAACCCCAAGGCACTGGGCCCAAATTACTGAAGAGCTATCCTAATTTTGCCACCACTATAGATTCTGACACTAAAGTTGTGATGACCTTTCTGCCTTTTAGTACACTGAGAGACCTCTCACTGATGTGTGGTTTCTCTAATGCTGAATAATGCTCAAATTGTAATTGAAGTTGTTCCTAAATGCCTATGGATTCAGATTTTTCACCACTGTGGATTCTCTGATGTCGAATGAGACTCGACCTCTGAATAAAGGCTTTCCCACACTCATTACATTGGTAGGGCTTCTCCCCTGTGTGAATTCTCAGGTGTTGAATGAGACCAGTGTTCCCATTGAAAGCTTTCCCACATTCTTTACATTTATAGGGTCTTTCTCCAGTGTGTATTCTCTGATGTTCAATAAGGCCTGACTTCTGACTGAAGGCCCTCCCACACTCATTGCATTTGTAGGGTTTCTCCCCAGTGTGGCTCCTCTGATGACCAATAAGATGTGAGCTCCGCCTGAAGGTTTTCCCACACTCATCACACTCATAGGGTTTCTCCCCCGTGTGGATTCTCTGATGTCCAATGAGGTGTGAGCTATGACTGAAAGCTTTCCCACACTCATTACATTCATAGGGTCTCTCCCCACTGTGGATTCTCTGGTGCAGAATAAGGCCCGCACTCTGACTGAAAGCCTTGCCACACTGATTGCACTGATATGGCTTCTCCCCAGTGTGGATTCTCTGGTGCAGAATCAGGCCTGTGTTCTGACTGAAGGCTTTACCACACTCCTTACAGTGATAGCGTTTTACTTTGTTGTGGATATCCTGATGTGAAAGAAGGGCTGACCTGTAACTGAAGGCTTTACCACACACATTACACTGATAGGGTTTCTCCCCAGTGTGGATTCTCCAGTGGCGAACAAGGCCTGAGCTCTGAGCAAAGCTTTTCCCACATTCATCACATTTATGTCGTCTCTCTTGTGTGGGATTTCCCCGCTGCCTCTCTAATCTGCCCAGAAGGTCTCGGGCTTCTCCATGCTCAAGACCCCTGATAATATCCCCGTTGCATTTTGCAGCTGTCTCTCCATGTGGTTGGATTCCAGTAGATATTACCTGTTTTGGTGCTAATTCCCTGTTCTCACTCCTGGTCTCACCACCTGAATAAAAATGTAATAAATAAACATTAAGCCAATGTCACATCCTATTCTTTATGGTAGGAGAAAGGAACTGAAGATAGGGGAAAAGGAAAGTACACATGAACAGCTATAAGTAAACACAAAACTTCTGTCTCCAAAACAGCTTCTTAATAGTGACCTTGCTTAATATGAGCTAGTCAACTGGGAAAGAGGTACCATTAAAAAAAAAAAGTTAACTGGAAGGGGAACTAAAGTCAGGAAAGGATCAACTGAGGTAAGATGAAAGCTGGGGAGTGAGAGGAATATGAAACTACTAAAAACACTAATGAGCAGGACAGAAATGGGAAAACGCCCCAAACAGTCATCAAAAGGGAGGAGATACAATTAATTTATGTGAGAAAAATCTATGTAGGAATCCCATGACAACTTGGAGAAGAAATATATGAACTCAGAGAGCACCTGTGAGATGTCAATTTCCAACTGGCAAACATGCCAGTACCCTAGTACAAAATATAAGGAAGTTCTGGACAGGAGAACAGAAGTTTCATGTAAGATTTCAAGAAGTCTAAACATTATATCCCTCTGTTGGATCCTGAGCTTAAACTCAACTATGTCTTTCAGAAAGGCTGTAGCTACTATACACATAAACAACAAACAAACAAAAAATCTAAAATGACAATAATAACCACAGTTCTCCTTACCCAGGGAGAACACGTTTCTGAAATTTTCTGGCCTGTTATCTCTACTCAGATCCTTCTGTGATGGATCAAGAAGCCACTCCTCTCGAATAAGGGACACGGCCATGTCTTCAATCTTCTCCAAAGTCTGAAACAAAACAAGATACCCATTTGAGGACTGTGATTCTTCCACAGCTCAAACCTAGAGCTTGGGAGATCCACCAGTATTGGGAGAAGATTACAACTTGGAAATGTACTATGTAAAGGGATCTGAATAGCCAGGAAGAAGAGGAAAATGCATGAGATCAATTGGGGGAAATTTAGGATCGATCTGTCCCTAGGCAAAAGAATTTTTGGGACAAGTTTTTGGGTAGGTACTGCTACAAACTAGACAGTCTAGATATAGGGCAGATGCCACAAACACTGACAAGCACAGCTATGGGGTTTCAGTGAGAAGGAGCACAACTCACCTGGAACCCTGCTGTGAGAAGTGTAGCTGTCATTTCCTGGTCTCCAGAACTTCCTTTCTGGGAAGGAGTAGGACTCTGGGAAGTAGACATGGCTGAGAGGAGAAAGGAGCTATGAATGAGACCAGTCCTGTCCTGTGGTTGTGGGAGTCGGCAGTCACCAATTCCAAATTATTTGTATTTCAGCAGATATACATGTATGCCAAAGATTTTGCACATGAAGTGCTGATATCTTGGATTCTGGGCCCATACCTATGGTTGCCCCACAAAACATATGCACCCCAATGTCCCTGAAGTCAGACTGAAGTTACACTCAAAAATAGAAAGTATACTGGTTTCCTAACAGGAATCACTTTTCAATTTCTTCTCTACCATCAAAACTACTTCTATCTTTGTGCTTGTATACAGTATTTCCTTAGGTCCTGCTCTCTTGGCAAACCAAATATCAGAATCAATCAATCTCTATTATAAATTCATTATCTTTCTGAAATGTCTACTATGGCTTCCAGTATTTGCTTTCTATAGATATCAAACAACTTACTATTAAAATATAGATTACTGTATCTCAGGCAACAAGCTTTAGGACTTTAGACAAGAATTATTAAGAGTGTTTTAATGCTTCTTTAGAAATATTAAAAAGTCATATTTATAAACTAAATCACATAAATGAAAAAATATGAAATGCAGGGGAAGATGAGATTGGAACATCTCATTCTGCAATAAAGTAAAAAAAATTCTCAAAAAACGATGGGAAAATGTCAAGAGGATACAAGAGCCAGACTGAAGGGGCCTTCTGTGGCCAAATCTGAAATGATTTAGCAAAATAAAGACAGTGGCCGAGCACAGTGGCTCATGCCTGTAATCCCAGCACTTTGGGAGGCTGAAGTGGGCAGATCGCTTGAGGCTAGGAATTCGAGACCAGCCTGGCCAATATACTGAAACCTCGTCTCTACAAAAATTAGCCAGGTATGGTGGCATGTGCCTGTAATCCCAGCTACTGGGGAGGCTGAGGCATAAGAACCGCTGGAACCCGGGAGGCAGAGGGTCCAGTGAGCTGAGATCACTGTGATCACAGTGAGCCACTGCACTCCAGCCTGGATGACAGTGAGACTCTGTCTCAAAGACAAAACAAAAACAAAATAAAGACAGTAACAGAATATTTATGGAATAAATAGGAATTTATGAGTCCATACTGCTAAAGAAAAAATAATAAAACTGGGACAAGGGAACACTCTCCATTACAATAAAGAAATGTAGAAGAAATGACAGAGTTAGAAAACCACTATTTCATAACTATTTCAGTAATCACTAAGTCAGTTAAGAAGCACCAATGAACACTAAAACTAGTGTTTTAACAAGAAAAGTTTAATGAGGACTAAGATATTTAAATACACTCAAGAGTATCTTCCACAAATTATTTATTACTTATTAGTTACAAATTACTTATTAGTTAAAAAGGGAAAAATAGTAACTATACAAGAATAACTTTAACCAAGTCATCAAAGATAATACCACCAATAACAGGACAAATTCCTGTTGTACCCTTAAGAAGGAGTACAACACCTCTTGTTAAGATTTAGGTCCTGTATCCTTGGCAGGGTGAGGTGTTCCTGCCAAGTATATATGACCTCAATGTAAACATGATCAAACATCATGCAAATCCAAATTGCAGCCATTCTACAAAATAACACACCTGTACTGTTTAAAAAAAAGAAAGGTTGAGGAACTGTTTCAAATTAAAGGAGACTAAAGAGCCATGACAACTAACCGCAAAGTGTGAATCCAGACTAGACTCTGAACCAGAAAGGACATAATTGGGGCAACTGGTAAAATATGAACTGTGGCCTAGGTTGGTATTGTAGCAATACTACATTTCTTAATTGTGATAAATTTAGGAATGTATTTATTTAAGTTACCTAAGAAATGCTCGTCTGAGGAAATACATACTGAATATTTCCAAATGAAGTGGCATGACACTACCAGCATAACCCCAAAAACATCTGTGTTGTAAATGTACTGGGGTAACAGAAATATGTAACTACATAAAAAATAGCCAAATTATTTAATTTGTCCATGAGTTTACCACTAGAATGAATAATCTATATTTGAAGCCTAAACATTTAAACACAGACATTGGGACTGGTCTGTAAACAGGATTTTAGTTCCTGGGTCTTCAGGAACGAGATAGGTATCCCAAATGGACATTTTTTTTTTTTTTTTTTTGAGACAGAGTCTCGCTCTGTTGCCCAGGCTGGAATGCAGTGGTGTGATCTTGGCTCACTGCAAGCTATGCCTCCCGGGTTCATGCCATTCTCCTGCCTCAGCCTCCTGAGTAGCTGAGACTACAGGTGCCCGCTAATTTTTTGTATTTTTTTTTTTTTTGTAGAGATGGGGTTTCACCATGTTAGCCAGGATGGTCTCGATCTCCTGACCTCGTGATCCGCCCACCTCGGCCTCCCAAAATGCTGGGATTACAGGCGTGAGCCACCACACCAGCCCCAAATGGACTTTTATTTCTACTTCCCATCCTTATTATCAATGAAATCTGGCTACTCACCTCTCTCTTGTGACCCTTGGGGCACTGGAGATTTATGCTGGGTTGCTTCAGATTGGAGCTGAGTATTTGGAGGCTCTGGTGCAGATTCTGAATGTACTACCTCCTCCCAGAGTACCCTATGTCCATGTACACGAGCTGAGACCTGGAAACAACAAACAGTTGGAAAATAAGAAATTCCTTTGTGAAATGTAATGAACAATGAAAGAGGACCAAGAACACATCTATAGGGATATATACTTGGGGAAGGAAGCAGCAGACTCTCCCTTACTCCTTAGGGACAGTAAGGAACACCAATATGTAGATGAGCACAGAAAGAAAGGCAACATTTTTGCTTAGTACTAAAGGGAAAGATTTCTGCTGATGCCTTCCCTGCTACACAGAACACCAATATTTTGTGCTCCTAAGGCAGAAGAGGAAAATAACAAACTTAAAGTAGTGCTATGTAGCAGAAAAATCTTTTAATAAGGAACTAGAAAGCCTGATTTCTGGTCTCAAATTTACCTTTAATTATTTGGGTGTCCCTGAAAAAGTAACTTAAGCTTCCTACGCATTAAGTTTCCATCTGGCAAATAAGAACACCACAGTTGTAGGGACATTATGACAAAAAAAAAAAAAAAAAAAAATGGATTTATATCCTTTACAAACATAAAAAGAACTCTACAAGTACGAGTCATACTACACTAAAACTGTTTTCATCCTTATCCAACAGAAACTGATGCTAAGCATCTGCTCTCCCACTGTGATGCCTATGTCCCTCTACCAAGCTTCCAGGACTCCCACAGTCACAGCATGCACACCTCCTTCTACTTACTGGTCGTCCTAGTATATCAATCTGCCTTTCCAAATCCTCTAATAGGGTCACCACCTCCTCTCCGTTCTCTAGCTGATGTTCCTTAACCAGATTCTGGAGCTCCTCAGGTAGGATGGTCAAGAACTGCTCCAGCACCAGCAGCTCCAGGATCTGCTCCTTGGTGTTCAAATCTGGCCTCAGCCACTGATGGCAAAGTGCCCGTAGTTGGATCAGAGCTTCTCGGGGTCCTAGTGTCTCCTGGTAGCATAACTGCCTGAAGCGCAGGCGGAACAGTTCTTGGCCAGGAGGGTTATTCTCATGCAGACTAGATTCCTGGTCCCAACCATGATCCTCCTCTACCTTGACGATTACAAGATCCTCTTCAGGAGTCTGGTCTGGTGGGGATGGGGCTGACGGCTTTCTTGATTCTTCAGCCATTAGAGCCTGAAAAGTTCAGTAGGTTCGTTTCCACTATCTTCTTTATCTTCTTAAGAGAAGACTCTTCTGAGGGCCTCTTTCTAAGGGTACTTCTTCATGAAGAAAATATGATAGTGTTAAGGCAAGTCAAAAGTCACTGTAACTTACTATGGTATCTTAACAAGTTCCTTATCATGACATAAACTTCATGGTTCAGCCAACTAAATGATCCTCCCCACTGTTCCGGAAATAACTTCTTACTTCCCTAACTTTCCGCCATGCCAGTCACGCCAAACCTATCCATAGAAAAACCCCTTCCTTCTGCTTTCATCACCATGTTTGGGGATGTGGAACATGGCTAAGCAAAGTCAGGAAACTATGTAGACTGGGTCTAGTTGAAATTCTGTGTTCAATCTCAGCTAGCCTTCAGGGCTGCTCATTTAACCCCTTTTAGCCTTTGTTACACCAGCTGTACTAACGTGGTTCTACACACTTCAGCTCTCAACCTTTCCCTTACTTGTAACAGATGAGACTAATTTCTACGTAAACTAATTCAAGGTATTGTCAAAAACTTTCCTAACACTTTGCTCTTCTCCACCCAACATTCCTTATCCTACCTGTGCCCCCGCATCTTTCCTCCTATCTCAAGGTTAATTTCCTCTACTATGGATGTGACCTGCAACTCAAAAACTCTCTATGGAGCACTCCAAGGAACTAGGATGCCCTATTGACACCTACAATCCAAAAGTCTACTCCTACACTCAAAAGGCTACATACTATATGATTTTATTGATGTGAGATTCTGGAGTGGGAATCTCACATAAAATCATATAGTATGTAGCCTTTTGAGTCTGGCATCTTTTATACAGCATAATACATTTGTTTTTAATCAATGATGCATCAGCAGTTTGTTCCTTACGTGGATGAATGTTTAAATGTTTATCTGAGTTGTTTTGTTATCACTGAATAAAGCCACTATGAACATCTGCATGAGTTTTGGTGTGAGTGTTGTTTTCATTTTATTTGGGCAAATATTCAGAGGTAAACTTGCTGTGTCATAAAACACATACATGTATAATTTTATAAGAAACTGCGAAACTGTTTTCCAAAGCACTTTGCATTCCACTACCTGTATATGAGAACTGCAGTTGCTCACCAATCTGACCAGCACTTGATATTGTTTCTGTTTTTAATTTTAGATATTCTAATAGGTGTATGTGTGGTAGCAACTCATTATGGTTTTAACATCTCGTATGATTTTAGTATGCATTTCTCTACCAATAATGTTGAGCATCTTTTTCTATGCTTACTTAACATCTGTATATCTTCTTTAGTGAAGTATTTGTTCAAAACTTTTACCTATTTTTTAATTTAGTTATTTTAAAATTAGGTTTTAAGCATTCCTTATATACTCTGGACACAAGTCCTTTATGAGATATGTAATTTGCAAGTATTCACTCTTTTTCATTCTTTTCACAGGGTCTTTTGAAGGAAAAAAGTTCATTTTTTTTTAGTGACTGTGCTTTTTGTGTCATATCTAAGAAATCTTTCTTAATCCAAGGTCACAAATATTTTCTCCTGTTTTTTACTAAAAGTTTTATAATTTTAGGTTTTACATTTAGGCCTATGATCCATTTTGAGTTAATTTTTGTATAAAATTTGAGGTATGGATGGAGTTTCATTCTAAGGATTCTCCTTTACGTACTCAACTCTCTTTGTATATTTGTCAAATATCAGCTCACTATATGTATGTATATATAAGGGTCTATTTCTGGAATCTCTATTTTGTTCTTTGACCATCTATTCTTTCACCAATACAGAATAGTCTTGATTGTGTGACTTTTAAAATCTTGAAACCAAGTAGGTGTGAGTCTTGCAACTTGGTTGTTCATTTTCAAAATTATTTTCACTTTTCTAGTTCTGTTGTCTTTTGATACACATTTTAGAATCAGTGTATTAATTTCTACAAAAATTTTTGAATTGGATTTGTACTGAATCCATAGTTCACTTTAGGGACAATTGATATCTCAACAATACTGAGTTTTCCATTCCATGAATACAATATGTCACTCTGTTGAAGTCTTCTTTGACTTCTTTCATCAGTACTGACACTACCTTCTCAAAGGACAAGATAAAATACTGTTGCCTTTAAAATCCTTTCCTGGTGTCTCCAATTCTAAATTATTTTCCTCTCATTCTATACCTCTGTTACTTAAATGTGTATTGTTTTAATGTGACTTTCCCCATAACTGTATATTTATTAGTTCTAAAGGAATTCTGACTTCGTAACTTAATTGTATTTTCCCCATAGGCAAAGGTCCATATCTTTATCTTATTGATAGACTCGAAGAACATTAGCTGTATTTACAATAGCAAACACAGAACATGTTTGTATTTCTTGTAAGAGTGAGGTTTAAAAACAAGACCTGACGTCCAAAAAAAGTTCAATTGCATGATCTTATTTCTTTGTGAAATATGTCTATGGTTTCCATCTTTGGTATAGACATCATCTCTTGCCTAGAATTGCAATGGTAACTTTGGTTATGCTTTTTTCCCATTCATGTTCTACAGTATTGCCTACCGTGGGTTGAAATGTGTCCCCCAAAAAGATATGTTGATTTCCTAACCTCTAGTACCTGCTGATGTGACCTTATTTGGAAACAGGGGCTTTGCAGATGTAATCAAGTTAAGATGAAGTTATACTGGAATGGAAGCCAATACGACTGGCACACTTTTAAAAGGAGAAAAGACACAGAAAGACTCTCAGAAAGGAGAAGGTCATGTGAGACACAGACACACAGATGAATGACAGCTAAGTGACTACAGAAGCAGAGATGGAGTTATGCAGCGCAAGCCAAAGTCTTGTCAATGACAAGAAGCTAGAAGAGCATGGCTCTGGTGACACCCTGATTTTGGACATCTAGCCTCCCTAACTATGAGGCGGTAAGTGTCTATTGTATTAAACTACCAGGTTTATGATACTTTTTTTTTTTTTTTTTACAGTAGCCCTATACTGCCAGAGAGATTTTTAAAAAATATGTAGTATGACTCACTTTCTGAAAATATTTCAATAGGAACCAAATTATTTAGCATGGCATGCAAGGCCCTTTATGAATGTAAACCTGGCTGGCTTTATCCACTTTAAACTCACATAAAGCCTTTTTGGGTTGTGGCTTTCTCATACTTCCATTCTACTACAGAGTTCTTTACTCTAGCTCAGTGGTTCAAAACTGATGGCAATATTGTCCTTACCCCCATCCCAGGGACCTTTGGTAACGTCTGTAAATATTTCTGTTGTCACAACTTGGGGAGAAGGGGTGCTACTATTATCTCATACATAGAGGCCAGGGATCCTACAACGCTCAACACAGCCCCCGCCACGAAGAATTATTTGGCCCAAAATGTCAACGCCAAGGTTGATAAATCTTGGTCTAGCTAAAACCATTCAACTTTTTTTTTTTTTTTTTTTTTTGAGACAGAGTCTCACTCTGTCGCCCAGCCTGGAGTGCAGTGGCACAATCTCGGCTCACTGCAAGCTCTGCCTCCCGCGTTCATGCCATTCTCCTGCCTCAGCCTCCCAAGTAGTTGGGACTACAGGCTCCTGCCACCACGCCTGGATAATTTTTTTGTATTTTTAGTAGAGATGGGGTTTCACCGTGTTAGCCAGGATGGTCTTGATCTCCTGACCTCGTGATCCACCCACCTCAGCCTCCCAGAGTGCTGGGATTACAGGTGTGAGCCACTGCACCCGGCCTAAAACCATTCAACTCTTAACTATAATTTATCTATTACCTTTTTCATGAGTTCTTCTCTGTCATCCCCCTGCCATTTGTCATTCCTACCAAAGCATTTTTTACATGGTCCAAATTTAGGACTTATCACATTGTGAGAATGTGGTCATAGCCTTACTGCAAATGTTTATTGACAGAGGTGATCATTATCTTTGTATTTCAGGAAACACTGTAGAGAATGAAGAAGAGTAAAGGTAGCATACCCAAAACCAGTTGTCATAAGATGCTAACATCAAGATAAAACCAGAGACCTATACTCCACAAAGAAGAGACAGGTACTTAGGAAAAAAATCAGATTACTGTACATACAGTTCCCCATACGGATCATCAAGGCAGCGCTTATCTTTCTAGTTTTTGGAGTTGCAGCGGGGGGGTGGGAGTGGGGGTGGGGGTTGGTTTATATATAGACTCTTCAACCTAAAGAAAACACAGAACTTCTTTCCAGCAAAATGTCCACAGATACAAAATTGTACATTCAATTTTAGCAGGGTTCACAGACTCAAAGGCCATCTAAGAATGACAGAAAGGCTAAAAACAAACAAACAAACAAATCCTACATAAAGAGTATGTACAGAAAAGGAAGCGAATTTGAAAATTATTTTTAAAGTTAGACAAGGCCAGGAACAACAGGGTGGAGAGTAAACTACAGATGAGAAGAACCAAGGAGCAAAAGATATGGTTAAATATATCAATTAACATCTGGGGTATAGTTCACTGATTACGATTTTACAGTAAAGTGGATGAATTTGCTAGAATAGTGAGATTTGGGGGAAGAGAGAATTTGAGGAAGATGCTGAGATTTTTTGGAGAAAGGGTAATCAATTTGGTTTGAACAAATTATTTATTTGTTTTTGTTTGAATAAATTATCTATAATTTTAAGATAATTTATTTTAAAATGATCTTAGCTCATTTTAAAATAATTTAATTTTTCAAATCAAAACAAACTCTTAAATTTTCTTAAAATAGCCTCTTGTGGTTTAACGTTAAAAAACTTAAAGGTCATTACATGGGACATAAATTCTAACTGTTTAGAATGTGATGTTACATAGTGATAGTCTTACCATGTTTTCTTGTAAATTTCCTTAAAGCCAAAGTTCATTTTTAACTACTGAACAACTGGCCATCTATTACTGAATAATCCTCATCCATAATGGCTATAAAATATTTATTATATTATTATCATTATTATTATTTAGGGACAGGGTCTCACTATGTTGCTCAGGCTTGAGTGCAGTGTCTATTCACAGATGCAATCCCACTTCTTACCAGTACAGGAGGCTATAAAATATTTTAATGTGAAGTGTGCAGCATTCAAGAACTTTATATTGTTGATGTGGTATTAAAAAGTCTCAATAGTAATACTGATGAAAACCAGCTAATTACCAGGTTTGTTCATTTTTTATACCAAATCGGCCAACAGGTCTTGCCCATTGCCCATCTTGATTATTCTATTTAGTGGCTAATTTTCCATATTTTTAAGTCTCTTCCCTCTCTAATCAGCTAGTTTTTGAGAATTACAACCTATAAATAACTGAGTGCAAAATTACTCCACTATGTACTTTCCTCTCAGTTTTGTGCGTACATGTCTGTATTAAGTTGGTGAGCACTGTGTGGATACAGACTGATTTTTACAGTCTCCTTAAATAACACCTAGTCAAGTTTACACGAGTTTAATATGCCATCTTTAAAGCTTCCTCTGAATTTTAAATGCTGTAATCCTGTGAGATACTGAAGGCACAACTCAATTTTAACAGCATTATTTTTTCAATAGTTGTAGAAGGAATGTATTCTTCCTTCAGACTAAGTCTAATTTGAGAAATGTTTGGGAACTGAAAACAAAACAAAAAAGACATTTTCCAGGATTTGAAATCCAAGAAAAAGTAGGTGAAGCAAATACTATGCTTTGTTATCTCAAATTGCATTAGCTGAAAGTTTTAATTAACATCACATTTTACATTTAACCACAACAGAAATTCAAAACATGTATGTATTTGCTAAAACAATGACTGTTCGTAAATATACTCAACGGAACAAAAAAACAACAGAAATATGTTTTTAAAGGTGGTGGCGGCAGTCAAAGTAGCCCGACAAAAATTATTAATGACTAACCAGAGTTTTGGAAATGGGGACCTCCCAGAGTTCCTTGTTGGCTAACTTCGGTTTGCTTTAACAAATGAAATAGGCATTCTGATAACGCTGAATTCTGAATTACCCTGAAATTAAAAACAAAACAAAACAAACTTTCGTACAATTATCTAGTCAACACACCACCAGTTTCTGAAAACACTAAAGAAAGCAGAGTAACAGCAAAAATGGGTATGCATGGAAAACTGGGGCTTCCAAAAGCGAAATATGTCTTTTTTAAAAACTGAGAATTTTGTTGTGACCGAAACGCAAAATAGCGCTATCTGAAAACAATTCAGACTCTGGAAATAATTGGATAAAAAATAACATGGGGGGGTCAGTTCCCCATTTTAAGATAAACACGATCGACTACAAAATCATACCACAAAACGATTATCTATGAAGAAAGCTTCATAAAAGGTTCCCTCGCAAAAAGTTCGAGGGCAATGCGTGGGGACGTACTCTGCCTGCACCAGCAACTAAGGCGTCGGAATCGGTCCGCGACGACGACCACCGCACAGGCCCCTCTGCGGACCCCTCACGCCAGTCCTCAGCTGCGGCCTGGACCAGCCACAAAGCACCCACTTTTCTCCGACCCAGAGCCCGACCGTACTCACTGTGAGTTGCAGAGGCGCCCCGGCGGGGGGAAGGTACGCTGCAACGGATAAACACACCCGGAGAAAGGTCGGAAAGTAAAGGGGATGAGAACTGTACTCCGACCAGGCCCCTCCGGCCACTAACTTCCAAATCTGCGGAGGCACAACACCGGCCAGCACGCATCTTGCCCCAAAGGCACTTCCGGAAGCTCTCTAGGAGTCCTGGAGGTCTAAAAGCTCTATGGTCTGCCGACTGAGGGTACAGGAGTACCACGCCCCTCACCTGCTGTGTGCTGTGCCTCGGGTTCGTCTGCGTGCCTCAGGCTTCCCCGACGCTGGGGCAGTGAATGTGCTGGGGAATAACGGACCTTGGTGTCCCCTCTGCCTTGTGTGCTCGTGCAGCTCCGCGCGTTCGCTGACAATAGTAACGGCACCCTGGGGGTAGATATCCGACGTGGGGAGGCTGGAGCTGTGTACAGGATGCGAGGAAAGTGTTGGAGGAGGGAGCACTTCATGGTTCCTTAGGATTCCAACTGGACTCGCGTTTGGCCCCGTTACATACCCTGTACTTTACTGTTCTCGATTCATAAATATATCCAGTCCTCCCACATAGAGTACAAACTTCATGAGAAATTCCTGCTAATCACAGTTCATAGTTTTGTGAAATCCCTATGGCATGGCACTTAGGAATCGCATACTTTATTAAGTATTCAAAAAATCGTAATTAAATATATATTCTTTTTGGATCTTTACATATTTCCCACTCTTTCCTATGTTAATGAATTTCAATTGCTTACAACATCTGCTTTGCTGCTTAGCTGTTTTAATGCTAAACCTATGACGTAAGCTTGGGGAGTAAACCCTAGTTTTAATACCACAAAATTTGGGGAACAAATCTATGTTCATTCTTTTTTTGCTAGTCTTTTTTTTTGGGGGGGGGGACAGGGGCGCTATTGCAGAGTGTGGTGGTGTGATCATAGCTCACGGCAGCCTCAACCTTCTGGGCTCAAGCAATCTTCCCACCTAAGTCCCCCAAGTAGCTGGGACTACAGGTGTGCACCAACCTCAGCTTTAAAAAATTTTGTTTGTAGAAACGGGGTTGGAGGGGGGGGGGGGTCTCACTATGTTGCCCAGGCTGGTTTCGAACTCCTGGGCTCAAGTGATCCTCCTGCCTCAGTCTCCCAAAGTCCTGGGATTACAGGCATGAGCCACCGCCCTGGCCCTATGTAATGAACAGACCTGTTGCATTACAGCTTTTTAACTTTTGAGACTAATAGGATTTCAGGGGTGGAGGTTGTGGCAAGCGTTAATTTTTGTTGTTTAGGTCTCATGTATTTATTTCCTTCAGCGCCTTTCCCAACCACCTATTTATTGAGTTCTCAGGGCTCCTCCAATTTTCACCTTAATTTCCCTCTTTATCTGCTCCTGCTGGTAGCTACCACCACCGTTTCTATCCCTTCCCAATTACTAACTCCCCAATATTTTGTGTACTGACAAAGTTGTTTTGATTTAAGGGTTTTGTCATCTAATTATCACATGAAAACAAGTAAATAATAGTAAACACTAGGAAGCTACAGTGCTTCTGGACTCCTTCAAAGTACTTATTTTTGCTTTTTATTTCACAGTTGTTGCTTTCCACCTGGGATGGTAACTGGAAGTAACTGGTGACAGATTAGAACTCTACTTTCAGTTTCTTTTTTTACATTTAAAAAATAACTTTTTTGGCTGAGCAAGGTGGCTCATGACTGTAATCCCAGCACTTTGGGAAGCTGCGGGAGGATCACCTGAGCTCAGGAGTTTGAGACCAGCCTGGCCAACATGGCAAAACCCCATCTTGGCAAAAAATACAAAAATTAGCCGGGCATGGTGGTGGGCTCCTGTAGTCACAGCTACTCCAGAGGCTGGGGCAGGAGAATCACATGAGCCTGGGAGGCAGAGGCTGCAGTAAGCTGAGATCCTGCCATTGCAGTGAGCTGAGATCCAGCCTGGTCAGTGGAGCAAGACCCTGTGTCATCTTAAATAAACAAACAAATAATTTTTAAGTCTGAAGTTGTGCACATACGTAGTTGTACAAATTCAATGTGCACACAACTATGACTGCACATACTATGTATAAAATTGTGTACACATAGGAAGTAAAATAGCATCATGCTATAGGCAGTTTTCTCAAACTAGACACACAGACACCGATTATAACAGATAAAATTGATAAATTTGACTTCAAAATTTTAAATTTAAATTCTCATCAGAATTTAAATCTTCTCAAAAAAAGCACCATTAAGAAAGTGAAGAAAAAGCTATACACTGGAAAATATTTGTAATACATCTATCTGACAAAGAACTATCCAGAATATATAAAGAACTCTCACAATTAAATGAATGAGATAATTCAACACAAATAGGCAAAATATTTGAACACTTTGTTTACAAAAGATAAAAGAATGGCCAGTATGCACACTAAAAAGTAATAATTATTCATCAGGGAAATGCAAAGTTAAAACCACAATGAGTTACCACCACATATCCATTAGAATGGTTGATAATATCACCAATTTCTAAGTTATCCAGGTTTGAGAGGCTTCCTTAGCTTACTCAATGAAATATGGAGATAAAGGAGAAATTATCATCAGCAGATTTCTCCTTTGAAGTGTTACTTTTCTCCATTAATGTAACCACCATCCTCAGTTCTAATTAATTCATACCTATGTGACTGCAACAGCCTTGAGATAGTCTTCCTAACTATCCAAGACGTGGTCCTTAAATATCATTATCATTCTTCCAGTCACTAACCCTGAGTGGTTCCTTATCTCTAAGTAAAATTTAAACTTCTCTGTTTGCCTTTTATTTTTTGTATTTTTAAAAATAAATGAAACATGATAAAAATTAATATTATATAAAATTATTAAAAGCTGGTATCTCTACCCTCAAATGGTATTTACCTAGAATGTTGGGAGATAATTCTTTAATGGTCTCTCAAATTACTCCTAGTCTTATGGTAGATTTTTCTTTCAGGTTAGCTTTTCAAGGATATTTATATCTCCTTTTAGAGCACAGTTGTTTCCTGACCAGGATAAAGATAATGGCTCATTCTGGGGCAAGACTAAGCAAAGGATGGGCTTCCTACGCTTGGCACTCCTCTGTTAGGTTGCAAACCCACTGTTCCATCCTAGCAGAGGAATGCCAAACTTAGGCCACTCTGTGGGCTTTGGGAACATAAGCTTTGGGAACAAGGGAATATAAAGCTTATGTTGCCTGTGTTATTAAGTAATAAAGTCTTATGTCTCTGACGCAGGAGTCCAGTGTCTTCTGTTAGTATCCATAAAACTGTGGCAAGTTAAATTGTTAGCTTGCAAAGTAGGGTAAAAGTTTCACAATTTTCGACATGGGGTAATCACTGTTAAGTTTGGAGTGCATCCTTTTCCTTTACAAATACCCCACAAATTATATCTATATACACAAAATTTTTCAACAAAAATGGAATATATATTGTTCTGACACTTCTTTTGTCACTGATCATTTATCATTTTAACGGTTGAAAGGTATTCCTCAATAGCATATGTCATATGTAATTCTTCCCCATTGATAGACATTGATAAACAAGTGTTTTCCTTTTTTTATACCACTAGCATCCAGTCTGCCTTTTATTGCCTTCCAGAATGACCTTCTCCCTATCCCATACCCCTGGTCACAATTCCCCTGTACCCCCAAGTCAAAGGACTTATCTCATTGCTCACTACTCAATCTAAACACTCGTCTATTATTCTAATAACCCCCTCTCAAGACTTTATTATTCGATTTTGCACTGATCACATTCTGTCTTATATTACTTGCTATTGTTACATTTGCTGTCAATAGATTAAAGCTTCCATAGTTGAGGTGTCGGTTCTGAGACTCCCTCCCAGTTCTAGTAAGTGGCAGCCCTTGAAATATGTAGATGTGCCATACATTTCTGACAGGAAAAGTGGTTTGCCTTTTTTTGTCAAGTAGCTAATCAATCTGATTCATCCTCTTCCTTCAATTCTAGTCTTATTCAATAATTCCTTCTCCTTAGGTAGGTCCTCATTCACCCAAGTACTTATCAAGCACCCACCATGTGACAGACGACAAGTGAGGAGAAAGTGCTGGGATGAGCACCTCTGTGGATCATCCATCCACCTTTTGCATCCTTCTTGGTTTTTCCTTTACCCAAGTCCTGTACTTCACTCTTCTTCACCCGTGCTTCAGAAAAGCGGAAGTTGGTTAATTGATTCCATTTGTCTGACTTGGATGAGAGTTGACAGCAGACAAGGGGAAAGGCAGGGAAATGCCCTTAGACTGTTCTTACATGCACTCTCACGCTTAATAGTGAAAGCCACCCTATGAAATAGGCACTACGTTATTAGCCTGACTTACATAAACGAGTAAACAGAGGCTTGAAGAAGTTAAAAAATAAATTGCCCTAAGTCCTCACTGGAGAGTGGTGGAGTCAGAATTTGAATCCAGGTTTAAAGAATTCCAGTGCCGGCACTCTGCACCTATTTCGCGCTAGACACTCATTTCCCCTAAGGATCAGAGAAACTCAAACTAGGCCCCTTGTCGTCTCCGTAAGTCCGTAAGGTCCTGCCAGTTCACAGTGAGCAGGGCACCGGCAAATACAGTCTGCGACCGCGAGACGTAAAGGGAGGAATGCTCCTCGGCGCCCCTCCCCAGTCCATCCTAAAGTCAAGAACGTCCGAGCCCGCCTTTCTCCGGGGGCGGGCTGCACTAAGACAGTAAAATCCCCCATTCCCCATCAGCGGTCAACTGGGGGCTCTCCCGAAACGGCAGCTCTATAGGACCACTCTTCTACCCCAGGATCCCTCGGCTTCGGCCCCCTCGGTGCCAGGGTTTGCGGGACCCCACGCTCAAAGCCTCAGGCTGGGGTCGACAACTGCAGAGAGGGTCGGGATAGAAAATTGCGGGTAGCGGCAGATGCGGGTCCCCAGGCATCCCGGAGGTTCCCACAGGTCTGCAGTGGGCCTACTTTGCGAAAAGGGCCCAGCTGCGGCGAGCCTCGTTCAAATCAGATGCCAGACAGTGTTTCTTGGGATCCATCCAAATAAGTCCCTAATTTCTCCTTGTGGGAGCCCTGGGCCTCCTTCCAGGCCGGAACCCAAGTGTTTAGGCAGCTGGGAAAGACCGGCCCCCTTTCTCGGTTCTCTCGCGACCTCTAGCCACTTCCGGTTGCTAACGGTTCGCAAGCAGCCCACGAAAACTCTACGTGAGCTGGGCCCTGGGCCAGAAGCAGAAAACGGACGGAAGAAAAGGTCTGGCCGGTGAGTGTCAGAGTGAGAGCGAGGTTGGGTGGTGTTCTCTGCCGGTGGATAGGCTCGACCGTCCGGTTTGGGATTGGGGTTAAGTATTAGGGAGCGGTTCAAAATTATGCTAATTTTTAAGATTACAAGTATTATTTTAAAATACACACAACAGCAACAATACAATGAGTCCATGAAGATCAAATGTCAGTTAACTGATTTAAGCAGCTTTGATAGGAAGAAAATGCTGAATTTAAGGCTAACAAAAAGAGCTAAGTGCGCTAATGTTAGGGACTAAGACTTTTATAACATTATGGGCCAGACACTCTTCTAAACCTTTTACATTTGGTCACTCATTTAATTCCTACTTTATGAGGTAGATATCATTATAATACTGTTTTACAGATGGGGAACCTGAGTTTCAGAGAGAATAGCCAAGGTCATATAACTAGTAACTGTAGTAACTGGCAGAACAAAGATTCACATTCAGGCATTCTTCCTTTTAATTCTGCACTCTTGCCTTTCGTTGATAACCTGATTTTATGAGCTTAGGAAATTTGCTGTCCAGATGAAAGTATAAGTTTCTACAGAGATACGTTATTGCAGCAGTGTTCTGAATCTCATCGGGTTTGTTGGCAATTTGTCTTTAAACAAAGGGTTTTTTGTTTGTTTGTTTTTGTTTTTTCTTTTTCTTTTTCTTTTTTTTTTTTTGACAAGGGTGCCTTCCACAGAGAGATTTAAGGAGAACAATAAAAATTTTCATTTTAATAAATAAGCCCCATTTCAATGTCCCCTCTCCAGTTTCATGCCTCTGATTCTTCTCTGTCATTATTTGTTTCTATTAGGTTAAATCATTTTACCTTTCTGGTATTTTTTTTTTTTTTTTTTTTTTGAGGCGGAGTCTGGCTCTCTTGCCCAGGCTGGAGTGCAGTGGCCGGATCTCAGCTCACTGAAAGCTCCGCCTCCTGGATTCACGCCATTCTCCTGCCTCAGCCTCCCGAGTAGCTGGGACTACAGGCGCCCGCCACCTCGCCCGGCTAGTTTTTTTTTTGTATTTTTTAGTAGAGACGAGGTTTCACTGTGTTAGCCAGGATGGTCTCGATCTCCTGACCTCGTGATCCGCCCGTCTCGGCCTCCCAAAGTGCTGGGATTACAGGGTTGAGCCACCGCGCCCGGCCCCCCTTTCTGGTATTTAACCATTTTGACCCACAAAAACAAGGGATTTCATTTGTTTAACCTAATACAGAGACATGTTTTCAAGCAGAATTTAGGAATCTACAACAATGAGCAAGATTATATTTTCATCTCCAAAATGTACCTTAAATCTGTTTGTTTCTCTTTATACCCACTGGGAACCCATGGTCCATGCCACCACCTTCTCTCACTTGGGTTACTACAGTAGCCTCTGGACTGATTTCCTTACTTCTGCTATTTTCTCATTCTTGCCTCTTTAAGGAGCCAGAATGATCTTTTAAAAACAAACATTGGATTATGTTCCTCCCTTTTAGTAGTTCCCCATCACGTTTAGAATACACATCCCGGCCCCTGCTCACCTCTCTAACCTAATCTTGTGTGACCTTCCCCTTAATCCAGTGCTTTCAACACGTGACCTTTTTCAGTTCCTGTAACACACCAAATTCATTCCTAATCAGAGACTTTGCATTACCTCTCTCCTTTGTGTGGAATGGTCTTCTGCAGAACTGAAGGTCAGTTCTGTCTAATAATAGGAAGATAATAGGATTCACCTATGTAATTTAAAACTTTCTTATTAATAGCCATATTAAAATGCAAAAAGACAGGTGAAATTATCTTTAGTTTAAACCATCATATACAAAATATTACTATATCAACATCTAATCATTATAAAAATTATTAATATCCTGTATTCCATTTTTTGAAAGCCAGTGTGTTTATACTTATTGGACATCTCAATTCACATATTACATTTTCATAAATAATTTATACTGAGAATACATAAAATTTAAAATGGAAAAAATAGATTCACATATCCAAATTATTTCAAACATACTTAAAAGTTATCTAGTGAATTATGAGTTTTAAAGTTTAATTAAAATTATAAATTTAGTTCCTCAGTTGCAGAGCCAAATGTACTTCGTGGCTACTGCACTGGACAGTACAGATTTAGATCAAGGATAAAATGTCTATGTTCATGTTTGGGTCAAGGGGCAAAGAAGAAAATTGCACCAGAAGTGTGGCAAGGAGGGAAGGGGAAGGTCTGCAAAAATGCAGTGTAAGCTCTTTATGCAAGTCGCACTGAAGTCACATTACTAGTCCTCACTAGTAAATAAGGTAAGGCTTTCTAAAGTAGACTACTTTTTAGCATCATTGCTGCACTGATTTTAGGTATGTTGGGAATAATTTTCTGGGGTAGGAAAAGGGTCCAGTAGTCCTGGTCACATGTAGCATTTCTTTCTTCTCTTTCCTTCCTTTCCCTCCTTTCTTTCCCTCCTCTCTTTCATTTCCTTCTTTCCCTCCTTTCCCTTTCCCTTCCCCTTTCCCTTCCTTTTGTTTCTGCTGTTGTTGCCCAGGCTGGGGTGCAATGGCACGATGATCTCGGCTCACTGCAACCTCTGCCTCCCGGGTTCAAGCCATTCTCCTGCCTCAGCCTCCTGAGTAGCTGGGATTACAGGCATGCGCCACCACGCCCAGCTAATTTTGTATTTTTAGTAGAGACGAGGTTTCTCCATGATGGTCAGGGTGGTCTGGAACTCCCAACCTCAGATGATCCACCCACCTTGGCCTCCCAAAGTGTTGGGATTACAGGTGTGAGCCACCGCGCCCGGCCACATGTAGCATTTCTAAGTAGAATTTTATTGTATATGATGTGGAACAGTCATAGAAATCTGATTATTTTCCTATAGTTTAGGGGTTCTCAACTGGGGGTGATTTTGCCTCTCAGGGGACATTTGCCTCACTCAGCCTGCCCACCAAATTGCCTGGAGACATTTTTGGATATCACAAGTGGAAGTACTACTAACATCTAGTGGGTAGAGGCCAGGGATACTGCTAAACATCCTACAGTGCAGAGGACAGCCCCTGACATCAAACAATTGTCTGGCCCAGAATGTCAATAGAAATAGTTTCTCAAGGTTGAGAAACCTTGCTCTAGAGGATCTGAGTAAGACTGACTGAGATACCTACTCTTTTAAAACCTCAGCCTAACTCCCTTGTAATATTATGATGGGAAAAACAGGTTGTTTTGAAGCATTTCTGTTTCCATTTGTTTCCACTGTTGATGGATTTTGTGATGAGACTATAATAAAATAATTTCATCCTCAGGATAAGAATGTAGACAATTTAATAAAGCTAATACAGTGTGTGCTGTACACATAAGACTCAAAGTACCTTGGGATCAGGAGCTAGTCTTTTTACCTTTATATGGCTTGTATCAGATGATCCACTGTCTCCAACAATGATTGATGCCAATATATTAGAATCACTTGTCTATCTTTCCTATCTCCATCCCTTGTTTTATAGTTGTTCCTCTCCCTATGCCCTTGCCCTCCTTTTAAAATTATTCTCTTTTCATCCCTTTCTCCTCATTTTCCCCCTCTAAATCAATACCCACCGACACCTCCTATAGACCCTCCCTCAACACTCATCTATTTGTTCCATTCATACCTGTTGACACCCTCACTTAGAACTGCCAGTTCACTACCATCCCATCTGTGTCTGAGAGAGCTGTCCCCCATATTCCCTATAGCTGTCTGTTGTAATTACTGTCTTGTTAGTCCATGAAACTACAAAATATAAATTCTTGACTCCTCCCCCAGAAAAAAAAAACCCCTCCAGAAAGATATGAAGAACAACAACACATTTGCTTTCGACACAACTCTCTGAGGAACTGCTTTTGATGTTCAGGGGTTTTTTTTGTTTTTTTTTTTCAGACCAGGTGCTGTCCATTCGGGATGGCTCTCTTCTAGAACTGATACAGTGTCCAAAATATTACACCTCCTCTTCCAAGAAATGTGGCTTGATTGAGCTGTGTTATTTCCAACTGGTTGCACTCCCACCCGTTTCTTCTGTGGGTTTCTACATACTTACTAAGACACTGCCTGCGTCTCCATAGTACCAGCAACTAC
The DNA here is from genome assembly GCF_047675955.1 of Chlorocebus sabaeus. Taxonomy (NCBI): domain Eukaryota; kingdom Metazoa; phylum Chordata; class Mammalia; order Primates; family Cercopithecidae; genus Chlorocebus; species Chlorocebus sabaeus. The sequence goes on along the minus strand of NC_132920.1, from coordinate 27,797,297 downwards.
TTCAATTTCCTTTGACCTCATGCCTCTTTTGCCTTTTGCCTGCAATTATCCTAGATCCCACTGACTGTTCTTCTCTTACCTACATCATGCTAGGCTGTCTCTGGCCCCATGTCTTTCTGTCCCTCCCTGACTCTTACCGTTACCCTTCTGATTAACATTAGACCAAACCTGTGGTGGGCACTGTGGTGGCAATTTGGAATCAACATAAAATCTAAAAAGGGTAGAATGGTTGTAGTGCTCCAGACTACTCTTCACTCAGCCTTTAAGGGTGCAGAACTCTTAAGACTAGAACAGCTCTTTGTACATAATACGTATTCAAAACTACTAGCTGAATGGAATGTTCTGTCATATATAGCAGAAGTCCCCACGTCCCCGCCATGGCCAGGAAATCAGGAGGTGAGGGGCCAGTGAGCAAGCAAAGCTGAGCTCTACCTCCTGTCAGATGAGCAGTGGGATTAGATTCTCACAGGGTCGCAAACCCTATCGTGAACTGCACATGCGAGGGATCTAGGTTGCACTTTCCTTATGAGAATCTAATGATAAATGAAACCACACCCACTTCCCTGTCCCTGGAAAAATTCTCTTTCACGAGACCAGCCCCTGGTTGCAGAAAGGTTGGGGACTGCTGATACAGAGGATAAAGGAAAATCAGTCTGTCATGTGTTTACCAATTTTAGGAAATCTACTCTTGGGGTAGCCAAAATCATCTTTCTTACCATTGCAGAAGCCTCCCTAAATTCAAGGAAGGATAAGATCAGAAACGTGAGTTTCCCCTTTAAAGATCTGAACACTTTCTAAGCATTGTAGTGTTTCTCAGAAAGATTAAAGGTAAAGGGGGAAAAGCCATTATTCAGAAAGCACCTAACTTTATTTTTAAAATAAGGATGTTTCTAATACTAATATTAAATATTTCATACTTTACTTTTCAGGACCATTAAAGAAAATCCTTTCTTTGACTGTTTCAAATACTTTGAAATATTGCTCAGGTAATTATAGTAAGTCACAAAACAAGTATTCGTGTGAAACCTGACATTAAAAAATGTGTTGATGTAAGATATTCAAAGTAAATATACATTTTTTTAAAAGGACCATTATGTTAAAGGGACATAAAAGCTCAGTTTATGTTTAGGGCATTATGAGAAATACCTCAAGATTCATTTTCTTGGTGGGGCATGGTGGTTCATGCCTGTAATATCCAGCACTTTGTGAGGATGATGGGAGGATTGTTTGAGGCCATGAATTCGATACTAGCCTGAGTAACATAGTCAGACCCTATCTCTAAAACAAACAAACAAACAAAATACCCAGACACAGTGGTGTGTGCTTGTAGTCCCAGCTACTCGGAAGGCTGAGGTGGGAGGATCGCCGGAGCCCAGGAGTTCCAGGCTGCAGTGAGGTATGATTGTGCCACTGTACTCCAGCCTGGACAATGAAGCTAAACTCTTTATTATTATTATTTTTTAAAGATTCATGTTCCTATAGTTGTAGACATAAAAATGATTCTTATAGTTTTCCTGATCTTAAACACAACGATAAAGCAGGTGTTCTTAATAGATATCTTCAATTGAAATCTCTTAATTTTAAACAAGAGATTTGAAGAGATTAGATCACTTCTTTCCTGATTGTTTTGGTGATCATTATTCCTAGAACTAAGCAAAGAACCAGAGTTCTGCTCTTGGCAGTTTGATTGGTGGTGTGAATTTGAATGTGCAAGGCCTTCGGCCACAATTCCTGTCATGGTATAAGATTCTCAAATTAGAGATGTGGCCAGGTGTGGTGGCTCACACCTTTAATCCCAGCACTTTGGAAGGCTGAGGTGGGCAGATCACTTGAGTTTGAGACCAGCCTGGCCAGCCTGGCAAAATCCTGCTAAAAATACAAAAATTAGCCAGGCATGGTGGTGCATGCCTGTAATCTCAGCGACTTAGGAGGCTGAGGCAGGAGAATCGCTTGAACCTTGGAGGTGGAGCTTGCAGTGAACAGAGGATCACTCCAGCCTGGGTGAAAAAAAGACAAAAAAAGTGTATATCTGTGCTATCCAATATAGTGGCCACTAACATGTAGCTATGAGCACTTGAAATGTGAGGAACTGAATTTTCCATTTTATTTGAGTTAATGTGAGTACTGGCCCCCAATCTGGACAAACTGGACCAAGTTAGATCAACCCCTTCCTGTCTCCCTCAGTTTAAAATAACCTGAAATCCAGAAAAGAAGTTATCTATCTAGTTATAGATCCTTTCCTCCCCCCAGCAACTCCTAATGATCACAGACTGCCTTCTCCTCCATTTTGTTTTCCTCAGCCTCCTTTTTCTCTTCTTTTTGAGATAAGGTCTTGCTGTTGCCTAGGCTGGAGTGCAATGGTGCAATCACGTCTCACTACAGCCTTGAACTCCTGGGTTCAAGTGATCTTCCCACCTCAGCCTCCTAAATAGTTGTGCGGGACTACAGGTGTGTGCCACCATGCCTGGCTAATTTTTCTTAAGTTTCTGTAGAGGTGGGGTCTCGCTGTGTTGACCAGGCTGGCCTCGTCTTCTGATGGCTTATTCTTTATCACTTGCAAACAAAAATTTCCAAAAAAGAATCATAATCCCCATTTTAAGATAAAAAAGGGATATTTAGGATATTATATGAGTAATGATGGAAAACAAATTATTAGCATTGTTTTATATCTTAATCTCAAAAGTATTTTTCATCTGTTTTAACTTGTCAAAACATACCTGGTGAGCTTCCATTATCATCATGTACAGAAGGGGAAATGAAGGCAGAGAAAAACTGTATGTCTTGCCTAAAGTCAGACAGTGAATGGTCAACTAAAAGGATCTAGAGCAGAGACAGAATTAATTCACTGTCTTTCATCCAGGAACCATTGATCTTGGACTGCAGGTGAGCAGTGTTGTCAGTAGACAAAGCTTTCTAAAAGAATTCTTGATTCCCCCTCAAAACTGAACTAATTTGAAATAAAAGGACATTTTACTCAGGTAGATTCTTTGGTGCCAGAGAAGTTTAATGATGACTGAAGCTTTGACCACATTGAGGAAACTCAAGGTTTCTAAATTAGATTCTCTGATAACTAGTTAGGCCTGAGTGTCTAAAGAACTTTTGATATCACTACTATATTAGTAGAGTTTATTTGCTGTATGAATTCTTTGATGTCTAATAAGAGCTGAACTTACTCGGAAAGGTCTTCCACACTCATCACATTCATAGGGTTTTTCACCTGTGTGGATTCTCTGATGTTGAATAAGACCTGTGCGCCCACTGAAATCTTTCCCACATTCTTTACATTTATAGGGTTTTACTCCAGTGTGTACTCTATGATGTCCAATGAGATGTGAGCGCTGAATGAAGGCTTTTCCACACTCGTCACATTTATAGGGCTTCTCTCCAGTGTGAGTTCTCCTGTGTTTACTAAGGTCTGAGCTATGACTGAAACTTTTCCCACATTCATCACATTTATATCGTCTTCTTTCCCTCTGTTGCCATTCTGATCTGCCCTCATTTTCCATAATATCTTTGGACTTAGGATGCTGAGGAGTATCTTTGTTCAGTCTGTCATTTATCTCCCCAAGGAATTCCTTGTCTTTGGGCATATCTTCCTTCTGGAACAACTCTTCATTCTTAGTCCTAGTTTTATCACCTGTAACAAACAAACAGTACACAAATGGGTCCTATTGTATGTTTGAGAAGCAAACAGCCTATGGAAGAAAGAACATGTAAATGTTATAAATGTATTATAAAATAATGAGAAGTCAACAACACACATATCAAATATTTGGTACCATCTTATTTTTGGTATCATCATAGCACAGAGTCACAATGGAGGGAAGAAATTAAGAAGGAAGATATCAGCAGAAGAAGTTGTTTGAGAGTAGATTAAGAAGAAAAGGCAAAAATAGAGCTCAAGAGATAAGCTAGCAATACTGTATAAGGGAAGAAGGATAAATGAGAGGACTATAGATATGCCAAGGATAATTAGAGAGACTGGAGAACAAAGATGGGGATGGAGGTAAAAGTTTGGGAGAAACATGCAGGGGCCTGAAACATAGGTGGCAAGTAAAATCAAGTAAAAGTGAATGGAGAGGATAATAGGATTTGGGGTCTGAGAGGAATATAGTGAATAGGAACCATCCAAGTAGAGGCGTGTGTTTGAAGGATAATAATTATCTGGAAGCAGGGTGACAACATGCAGGTCAGGGTAAACAGGAATGAAAAGGAATAGGAAATGACAATGGATAGTCAGTGTATATGCTGGATAAAATATTTTTTTCCTGAAACTGATGTTCTTGCTGTTATCGCCTCCTGTCTAAATCCTAGCTTAGTGGTTTCTAACCTTACTGTGCATCAGAATCAGCTGGATGGTTTATTAAAACACAGATTGCTGATTTTCCCTCCCACAGATGACTCCTTATCAGAATCAAACTCAGAGCAGTTGCTATTCTTAGAATATTATTCTGTGATGCTATTTTTTTTCTCTGTTTCTTTGCCTAAAATGTCACCCCCTTTCAGTTCCCACATGACCTTCTCAGCTCAAGCAAGCCTACTCTGTGATACTTTTGCAGGTGCACCTTAGGGATAGCTATCCTCTTTGCAGTTCACAGTGTATCTCTAGTACAGTAATTATTATGCTATTGTAAGTGCTCACTCTCCTGCTTCTTGAAGAGAAGTAATGTAAGTGTCTTACCTTTGGATTCCTTACATTTAGTATAGTGCCTGGCATATAGCTGCTACTTAGTAAATGCTCAATGAAAGATGAATGAATCAAAAGATGGGTTGAGCTAGGCACAGTGGCTCACGCTTATAATCCTAGCACTTTGGGAAACTAAGGTGGGAGGATCACTTGAGCCCAGGAGTTTGAGACAAGCCTGGGAAACATAGTGAGCCCTCTCTTCTAAAAAAATAAAAATAAAATAAAAATAAAAAAGAACAGATAGGAAGTTCTCAATCTCACTTCTAAAGTCAAACAGTAACCAGTACTCCACTCCTAGAGTTAAAGCACTTAAAGGCTTCTTTATGTTACATATAATTAAATGTCATCCTTTCCAGATAGCAGCTAGGAACATCTTCGCTCAAAATAATCTTTCGGATTAGACAAATCATCGGCTAGGGATCCTACAAAATGGGAGAACTATATTGGTAAAACTTAAGTAGTAAGAATACAAAATAGGCTGGAGTATAAGGAACTACCCGGAGAGGCATTATTAGACATGAGAGCCTCTAGAGAAAGGGCGGTAAGCACTGAAAAAGGTAGGGTTTGGACAAACTGGAATTTAAAATTCACCTGCTTTTTAATGTAGCCTGGGGGATACACTAGACACCCTCGTTTGTAATTAGGGAGCTGGGATGGGGGACCAAACCCAGTTAATTTGACATGCAGATAAAAACAAGAAACTTTGCTGTACTGACTGATCATTGTCTCTTTTCCCTACTTCTTTCATCATGGGAATGTGTTATGGATTGACTTGTCTTCCTCCACAAATTCACACTTTGAAGCCCTAACCCCTTTCAAACATTACTGTATATGGTGATAGGGCCTTTAATGAAGTAATTAAGGTTGAATGAATTCATAAGGGTAGGACCCTAATCCAGTAGTACTAGTGTCCTTACAAGGGGAAGAGCCACCAGGAGTGTGTGTGTACAGAGAAAGGCCATGTGAAGACACAGTAAGAAGTCTGCAAGCCCAGGAGAGAAGCCTCACTAGAAACTAACCCTGTAAGCATCTTCTTCTTGGACTTCCAGCCTCCAGAACTGTGAGAAAATAAATTTCTATTGTTAAGCCACCCATAAGTCTATGATATTTTGTATGGCAGGCCTCGCTGACCAATATAGGGTGCCATAAGTTCTCCTGTCTCAAAATGGAAATTTAGGGAGATTTGGAACTAGAATCATTAGATAACAACAGAATTATAAGGATATTAAATAAACTGCATCCTCATCCCTTGGGCCAAATAACAGCTTTTTTTGTCCAGTGAGAAACTAAAATATAACTCTATCATGGAGCAAGGGTAATAACAGGAGAAAACTATCCACAGTGAGGTGGAGGACAAGCAGGGAATCTTTAAAAGGAGAAAGTTCTCCTCTCACCTAAGGAAGCACCTCTTTCCCCATATACTTCCCTCATATACTAAGAGCTGTTCCTGCTTACCATTCCTTTGTAGTTTCCCAGCTTCCTGCTCCAGTTGGGTCGTCTTGGGATGGAGCTGGACAGTCAGTGATTCATATGGCCTTCCCAAGGGGGCCAACTTGTCCATGAGTATGTCCTGTCTTTCTGAATTGCCTGGGACCTAGGGAAAATAAGGTGTGTAAGGTGAACTTTATGGAAACTTAAGTAACTTCAGATAATCAAATGAAACATCTGCCAGGGACATAGGAAGGGGGCACAAATTCTCATTTCATTGTAAATGCCAATAATGGCTAGGAAAAGGAACAGAGGCTAATCTCTACAATTCAGGACACTACAGAGTAAAATTCAGTGTCTCTTCTTTCATTGATCTGCAGAAGTCCAGGATCAGAGCACTGGGATTTGGAAGGTAGCTTAAAAATCATCTAGCCCAACTTCCAGCAAATGGGAGCATTTCTTCTATAACCATGCTGTCTGATACAGTAGTCACTAGCAAAATGTGGTCACTGAGTACTTAAAATATGGCTAGTACAAATGAGATAAATATTGTGGGTTAAAAATATATTTCACTTGTTTTTGTTTTTTTAATGTGGCTACTAGAAAATTTAAATACATATACAGCTTTCATTACATTTCTGTTGGACAGGTCTATTCTGCAATATTCTTGACATCTACTTGAATCTCCGCTTGAATACCTATATGGAAAGGGAGTTTCTTATGGGGTAGCCTGTTTTATTTATGGGTATCTATGAATGGCAGAAAATTATTTCTTTTCCTCTGATACCTGATTGCCTTTTGGTAACTTCCCACTGATCTTAGCCTTCCAAACAGGCATAGAATCAGTCTAGTGACTCTTTTCTCTTTACCCAGCCACACTTTAATTATTTGATATAGGTAGTCAGGTCCTTTCCTATGCCTTGTTCTTTAGAGTATAAATATTTTGAGATGTTTTTTCATATGCCTTTTGCTTTGGCTCCGTCCATATGCCCTTATCACTCACAGCCAGATGACTGCCCCTTCACACCTGCTTTCCAGGTTCATCAAGCTCTCTCTCCAGATCCTCCAGCACAGTCACTGCCTCCTCTCCAGTCTCTGGATGGTGTGCCTGCACCCATGCTTGCAGGTCTTTAGGAAGAATGCTCAGGAACTGTTCTAGCACCAGCAGGTCTAAAATCTGCTCCTTGGTGTGGCTTTCTGGCCTCAACCACTGACGGCAGAGCTCCCACAGCTGGGTAAGAGCTTCACGGGGTCCAGGTGCATCCTGATAGCAGAGCTTCCTGAAGTGCTGTCTACAGAGTTCCCTCCTGTGAGGACTGCACTTTGGTGAGCTGGAATACTGTCCCCAGTAATGGTCTTCTGCCTTAATTATCGGAAGTCCTTTTCGTTCCTCAGGTTCCAGGGCTGTGGTCATTCTGGGCTCTGTCAGGAGATTTATCCTCTATGTGGGATTGAGTCAAAGAGAATCTCTTAGAATCCTGCCTCAGAGACACTCCTAAGGCATAAAAAGTTGTTACCATAGAGAAATTACAAAAATTGCTGTGAACATAAACACATCATAATGAAGCCAAGCCACCAGAAGTCAATCAGAGGAAACAGTCTTATAGGAAGCTGAAAACAACAAAACAAAACAATAAACAGTGACGCAGGGACATAGTTTGAATCTGTGCTCTATTGTGTAACTTAGAGGAAGTTATTTATTTGGACTAGAACTACAGATCCTCATGTACAATTGTCGTGTGTTACAGGGTTGATACATAGATTACATGAGAACGTATGCAATGTCTCTGGCATGGCAGCAGGCACTAGTAAGCACTAAATAAACACCAAGTATTAACTGCTTTGTTAAAAGGCTCTTCATTCTGTTACTATGAGATGCATGGCCATTTGTGTCCCCAGGATTCACTGGTTATAGGATATGTGTGCCAACCCTGGAAGGGAATCAGATGCCTCTGCAAAGGAACCCGCAACCAGTGTCCCCCTTCCACCCGTCCTCTCCCAGAAGGTCGGGCCAACTCCTCTCCCATAGATCTGTTGGGGGACGGAGGGAGGGAGAGGAGTATTACACTCTGCCCGTGACAGGGAGGTGTGGGGAGGGTGTTGCTGCTGACCACAGCTGCGCCTTGTCCCCTTTTCTCCACCTGGGAGCCGGGAGACACTCACCTTACGCTCGGGGAGGAACAGGTGCAATAGCTAGCGTCCTTTGGACAGCCCCGAACAAAAGACTAGACTCAAAGACACCAATCAGCGCCCGGCCGCTTTAGCCGGGCACTTCCGGGCCGCTCTAGGAAGCTTCGCCTCTGTGGCAGCTTTAGGGCTTGCCTCCTCAGCCCTAGGCAGTGGAGCCACCCGGGTTCTACGCCTCGTATTGATGGGACTGCGGGGCCTGCGACCAAGTCTTATTTCTACTTTTTAAAAATGTTTTCCGGTTTAATTATTAAATAAGTAATATGGATAAGTAATGCATTCACATACATTTATTAAAAAGAGTAAATGTCCCCCAGCGTCTAGTTTGACAGTATTTTTCGTGACTTGTATATCCTTCCATAGATATATTACACCGTTATAGATTGTCCGCGCTTTTTCCCCTCTGCATAAAGAGTAGCATTTCTGTAACTTTCTTATTTTTCTTTTTACCAAGTGATCTTGGTAAAGACTGTACATAACTGTTTCCTTGATCTTGGTCTTTTTAAACAACTGCACAGTATTCAACTGTGTATTATGTGCCGTAATATATTAATAAACTACCCCATTGGTGGTCATGAGGTTGTTTCCAATTTTTCTTTTTCAAACATTGCTGCAATAACTTACCGTGAACTCACGTTTTTCATGTGTAAGGATATATCCATAGTCTGCATTTCTAGAAAGGGAGTTACTACAGCATAGAAGAGGGAAATTTGTACTTTTGTTAATGCCAAATCACCAATCATAGAATCTACTAGCAATATTCTTATTTACCTATACTTGTCAACACAGTGTTATAAAATATTTTGATCTTTGCTAAACTGATGGTTGAAAAATGCTCTTAGTTTTTCCTCCCTCTTCCCGTTTCTTCCACAAATATTGATTTACCTACTATGCCAGGCACTACTGTGGAAGCTGGAACTAATTTTGAGCAAAACAATGCCCTTTCTTTCATGGAATTTATAATCGTGTGTGTGTGTGTGTGTGGTGGCAAGGCAGGCAATAAACCAAAAAATATATAGTGTATAGATGGTGAATATTAGTGCTAAGGAGAAAATAAAGGAAATAGGGAATTTGGAGTGAGAATGAAGTGATACAGTTTAAATAGGATATTCATGGAGGACCTGACTAGTAAATTGACATTTGGGCAAAGATTGAAGGAGCTGAGGGAATGGGCCATCAGGGATAAAGATGTTTCAGGGAGAGGGATAACAAATGCAAAAGCCTGGAGTGAGGTGTGTTTTAAGTAATTTGGGCAAAGGAAGGATCCTTGTTTTTCTGGAGCTGAGTGAGCAAAAGAGCATTGGGTGGAGAGAGAGTGAGAACCTTCTGTGAGTGCAAGGGTATTTGTACTCTAAAATGATAAAATGCTAAGCTACTGAAAGTTTATTTTCTTTTCTCTTTTTTTTCCTTTTCCTTTTTTTTAAGTGATGGGTCTCATTCTGTCACCCAGACTGGAGTGCAGTGAGTGGTGTGATCATAGCTCACTGAAGCCTGAAACTCCTGGGCTCAAGTGATCCTCTTGCTTCAGCCTTCTGACTAGCTGGAACTACAGGTGTGAGCTACACAGCATGGCTCATTCGAGATTTCTGAGTAGAGAAGTAACATGATTAAACTTGGCTATTGAAATTATTATTTTGGCTGCTATGTTAACAGTAGACTTGAATGTGAAGGGGTTGGGCAAGGGCAGAAGCAGGGAGACAGGTTGGAAAACTGGACTGGGAAGGGGCTTTTTAAGAATAACACAAAACCCTAAAGACATAAAACTGAAAAGGCCATGGAGGAAAAGATAAATGAAACTGGTCTTGTAAAATTAAAATATTTGAATGAAAAAAGTAAAAATAAAATATAAACTAAAAGTAAAATATGCCACACATCTAAAAGACACAGCTGATTTTCCTTATATACAAAGACCTTTTATCTTACCAAAAAATAAAAATATGAACAAGCCAATAGAAAAACAGACAAAGTACTTAACCTGCATGCATTTATTGTCAGGCCTCTGACAATATGATACAAAGCCATCATAACCCCTGTGACCAGCAAGTATACATCCAGATGACCTGGAGCAACTGCAGAACCACAAAAGATGACATTCCACTATTGTGATTTGTTCCTGCCCCACCCCAACTAATCAATCGACCTTGTGACATTCCCCCCGCCCCCCACAATGAGTCTCATGATCTCCCCACCCTGCACCTTGTGACCCCCGCCCCTGCCCACAAGAGATAACCACGTTTAACTGTAATTTCCCACTACCTACCCAAATCCTGTAACACTGCCCCATCCCTATCTCCCTTTGCTGACTCTCCGTTTGGACTCAGCCCACTTGCACCCAAGTGAAATAAACAGCCTTGTTGCTCACACAAAGCCTGGTGAACTCTCTTCACACGAACTCACGTGACATTTATAGAACACAAAACTAAGAATAATGAATATGAAAAGATTCACTTATAAGAATTTAAATAAAACAAGAAAGATGTTTAAAAATCTTTCAGATTGCTAAAGACAAACAATTTATAATATTCAGTGCTAGGAAGTGTATGGATATATGGGCATACTTATTTTTAGAAGGTAAGACTTACTTAGAAGGTGAGAAGTCCATACCCCTTGATTCAATCAAAACTTAGCTTCCTGGATTTATCTATATAGAAATGCTTACTTAAATGTTTGAACGTATGTACAAAGAAGCACTGTTTATTTAAATTGGGAAACTCGAATGCCTAATATTTGGAATTTAAATTTCTATATGTCTATTCATTAAAATACCACCCAGTTTTTAGAAACTAAGAGATGCCAAAGGTATATTGAGTAAAATAAAAAGTTACAAAAGATACGGTATGATTGTTTTTGTGAAAATTATTATCTTAAAAATGTTGGCCAGGCACGGTGGCTCACACCTGTAATCCTAGCACTTGGGGAGGCCAAGGCAGGCAGATCACGAGGTCAAGAGATCGAGACCATCCTGGCCAACATGGTGAAACCCTGTCTCTACTGAGAATACAAAAATTAGCTGGGCGTGGTGGCATGTGCCTGATAGTCCCAGCTACTCAGGAGGCTTAGGCAGGAGAATCACTTGAACCCAGGAGGTGGAAGTTGCAGTAAGCGGAGATCATGCCACCGCACTCCAGCCTGGTGATGGAGTGAGACTCTGTCTCAAGAAAAACAAAATAAAGTAAAATAAATAAATAAATAAATAAATAAATAAATAAATAAATAAAATTCACCGTGAGTATCAGTTGGGGGTAATCTTAAGGAGAACTTGCATTTTATACATTGTATATTTCTGGAATATTTCAATTTCTTATGAAGATTTGCTACTGGGAAATGGGGAAAGATAATTGTTCTTAAAACCCTATTTATTCTCCACAACCTACAAAAAAATTTTCCTGTTTGGAGAATTTCATCAATATCTATTTTCCTCCTCTGAAATTCTTTGCCTGACAAGTCAAAGATAAGTAATGAATTCACATAAATTTATTAAAAAGAATAAATTTCCCCAGCATCTAGTTTGACAATTTTTTTGTGTGTGTGTGAAATGTATATCCTTCCGTAGATATATACCTTTTGTAGATATATACCTTTCATCTTAAAGGAGTTATGCCTTGTAAAAGGGTATAATTCCTTTAAGATGAAAATCAGATTCAAATTCCCTGTGCTTTTAAACAGTAAATATAAGTGAGCAAATAAATTTGTGTGAAACATTTAGAAAGTGTAGATATAAATAATTTTCAAATAAACTTTAGAACACTCTCCACTCTGGGAAGAAAATTTTAGAAAAAGTATAACCCCTGCATTTCTTTCCATTAGAAGTACATGATCAAAAGTCAAAGTCCCTTTTTCCCTTGACTGTGACATAACAAATAGCAGAGGAAAATAGCCTGCTAACAGTTTTAAAAATCTCAATGAAATTAGTGATTTTCTGGGAAAAAGTATTAGTTCCAAAATTCATTTGAGAAGTAGAAAAATCTAAATAAACTAACCCTACCCTAAAGACAATAATTGAAAATGTTATGAAAGAATAATCTCTGGACTCAGATAATTCTGTAGCATTTTAATTTTTCAAAAGCATTTACATGTGTGTGATGAATTCTTTCTAACTTTTCCATTTGGAATATACAGAAATTGGAAGAAAAAGGGGGAAATCTAATTACCTAATTACCTAAATACAGTTGAGTTTGTTGTAATTTCCTTTCAATTTTTAATATTTTACATAGTTGTGATTATATTATGTAATATATTCAGTGATGAAAAGAACACAAGCACGGCTATGCTGCTTGACTTTGTTTATTTTTTGAGACGGAGTCTCGCTCTTTCCCAAGGCTGGAGTGCAGTGGCGCTACCTCAGCTCACTGCAGCCTCTTCCTCCCAGGCTCAAGTGATTCTCCTCCCTCAGCCTCCCGAGTAGCTGGGACTACAGGCGCACACCACCATGCCCAGCTAATTTTTGAATTTTTAGTAGAGACAGGGTTTCACCATGTTGGCCAGGATGGTACAATCTCTTGACCTCGTGATCCACCCGCCTCAGCCTCCCAAAGTGCTGGGATTACAGGTGTGAGACACCATGCCCGGCCCGCTACTTGACATTTTAATGTAATAAAAACTTGTCATTTTATTATAAACTTTTCATAAGAATAATTTTGTCTATACATTGCTTAAAAAAATATATAGAACCTAAAAGAAGAATTGGAAAGTTTACATTAAATATATAAGGTGCTTGGTACAATGTCTGAACCACAGTAAGTGCTCAACAAATGGCAGCTACTATTGCTATACTTTATAAGGGCTTTTCCTTTTGCATGTATCATTTATTTAATTCAGAATGAGTATTATTATCTCAGAAAATACTGTTGCAGGGTGGAGAGGGGGAATAGACAAACATCTTCCCACAAAGGAGCACTCTGGATGCCTCTGGAGAAGCCAAGCATATATTTTTGCTCCTCAGGAGAACCTTTTTTGCTGAAGTGGCATCTAGGCTGAGCAGGATTCAACAAATTGGGGCCTAGAGTGGTAGACAGGAGAGGTATCCTGTGTCAACACTCAGAGACTAACACAGGGCAAGGATCCTGAGTGGCCCTCAAGGAATAGTAGTAAATTTAGATTTGGGTTAGGATTCTTCATATAAGGCATTTGGCTTACATGGCTTGGAAATAAAAGGTTGATTATTACTCTGAAGTCAGTGATAAAAAGAACATAAAGTACTCCTACCTCCAGAGACCTTCAGCTTCCATCTCACATTTCTCTAAAGGTTGCTGCGTTCTCCCCTACTATACTTTCACTAGCTTGGCTTCCATTTCCTCTTTGCAGTTTGTTTTTGTCATGTTCTTGTCCTTTTTAACCGCTTTTTCCCTTCCCCCCTTCTAATTTCTCTTCACTTTCCTTTGCTCATAGAGTTTATTCCCATCCTTCCCTTATTCTTCACTGCTTTTTTCCCCCTACCTCTCCATTTTCCCACTTTGGCCCCATTCTACCGTTTTTCCCACAACTGCTCCTAATACTAAATACTTCAAATGTAAATTATTCTCTCCTCAGTTTAATACCTGCTTTTGGCCCAGTGTTTTTTCACTATTACACTTAATGTTGACCCCCTTCATGTGTTTTTTATCTTACCCAAAGAACTAGTCTTTAAGGAGTCTCCTAGAAGCTATTATAGTTGACTTCCCATAGATTACCTACAAATTCTATCCAAATAAAATTTCGAAGTGGCTTTCCTCTAACTTCAGGTGATCAAAGAATATATTTAAAATTTTTAATCTAAATCTTCAGATTTGTTAGCAGAAAACCTATTCTTCATAGAAAAATTTAATTGGAAGGCTAATATATAAAACTAATGAAAGTGAAGCTGTTTGGGTGGTAAAGCATCTAGAGTCCTTGAAGCCTCACTAAGAAATCCTTAGGGCACACAGTTTAAATGGGTGAATGAAGGGGACAGTGAAGGGGTGGCCTGCCCCTCCACACCTGTGGGTGTTTCTCGTTAGGCGGAACGAGAGACTTGAGAAAAGAAATGAGACACAGAGACAAAGTATAGAGAAAGAAAAAGTGGGCCCAGGGGACCGGCGCTCAGCTTACAGAGGACCCACGCTGGCCCAGTCTCTGAGTTCCCTTAGTATTTATTGATAATTATCTTTACCATCTTAAAGATAAGGGAGTCGCAGGACAACAGGATCATTTTAGGGAGAAAATTAGCAGTAAGACATATGGATAAAGATCTCTGTGACATGAATAAGTTCAAAAGAAAATACCCGTGCCTTGGTACTCATGTGCAAACAGCGAGTCCCACCTTATGCCTTAAGGCGGTTTTCTCCTATCTCAGTAAACAGAGCATACAATCGGGTTTTACACCGAGATGTTTCATTGCCCAGGGACGGGCAGGATTTTTAACCAGCAAGCTGCCTTCAGGCACTTGTTTAACAAAGACACATCCTGCACAGCCCAAAATCCATTAAACCTTGAGTCACCACAGCACATGTCTCTTGCAGGTCAAGGTTGGGGGTAGGGTCACAGATTAACAGCATCTCAAATACAGAACAAAATGGAGTCTCTTAATGTCTACTTCTTTCTATATAGACACAGTAAGAGGCTGATCTCTCTTTTCCCCACAGGACAGTATAAAGCAACAGAAGCTGTGTGGCAGTGAGGACCGTGTCCAACTGGAGAGTAGAATGAATTTGAATGAATTATTAGAATGAATTATTATTTACACAGGTAGGATGGTTCAGTGAGGGTAAAACAAGATTCGTCACGCAAATTCCCAGTAACCTTTCACATCTTAAAGATGGCAAACAGTCCAAATGGGCTGTATTTGGCCTGCACAGGCATTTCCCCACCCAATGCAGTATTTTTAGTACTTTGTGTTCTAGGTGAGAGTAGAATGAATCAGCTCGTCAACTGCTGCCATGTGGGAATGTGGTGTCTAATGTAGTCACGTCATGCATTTTTGTAAAAGTATCTGGAAAGTTAGATTTTATGTGAAATCTCCAGATTCTTAAATAATGGCAATAGTTTTAAATATTTTTAAAAATACTGCATTGAGGGGAAATGCCTGTGCAGGCCAAATACAGCCCACTTGGACTGTTTGCCTTCTCTAAGATGTGAAAGGTTACTGGGAATTTGTATGATGAATCTTGTTTTACCCTCACTGAACCATCCTACCTGTGTAAATAATAATTCAGTCTAATATTACAAAATGGCTTTTGTATTTCACAATGCTTTTAGGGTAAGTAAAAAGCTATGTTATACCCAGACCGTTTGTTCCCCAAAGAAGACCACCAGAGTCCAGAGTCAAAGGCAAGCGGCAAGGATCTTTACTACAAGTTCGAACTTGGTCCCTCCATTCCACAGCATACAAGAGGACCTCGAACAATGCGAGTGCTTGCTTTTTATAGCCCGATGTAAACAGGATATGTAAAGTTACAGGGAACAAGGTAATTCTCTCGGTTACAGCATTACAATTGGTTAACATTATACATTTAGCATTCCTTATCGGAGATCTCCCAGGTGATGTTTTTCTGAAGTTTGAAAGAAATATGGAGGAATGTGTTTGTGCTGGGCTCAGGAAGTTGGGAGATATATGGGGGATGTGCCTCATTCCTTTCAGCTATAGTATTTTATCAAGTTAAAAAAATACAGGGCTTTTTTATGTAGATCAGATGTTCTAATTTCACACTCTAGAGAAGATTATTACTCCAACTTTAAAGAAAGCAAATGGAAGGGGAGAAAAAGGGAAGGGGAAAGAGAACAGTAGTAATTGCTAAAACCTCCAATATATGTCTAATAGAATTTTTAGATTTCCTGAGCCACTTGCTTTAGAGACATTTTGAGAGTATGGAATAAGCCCCTGCAGAGTCCCAGTTTATCAGGTGATGTGCCTAATGGCAGAGAATCAGAAAGCCTTGTTTAGCAAGCCTGCAGGTGCTTGCCCATTTCAGCCTTCACATGTATTTTCTTTCCTTTTTTCTGGGACAGAGTCTTGCTCTATTGTTCATGCTGGAGTATGGTGGTGTAATTATAGCTCATTGCGGCCTTGAACTCCTGAGCTCAAGCAGTCCTCCTGCCTCAGACTCCTGAGTAGCTGGAACTACAGGCATGCACCACTATGTCCAGCTAATTTTTAAATTTTTTGTATGTTGTATGTAATTTTTTGTTATATGTAATTTTTCTATGTTGCCCAGGCTGGTCTTGAACTCCTGGTCTCAAGTGATCCCCCACCTTCACCTCCCAAACTACTGGGATTACACGCCTGAGCCACCATGCCTGGCTGTATTTTTAAATGACTGCTGAAATTACAATAGTGATTGCAGAGTTCCCTACAAGACTGTATTGGTGGCATCTTTTTCTAGTTGGGCTTTTTTGATGTTCCACAGGAATGAGCGTAGATGAACAATGTTGCACCACGCTTGACATCACCGGGGCTTCTTTTCAGTGTGGATTTGCTGATGTAAAATGAGGTGTAAGCTCCGCTGGAAAGGTTTTCCATATGCACCACATTTGCAGGGCTTTTCTCCAGTATGGGTTCTTCGGTGTCCCAAAAGATGTGAGCTGTTACTGAAAGCTTTCCCACACACATCACACTCATAGGGCTTCTCTCTACCATGGATTCGCTGGTGTCTAACAAGAGCTGAACTGTATCTGAAGGCCTTTCCATGCTTGTCCCATTCATATGGTTTCTCTCCACTGTGGATTTTCTTGTGATAGAAGAGGCCCAAGCACTAGCTAAAGCTTTTCCCTCACTCACTACACTGCTGTGGCTTCTCTTCAGTATGAACTCTGATGTTGTCTCAGATATGAGCTCAGAGAGTGAAAATAGATTTAGAAACTTAGAAACCTTTAGAAACTTAGAGACCTATAGACTTAGAAACTTAGAAACCTTTAGAAACTTAGAGACCTATAGACTTAGAAACTTAGAAACCTTTAGACTTATAGACTTAGAAACTTATAGACTTAGAAACTTAGAGACTTAGAAACTTAGAAGCTTAGAAAAGCCACACCAGGTGGCCATCTAAAAGCACCCACCCAATGACCAGGTGGCCATCTAAAAGCACCCACCCAATGACCAGGTGGCCATCTAAAGCACCCACCCAATGACCAGGTGGCCATCTAAAGCACCTGCCCGATGTCCGTGTGGCTATCTAAAACACCCACCCAAATTCCTGGAACTCAAACAGAAGAACAAGTCCGGGAAATACCCCGCGCGGGTTCAAACCAGGTTCAAACCAACCAATCAGAGTAAGACACCTTGCTCAGGCCATAACCTGCTCCAATCATCTTGTGCCTCAAGCTTTGTGAATTTTTGTGGTTTTTGCCTTTATAAACTGCCTGTACTAGGCATTCGGGGTCCTGTGGCCAACTTCGGACATAGGACCCTAGCGCGCTAGCAATAAATCTCTCCGCTGTGACTTCCGTGTCGAGTGGTCTCTCGTGACGACCCCTGCCCAGGAAGGAATCTAAAAACTAGGTTCCTACAGAGGATTTCCCACAGTCATTACACTGGTATGGTTTCTCTTCCGTGTGAGTTCTCTGGTGTCAAATAACATCTGAGCTGTCATGAAAAACTTTCCCACACTCACTACATTGGAAATGTTTCTCCTGTGTAGGTCCTTCAATGCTGAATAAGATATGAACTGTAATAAAAGACTTGCACACTCATCACACTGATAGGGTTTTATTTGGCTAAACTAAAATTTACTGATGGTCAGTAAGTTGTGAGCTCTGAGTAAAAGTTTTGATACATACATTACATACATGAACAGCGTGTCTTACCGGTACAGATTCTTTTATGTCTAATGAGGCTTGAGTTTTGAGTGAATGTTTTCCCACATTCATCACACTTATATTTTGTCTCAGTTGATTGTGTTTCTCTGATATACTACTTTGCTTTTTTTTTTTTTTTTTAAGACGGAGTCTCGCTCTGTCGCCCAGGCTGGAGTGCAGTGGCGCGATCTCAGTTCACTGCAACCTCCAGCTCCTAGGTTCAAGTGATTCTCCTCTCAGCCTCCCAAGTAGCTAGGATTACAGGCTTGCACCACCACACCTGGCTAATTTTTGTATTTTTAGTAGAGACGGGGTTTCACCATGTTGGCCAGGCTGGTCTCAAACTCCTGACCTCAGGTGATCCGCCCATCTCTGCCTGGAGTGGTGGGATTACAAGCCACTGTGCTCGGCTCTCTGATATATTTCTGTCCATCCTTCATGTTCTTGGGTTTCTCCTCATTCAGAAGCCTTCCATTGATTTTGCCAGGCAAATTTTCTTGGGATTCCATATCTACAGTAAGTTCCTGCCCTTGAATCAGTTCTATATTATTGATTCTGATAACATAATCTGAAATAAAAAGTAGAGCATCCAAATGTCACTGGGGTATACAGGAACTAAAATCATATACTAGAAGTAAATGGCTTAAATATACTAACAAAATGGTTTTAAAACATTTGAGGAGGAAATTGGGGGATGGCAATGGAAGAGAGGATGGACAGAACTTTGAAGGCACGATTGAAGAAAAGAATGGAGAAAAATAGGGAGGAATGATAATCATGATCCAATGAGCAAGCACAGTAAACAACAGAAGAGATCTAAGATAAAAATATGTTCACCAGGAAAGGCCGAAAGTTGAGTAGAGAAAAATAAAAAGAGAGACAGGAAGTCAACAGTGGCAGGTACCCCATGAGTGCCATGAAATAGTTCTGTGCAGGTTGCCCTGAAGGCCTCTGGGAATACTGAAAAAGTCAGGGAATCAGAGCACAGGGAAGTATCCCATTTCCCATGTGCAGAACAAACAGATTAGGCACCTTAGACAAAACAAGATGTTATCACGGGGATAGAACAGAAATTACTTTGGTCCCTAAAGACCTCACTACTTTTTTTGTAGAGAACACTGGGGATCTGTCAAGCTTGAAACGGCATTCTGTGGGTCATTTCAGACTTCCCAGGCTAACAGTCACTAATAGAGAGAAGGTTCTTTAACAGACCCTCAACTTGCATCTGTCTTTGCCCAGGGGATCCATGTTCCTATAATTCCTCTGCCTATATTTTCTGGAGAGGTTCCTCTGAGCAGGGTCTCAATACCCTCATTTCTTCAGGGCAGGAGATGTGGCCATATCCTCAGTAATCTATAGTTTTTGAAAACATGAGATTTTCATACCCAAGGCATATTTGCCTGAACTTAATCCCATTTTTAGGACCCAGAGTAAAGGGGAGAATTTGTAACTACATAGGAAGAACACAGAGAAAAGCAGTGTTTTGAGTGGATAAGGAACATTAAATGGAAAAAAAAACAAAACAAATCATGAAGACAGCTGAAGCACTAGGATACGGACAAGTCACAGCTAACTCTAGGCAGAGGCAGTGGGATTCATTGTGCTAAAATGTGTTGACTAAACAGACTCGGATGAAGAAGAGAAGGAGCCATGGTGAGACAGTGAATTCAAATCTTTGAGAATGTGAATGAGGAATAAAGTTCACTAAGCAATCTGTCTGAGAAAAATGACTCTCATCTGGGTCTTGGAACTTCTGTGAAGGGCAGGAACAAGGGATGAGGCAGAGCTGAGAAAGCACATTGCCAAGAGTGAGATCAACCTTCTCTGGGGGCCTTGTTTTACACCAGAGCCTGCAATAATCTTCACCATACCAGCTTGCCACACTGCTTAAAAACCCCTCACTGTTAGTGGCTATTTAAGGTTATCTTAAAGTCTTTGGGTACTTCAAAACTTGATGTTACAGCTACCTGTCTTGGTCCATTTTGTGCTGCTATAACAGAATACATAGACGAGGTAATTTATAAAGAACAGAAATTTATTTCCTGACTTCTGGAGGCTCGAAGGTCCAAGATCAAGATGCTAACATCTGGTGAGGGCCTTCCTGCAGTGTCATCCTAGTCAGAAGATGGAGGGGAAGAGAGAGAAAGAAAAGGGGAAAGAGGTGTTGGAGGAAAAAACACATCAAACTCATCCTTTTATTAGGAACCTACTCCCATGATAACTAACCCACTCCCACAATAAAGACATTAATCTTTTCATGAGGGCAGAGCCCTCATAACCTAGTCACCTCCTAAATATCTCATCTCTCAACACTGTTGCACTGAGGATTGAGTTTCCAGCATGTGAACTCTGGGGGACAGGTTCAAACCATAGAGCTACCTGAAATATATCTGTGTGCAGAATCTGAAAGCAAATTGCACAGATACACATTTATAAAAGAACATAGTCTTTTAGAACCATTAGCAGATAAAAAAGTGACTATCATAGATGGCATCCAAAAGACTACTACAGATATAGTAACTAAAATCCATATTAGCATCAGAAGAAAATATATGGATTATTATAAAAAAGAAGCACAACATAGAAACTCAATTAGTAACTGAATAAAAGAGGTTGAGGAAAATGGTGTATTTCCAGTCAAGATGGCACAGTGAGTTTGAAGGGGTGGCCTGCCCCTCCACACCTGTGGGTGTTTCTCGTTAGGTGGAACAAGAGACTTGAGAAAAGAAATGAGACACAGAGACCAAGTATAGAGAAAGAAAAAGTGGGCCCAGGGGACCAGCGCTCAGCATACAGAGGACCCACACGGGCACCAGTCTCTGAGTTCCCTTAGTATTTGTTGATAATTATCTTTACTATCTTAGAAAAAGGGAAGTGGCAGGATAATAGGATCATTGTAGGGAGAAGGTCAGCAGTAAGACATATGAATAAAGATCTCTGTGACATAAGTTTAAGGAAAAGTGCTGTGCCTTGATAAGCATATGCAAACATCTTCATAAACCTTTTTAGTGCATAAAGAGCGGCATTGCGCTAGCAAGTCCCACCTTTCGCCCTAAGGCGGTTTTCTCCTTTCTCAGTAAACAGAACATACAATCAGGTTTTACACCGAGATGTTCCATTGCCCAGGGACCGGCAGGAGAGAGATGCTTTTCTCTATCTCAACCGCCAAGAGGCCTTCTTTCCTCTTGTACTAGTCCTCCTCAGCACAGACCCTTCACGGGTGTCAGGCTGGGGGACGATCAGGTTTTTCCCTTCCCATGAGGCCATATTTCAGACTATCACATGGGGAGAAACCTTGGACAATACCTAGCTTTCCTAGGTAGAGGTCCCTGCGACCTTTGGCAGTATACGTGTCCCTGGGTACTTGAGATTAAGAGAATGGTGATGACTTTTAACCAGCAAGCTGCCTTCAGGCACTTGTTTAACAAAGCACACCCTGCACAGGCCAACATCCTTTAAACCTTGAGTCACGACAGCACACGTCTCTTGCAAGGACAAGGTTGGGGGTAGGGTCAAAGATTAACAGCATCTCAAATACAGAACAAAATGGAGTCTCTTACGTCTGCTTCTTTCTATATAGACACAGTAACAGGCTGATCTCTCTTTTCCCCACAGAATTCATACTTCACCTCCAAATACAAAAAGTAATAGATAAAAATTAAAAATCTGTAAACACATCTGTGCTTAAAAAAAAAAAAAAAAAAGGAAAAGGAAAAAAACCCAACAAGATAAACATTTCTGTGTACCAGAAAGGAAGCAAAAACACAGAATGGTGACTATAGCTGAAGCTCTGGGCCTGCTGGGCTCCTGGTCTTACAAAATGACTGAAGTCTTGTCACCAGGGGAACCTGGAGAACTACAAGTGCTCCATGAGAGGAGGGACTGGCACCATCACACTGCATGGTACCAAAGGCTAAGTGGAACAGACAGGCACCCACATACACAAGTACCTTAACATGCACAGAGCAAGACAGTACCCTGTGACCAAGAACCATGTGAAGTCATCTGGAAGCCTGTGACTACGTTGATGATATTTGTGATATCACATGGAACAGGAGTACTAAAATATCACTGTATAAAACCTCGTTCTGGAGGAGGAGGTGCAGGTAAAGGTACAACAGAATTGGTAAACAAAGAAGAAGAGAAAGTAAATAGACCAGAACTCCAAATGAGGCTAGAAATAGAAATTTCTAAACGAATGAATTGAATGCTAAGAAAGATGGTGACAAAATCACCAACTGGAAGATGAATTCAATCCAGATGAAATTACTTTCATCAAACAGCCTGATGAAATTAATAGATTAAAGATATGGGGAAAAAAGAAAAATAACATACCATCCATGGCAAATAAACATAAATTTATGAAACGAAATAAGCAGAACAAGGATAATTGCTATGAAAACTGAATAGAAATTTTAGAAGTAATAGTTTTTGAAATAAAATCTTCAGTGGAATGGATAAGCTGAAGACAGTCAAAGGGAGAATAAACTGGAAGATAGTAGAAGAGGAATCCACTAGGATGTACCACAGAGAGACAAAGACATAAAACGTGAAAAAGCAGTTAAGTGGAATCGATGATTGGTAAGTGGTTTTAATGAGTACATATTGGAAGCTCCAGCAGATGATAATGTAAAAAATAAAAAAGATGCTTATTTAAGGAACTCATAACTGAGAATTCCCCAGATTGAAGAAAAACATGGGTATTGGAGCAAAAGTGCATTTATAGGCCAAGCAAGCTGAACAAAGATAAAACCGTATTGGACATACTTAGTGAAACTCAGAGCATAAAAGTTAAGAGTAAATTTAAAAAGCTACTAAAGAGCTTTTAGGAGGAAAAAATGTTAAAGGCAGTCAGAGAGAAAGGCAAGGTTATCTACAAAGGGAAGCCCGTCACACTAACAGCAGACCTCATTCAGGAGGAAGTTGTTCAATTTCCATGTAGTTGTGTGGTTTTGAGTGAGTTTTTTAATCTTGAATTCTAATTTGATTGCAATGTGGTCTGAGAAACTATTATTATTTCAGTTATTTTGCATTTGCTAAAGAGTGTTTTACTTCCAATTATGTGGCTGATTTTAGAATAAGTGCCCTGTGACACTAAGAAGAATGTATATTCTGTTGATTTGGGGTAGAGAGTTCTGTAGATGTCTCTCAGCTCCACTTGATCCAGAGCTGAGTTCAAGTCCCGAACATCCCTGATTAACATCGATGTGAAAGTGCTCAATAAAATATTGCCAAGCCAGATTCACCAGCACATCAAAAAGGTTATCCACCATGATCAAGTTGGCTTCATCTCTGGGACGCAAGGCTGGTTCAACATACATAAATCAATAAACATAATCCATCACATAAACAGAACCAATGACAAAAAGCACATGATCATCTCAATAGATGCAGAAAAGGCCTTGGATAAAATTCATCTTTTTCATGTTAAAAACTCTCAATAAACTAGGTATTGATGGAACATATCTCAAAATAACAAGAGCTATTTATGACAAACTCACAGCCAATAGCATACTAAATGGTCAAAAGGTGGAAGCATTCACTTTGAAAACTGGCACAAAACAAGGATGCCCTCTCTCACCACTCCTATTCAACGTAGTATTGAAAGTTCTAGCCAGAGCAATCTGGCAAGAGAAAGAAATAAATGGCATTCATATAAAAAGAGAGGAAGTCAAATTGTCTCTGTTTGCAGATGACGCGATTGTATATTTAGAGGACCCCATCATCTCAGCCCCAAAACTCCTTAAGCAGATAAGCAACTTCAGCAAAGTCTCAGGATACAAAATCAATGTGCAAAAATCACAAGCATTCCTATACACCAGTAATAAACAGCAAAATCATGAATGAACTTCCATTCACAATTGCTAAAAACAGAGTAAAATACCTAGGAATACAGCTGACAAGGGAAGTGAAGGATATCTTCAAGGAGAATTATAAACCACTGCTCAAGGAAATAAGAGAGGACACAAAGAAATGAAAAAATTCCATTCTCATAGAAAAAAAGAATCAATATCATGAAAATGGCCATACTGCCTAAAGTAATTTATAGATTCAATGCTATTCCCATCAAACTACCACTGACATTCTTCACATAATTAGAAAAAACTACTTTAAATGTAATATAGAACCATAAAAGAGCCCATATAACCAAGACAATCCTAAGCAAAAAGAACAAAGCTGGAGGTATCATGCCTACCTAACTTCAAACTATATACTACAAGGCTACAGTAACCAAAACAACATGGTACTTGTAGCAAAACAGACATATAGACCAATGGAACAGAACAGAGACCTCAGAAATAACACCACACATCTACAACCATCTGATCTTTGACAAACCTGACAAAAACAAGCAATGGGGGAAATGATTCCCTATTCCATAAATGGTGCTGGGAAAACTGGCTAGCCATATGCAGAAAACTGAACTGGACCCCTTCCTTACATCTTATACAAAAATTAACTCAAGATGGATTAAAGACTTAAGTGTAAAACCCAAAACCATAAAAACCCTAGAAGAAAACCTAGGCAATACCATTCAGGACATAGGCATGAGCAAAGACTTCATGACGAAACTCTAAAAGCAATTGCGACAAAAGCCAAAATTGACAAATGGGATCTAATTAAACTGAAGAGCTTCTGCACAGCAAAAGAAACTATCATCAGTGTGAACAGGCACCGTACAGAATGGGAGAAAATGTTTGCAATCTACCCATCTGACAAAGGTCTAATATCCAGAATCTACAAGGAACTTAAACAAATTTACAAGAAAAAAGCAACCCCATCAAAAAGTGGGTGAAGGATATGAACAGACACTCCTCAAAAGAAGACATTTATGTGGCCAACAAACATAAGAAAAAAAGTTCAACATCACTAATCATTAGAGAAATGCAAATCAAAACCACCATGAGATACCATCTCATGCCAGGTAGAATGGTGATCATTAAAAAGTCAGGAAACGAAAGATGCTGGAGAGTGTGTGGAGAAATAGGAACACTTTTACACTGTTGGTGGGAGTATA
Organism: Chlorocebus sabaeus; assembly: GCF_047675955.1. Classification (NCBI taxonomy): domain Eukaryota; kingdom Metazoa; phylum Chordata; class Mammalia; order Primates; family Cercopithecidae; genus Chlorocebus; species Chlorocebus sabaeus. Next base: position 27,772,230 of record NC_132920.1, on the reverse strand, counting down.
AATTAGTTTAACCATTGTGGAAGACAGTGTGGTGATTCCTCAAGGATCTAGAATCAGAAATACCATTTGACCCAGCAATACCATTACTGGGTATATACCCAAAGAAATATAAATCATCCTACTATAAAGACACATGCACACGTATATTTATTGCAGCACTGTTTACAATAGCAAAGACTTGGAACCAACCCCAATGCTCACCAATGATAGACTGGATAAAGAAAATATGGCACATATACACCATGGAATACTATGCAACTATAAGAAAGAATGAGTTCATGTCCTTCTCAGGGACATGGATGAAGCTGGAAACCATCATTCTCAGCAAACTAACACAGGAACAGAAAACCAAACACCACATGTTCTCACTTATAATTGGGAGTTGAACAATGAGAACACATGGACACAGTGAGGGGAACATCACACACTGGGGCCTGTTGTAGTGTTGGGGGCAGGGGAGGGACAGCATTAGGACAAATGCCTAATGCATGCGGGGCTTAAAACCTAGATGATGGGTTGATGGGTACAGCAAACCACCATGGCACATGTGTACCTATGTAAAAAAACCTGCACATTCTGCACATGTATCCCAGAACTTAAAGTATAATAATAATTAAAAAAAAAAAAGAAAAGAAAAAGAAAGTCATGCAAGCAAAGTGAGGGACCAAGCATATAATTAAAAGGTGGTTTATGTTGACGGAAAAAACAAACAAAAATTCCTGGAAACAGAATCCAAAAGAGAAAAAGCAGAAAGGCCATATATACATACATCTCACGCACACACACACAGACTCTCTCACACACACACACTCACACACACACACACACGCCTGATTATCAGCTTTTAATTAAGCTGACTTCTGACCATAGAGCTCTTAATAAAATTCTTTTCACATCTTTTATCAGATTTCATCTGGGACAAACAGCCAATATTCCTAGCTTTTAAGCTTTTTTTTTTCTTTCTTTTAAACCAAAGGTACCTTTTCAAGTGACTCACCTGAACCAATAAGCCTTACCTAAGGCCTTGTGATGCACAAGGAAATCTCCAAAGAGGTGCAAAGCAGTCCTCACAAGACCCAGAACCACTTCAAATGTCAAAGAAAGAAATTCTTGCAAGCCACAAATGGTATACAACGTATGTTTTAGTCAGGCCATATTCTCTAGGGTCTCTGCTTCTCAGCTGATGTCCTACACATAAAGGCCAAATGGAAGATTGAAAGAGACAGCTGGTAAAACAGGAAAACCAAAGGTGCCTATAGGGGTAGTGCCAAAGGTGGGAAAATATGGAAAAGTAAATTTATGGGAAGAGTAAAGTCTGCTTCTAGATTCTCTGGGGCTGTCTCTGAGCTGATATGTAAGCTTTGTAAAAGGACCAGTCTTCAGGTGGGAAAAGGCAGGAAAACCTTTGTCTTTGAAAATCGCTTTCCTGCCATCAGGCAGCAAGGAAGGAGGCAGAATGTCCTCATGCATTTTCACCTTTTCTAGCTCAGTGTTTTAGAGAAGAGTATTTTAGTTTCCTATAGTAGAAAGAATTACAAATGAGTACCCCAAAATGTCAAGAGTCATATGAATAATTTGAAACAAATAAATTTATTCTAATATATGTTTGTTTGTTTTCCCCTGAGCTAATGGTGTCTGCTAGAGGTGTTTGAACCAGAGCAAACCCATCCTGAAAAGGAGCTGGGCAAAATACAGGCTGAGACCTATTGGGCTGCTTTCTAGGAGGTAAGGCATTCTAAGTCACAGGATGAGATAGGAGGTCAGCACAAGATACAGGTCACAAAGACTTTGCTGATAAAACAGGATGCAGTAAAGAAGCTAGCCAAAACCTACCAAAACCAAGATGGCTAAGAAAGGGATCTCTGATTGTCCTCGCTGCTCATTATATGCTAATTATAATACATTAGCATGCTAAAAGACACTTCCACCAGCACCAGGACAGTTTACAAATGCCATGGCAACATCAGGAAGTTAGCCTATATGGTCTAAAAGGGGGAGAAACCCTCTGTTCTGGGGAATTACCTATCCCTTTCCCAGAAAACTCATGAATAATCCACCCCTTGTTTAGCACATACTCAAGTATTATCAGTCAAGCAGCCCAAGCTGCTGCTCTGCCTAGGGAGTAGCCATTTTTTATTCCTTTACTTTGCTAATAAACTTGCTTTCACTTTACTCCATGGATTTGCCTTGAATTCTTGCACGAGATCCAAGAACCCTCTCTTGGGGTCTGGATCAGAACCCCTTTCTGGTAACATATCCACTGAGGAAAGGAATTTTGTGATGGCCTAAAGAATTTTAACTCTTTCAAATCTGATCTCAGCTAGAATGCTGCTTAGTTAATTCCTTGGATGGTAACATTTCAAATGAATAATAAGATTTATATCTTCAAGAGACTGCAAAATCCAGCAAGACATTCAAAGGGTATTGGCTGATACTGGGTAAGGATTTAATCGGGTTTACTTCCACTTTAATGGTGGCAGCTGAATACATTTTACCAATGTCAGTGGAGGATTGGGACCATAAATGGTCTGGCAAAGCTTGCAATAAATTATCAGTGGCATTTATTAGTTCCAGTGTAGAAAAATATTATTGGATATGTATTTTTTATAATCTTAGGAGTTTCATTCTTATTCCGTAGTTGTTCATTTGCTCCTTCTGTTACAAATTTAAATACATTTCTCCCTTTCAAGAGAAGAAAATGTGTGCATTTTGAAATTCCAAAAAATATTTGCCTAAGAGATATATGGGAGCTGAGGGAACAAGCAGAAAGGAACAACACTGAGTAAACCTACCTGGAATTCTAAGGTTTTGGACTTACATACAGTAATAGGTTCATTAGATACGCCTACCATTTAGTTTCATTACTCTGAGGAAGCAGACAGTTTAAGGTAGTAGGGTAGAGAACAGAAAAAGTAGCTCTAGTGTTTTGAGGGTATGTGTCTGTTCTCCATTCATGAAGATGTAAGATACATTTGGAGAAATGGGAAAGCCCCCTTTTGGTCCTTGAAGCAACCCTACTTATCTTGTCAGGCCCTGTCCTCTTGTTGTTCCTGTTGTCATTTAAGTTTTCCACAATCCTTTTAAAAATGGTCAGGCATGGCTGGGCATGGTGGCTCACTCCTGTAATCCCAACACTCTGGGAGGCCAACGGGGTGGCCAGATCACCTGAGGTCAGGAGTTTGATATCAGCCAGACCAACATGGAGAAACCCCGTCTCTACTCAAAATACAAAATTAATCGGGTGTGGTAGCACATGCCTGTAATCCCAGCTACTTGGGAGGCTGAGGCAGGAGAATCGCTTGAATCCAGAAAGTGGAGGTTGCGATGAGCTGAGATCGCACTCTAGCCTGGGCAACAAGAGCGAAACTCCATCTCAAATAAATAAATAAATAAGTAAAATGGCCAGGCTTTTTGCAATAGAAGCAAATGCCTCTTTTGTCATTAGAAAGAGGATCATTCATCTTTTCTCAAAAGGCCTAGTTTGACTAGTCAATTGTCGTAGTTACAAACTAAGGCCTCTTTGAGGCCTTAGTTATTTTTTTTTTCTTTGTAGCTTTAGAAAGTTGATCTGCTAAGCTTGCTAATTCATGAATTTATATATTCACCCAATTAAGCTGGTGTCTTTTAACTAAGATAACCAAGTCCTCATTTAAGTCGTTGAGGAAAGTAGAATTTATAAGATAATCATTCTGGTGATCTTGGAGATTAGAATCAGCCATTCAGAATTTTGTTTAAAAATTTTCTTCAAATCATTCAAAATAATCAAGTACAGAATCAACTGATGTTTGAGTACCTTGTGGAATTCTACTCTAATCTACATGTTTAGAAAAGACCTAGGAGACTTCCTCAGGCAGTGATAATGGAAGGAGAGGCAAGTCACGACAGGGGAGTTCAGATAAGAAAGAATATGAAGGCACAGGGATGTAACCACTCAACAGATTTACCTTGCCCACTGCCTAGACAAAGCTGATATATCAAGACAGGGGAACTGCAATAGAGAAAGAGTTATTCATGCAGAGCCTATGGTGTGGGAGACTGGAGTTTTATTATTACTCAAATTAGTCTCTGAAAACTCAGGGATCAGAGTTTTAAACTATAATTTAGCAGGTAGGGGTTCGGGAAGTGGGGAGTGCTGATTGGTCAGGTTGGAGATGGAATCACAGGGGGTCCAAGTGAGTTTTTCTTGCTGTCTTCTGTTCCTGGGTGAGACTGCAGAACTGGTTGATCCAGATTACCCGTCTGGTGGTGTCAGCTGATGCACTGGAATGCAGGATCTGCAAAATATCTCAAGCACTGATCTTGGGGTTTACACCAGTGATGTTATTCCCAGGAGCCCCTTGAGGAGGTTCAGACTCTTGCAGCTGGAGGCTGCATGGCCTCAAACAGTAATCTTACAGCTAATTTGTTAGTACTACTAAAGTAGACTGGTCCCCAGGCAAGAAGGATTTGTGTGGTTTTTTTGGTTTGTTTTGTTTTTCTGGGAAAGGGCTATTATAATTTTTGTTTCAATGTTAGATGATAAATTCCTTCCCAAGGTTAGTTCGGCCTATGCCCAGAGATGAACAAGGACAGCTTAGAGGTTACAAACAAGATGGAGTTGGTTAGTTTGATCTCTTTCATTGTCATAATTTCCTGAGTTATAATTTTTGCAGAGGCTATTTTAGGAGTAGAAGGAGGAGGAGCTGGAGGTGAAAGAAAGCAAGTCTCTGAAGTCTTTTAAAATTCAGAAATAGTTTCAGATATTCTTTTGTTTACCTCTTGTGAACCCCGAAAACCTGAGACAGGTCTCAGTTAATTTAGAAAGTTTATTTTGCCAAGGTGAGGACACACACCCATGACACAGCCTCAGGAGGTCCTGACGACACGTACCCAAGGTAGTCAGGGCACAGCTTGGTTTTATACATTTTAGGGAGAAATGAGACATCTATCAATACATATAAGAAGTACATAGGTTCGGTTTGGAAAGGCAGGACAACTTGAAGCAAAGGCAGGAAGACTGGAAGTGGGAAGGAGGCTTCCAGGTCACAGATAAATGAGAGACAAACGGTTGTATTCTTTTGAGTTTCTGATTAGCCTTTCCAAAGGAGGCAATCAGATATGCATTTATCTCAGTGAGCAGAGAGAAAACTTTGAATAGAATGAGAGACAGGTTTGCCCTAAGTAGCTCCCAGCTTGAGTTTTCCTTTCAGCTTAGTGATTTTGGGGGCCCAAGGTATTTTCTTGTCACATTCTTGAATAGAGAAAATTTTCTCAGAATTTCTTTAGAAGTTTCTAGTTGCCGTTGGAAGTAAGTCTCCCCATTCAATTTGTCTGGTTCTAAACCAGCTTCTTCCAACTGTGTGCACCAATAAATGATTTAGCCATTTCTAAAGATGCCTATTTTGGCCATTGCTGCTATGACCATCCTGGTTTAGGTGGGTCCATGTTCCTAGGTGTTTATAAGAGGATACTCCATAAACATTATAAATTCAGTTGGTATTTCTAAAAGTGGCTGTCCCTTAAAAGAGTGCTCAGATTTTTAGGCTTGATTTCTCATATTTTAGGAACTTTTCAAAAGTGACTAAGGCTAGGAATGTGTTTTGAGTCCAAGTGTGCTGCTTATAAGTGTCACTGCTCTAGGTGTCACCCAAGGGTTGTGAATTGCTCTCTTACATATCTTGGGCTATCTCTAACTACCAGATGACATTAGAGTGCTCAAGGTATAGGGGACCATACCCTCATATTATACCTGAAGAGCAGAAGGGGATCCCTAAAATGTTATTTTGGTGAGGAATGCCCTACGAGGCCACTTCACATCCTAGGCCATATACCTGACACCTCTGCAAAGTCTTCAGTCATCTGGAACACCTGAATGGGTCAGAAGGCGCAATTGCTTCTTTTCTTCAGGGCAAGAGAACTCACCCTCATATATTTTTCAGTTATAACTAACAGGAATTAGTAACAAATGAAAATCTACATCTGGATTTCCAGCAATAGAAAACACCTGTAGTCTTAAAAGCATGCCATGTAAAATGAAACCACCAGTGCCTAATTGCTAGTACTTTGAACTGAACTATGTCTAATGTCTCTCTAATGTGGGACAGAGGTGGAAAAGGCAGGAATTCTCTGCAAAGCTCTTTGCCTGACTGTGACCTAAACCTTCTGTCCTCAGGCAGAGGCAGAAAAGGCAGTTTTTCTTGTAACCCAAATCTTCTATCTGCGGGGTGACAACAGAAAACCTTCATTCTAGAAAGGGAGGATTGGAAAGAATAGCTCAAACAAAGTATAGACTTTAAACCAAAAAGTGAAAAGGTACAGATTTTCAGTAGAACTTACCTCTTTATCTTCAACAATTTCTCTCGGAGTCAGAAGAATGAACATAAGGGGTTGGAGGTGGCCAACCTCTTGAGTCCAGGAGGAACGTTGGATGGTAGGGGATGGGTTATTCTGAATCCTGCTCACAGTGCCAAAAATTTCAACCTAAAAGGAAAAGATTGAGGCACAAAATATAATTTAAGGAGTTTACTTGAGCCAAAGTGAGGACAGCTGCCCAGGACACACTTCCAAGTTGCCTGGGGAGTGCTGTGCCAGCCTTGGTTACAAGCAGGCTTTTAAAGTCAAAGGGAACAAGGAGTGAACTGATGCAACATTGTTTGACGGTAATTCTCATTGGTTTACAGAGATAACATTGATTAATGATTGGTTATATGTTAACATTGGCTATATGAACTACGGGGTATGAGTTATGGTGTCCAGCATATTGTACTTTATTGCTTCTTGGCGTCAGTTATTTGAGAGTCCACACAGCAGGTGGCTTCAAGAGATAATTATTTAACTTGAGGTGGAGTGACATGACTGCTGTTTCATTCTAATGTCTCTCTGGGCCTGATAATTTAAAGGGGCTCACATTTCTTAGATAAAAGGTTTATTTTCTTTTTTCCCCCCACAACCCAAATACATTTTTTTGACATAAGGATTATTCTGAGAAACAGCAAACATGGGAGAAGATCTGAAAACAAGGTAGAAGTTACCCTAATGAAAGTGAAACTTGTATTTATAAAACAGGACATCTCTATTTGTAAGGGTGTCTCCCTCTCTATACCAGGAAGACTGTGAATTACAAGACAGTCATATCAATGGAGAAGGCACAAACTTTAATTTGTACAACAAACCTTATTCTTGTTTACTTTTCCTGGTCATTCCCATAACTGGTCTCTCTCACACCTCTGTTTTTAGCTAAAGATGGTGTTTAAGCCTGAATTCTAAGCCATCTCTTCGAGAGTTACTCTTTCTTTGAGCTTTTCCCCATGCATACATGAGATATAATACATGTTAACCATCTTATTTGTTTTTTTCTTATTAATTTGTCTTTTATTACAGGGGCCCCAACAAAAACTTAGAAGGGTAAAGGGAAAATTATTTTTCCCTCTTTTATAGACCAGTCAGGGAAACATAATAGCTAGGGGTATATTTTAAATTATTAGCATTAATTTTATTGTTCATCTTTATGTTATGCAATGCCAGTTTTAAATGCAAACATAAAAGCATTTGTCTCATGTGTAGAATTACCAAGATTACACAAAATTCATATTTTGTAGCTTCTACATGCATATGTATTTTGTTTTTACCACATTAGTGAAAACACTGTATAAAACGAACTCATCACTTGAAAGGCACACAGTCTACCAAAACTCTCTATCTTTAGCTTACTGATGAATTAGGAAGGATTGAAAGAAAAAAGAACTATGAGTTACTCGATCTTTCCCTTTCCTTCTGTGTCATTTTCAGGAAGTGTTTGCCTAATATCGAAAGTAACATGAATAAAAAAGAAATACTTTTTCCTTATGAAACACAGGAGTCATGGCTGACACACCTATAACAAAAGACATACTAACAAGAGGAAAGCATTACAAATTTATCTAATTAAAGTTTTACATGCCACAAGAACCTTCAGAAATGAAGACTGAATCAGGTAAAACTGTATTTTTAGCCTAAGTATGATGAAAAAAGCAGATGGTTGTGGAGAAACCCAATTGAACAAAAAGGGTATGATTTTACGGTAATAAACTGAGCAAGGTCTCTTTGTTCAGATTCTTCTTGGTCTCTCTGCATGAATTCCTTTCCTTTAAGTATAAGGCAGGACATCTGACCCATGAGGATCTTGTGACCTACTTTCAAGGGAGGTAGGTCAGAGAGAGTGACCTTAGTAGGTGTTATAGTTTGCTTTGAGAAAGCAAACTATAAAAAGAGAAAGATGGGCAAGAGACAGGAGGCAGGATAAGGTCAGAGAGACTTTCTTGCTTCTGAAGTCTTCCTGTCTCCTTCAGCACATGCCAAGGTGCCATACTTTGGCACACCATGCTTTGAGCCCTGATAGTTCCTTGGCTACTCCAGTTTTTTAGACCCTGCCATTGACAGATTTCTGACTTAAAAGCAAGTTCCTGTTCCTGCAGAAAGCATGATCTCTCCAGGCTGTGAGTGCCCCAGCTTACTCAAATACTTTCCTTGTACTCACTTTGAATCTTGCTGAATGAACTGTAATGCATTGTTGACCCACCAGAATTCCATGCTCATGGAGGATCACAAGTGCCATATGTGAATGGTGCAGCAAGAAACCACAGATAACACGTATAGCATGGAGAGCTTCTGCTCATGTGGATGCTCTATTGTTCTACTTACCTCACTTACAAAACACAAGTTCAAAGGTAAAATTAACAGTTTCAAGCCTGTGACAACAGAGCACTAAACTGTGCTCAGGGCCCTCTAAACACAGTACCCTCGTGAATACTGGGCCCTGTGGCCTGTGTGACTGCATAGGTCACACATCTTTGAGGCCAGGCATGAAGATCTAGCAGACTCAATGGGGAAACTGACAAGGAAGACAATTGCAGAGAAGCCTTTAAACATACAAGTTGTAATTGTGAGGATAATTTTGCCTGGAACTCAAATCTCATTAGACACAGGAGAAACCAGACTGGAGAAAAACCTTATAATTATAGTGAGTGGGAAAATCTTTATTTAGTGTTTCCAACTTAACTGGGTATCTGAGAAGTCGCTCTTGGGAGAAACTGTATCATTGTAATAAGTGTAATTGGTCAACACTCTTATCCTGAAAATCTATGTCAAAGTGAGGTCTTATAAATGTAAAGAATGTGGGAAAGCTTTAAATTAAAGTGCCAGCCTTATTCAGTACAAGAGACTTCACACAGTAGAGAAACTCTATGAATGCAATGAATGTAAGAGAAGTTTTCGGGTGAGCTCAGCTCTGATAAGGCACCAAACTTCTATGTAGATAAAAGACCCTAATAATGGAATAAATATGGGGGCCAATTTTGCTAAGAATTCAGGCCTTTCCCAATGGATAATGCATTTTGGAAAAGGATGCTATGAGAAGGAGCACAAAGAAAGCTCCAAAGTCATTTCCTTCTCACATGGCACATTTTTTCCTGACTTGATGGCCCTCATATGGAGATGATTCTTCAAAATGTCTTGCAAGGTAAAAAGACTTTCCCTTTACCCTCTGAGGATTTGATAACTGAGTCTATGACAGAAACTGATAACAGGCAGGTTAACATGAGAAGATGTACAATTTTATTATGTGCATGGAGGCAGTACAGAAAAGAAAGCATACACCTAAACAACCAGTGAGATTCAGGAGTTTCTATCTACAGGGGAGGGGAGGGGAGATGTAGGCAATTTAGGGAAGAAATAATTTTTGGGAAAGATGAATGGGTCCTCAGAAGAAGAGATGATAGTTTTTGAAGAAGTTTGTCTAGGTGTTGTGTCAACTTCTAGCCTCTTCTCTTGTGATAAGAGTTAATCTTCCCTGGTTGATGAAACTCTCAGGGAGGGGACTGATGACAACTGAGCTCATGACAACTGAGCTCCTTTTGGAGGATCTGTCTTTAGGCAGATAGGGGGAGTTCAGAGAAAGCTTCTCCTTACATTTGTTGTTTTTCAAGTCGCTTTGGCTAGAATTAACCCATATACCAAATTGGCATAGTTTGGAGTGGCATTTCCTGAATTCCTTCAGTCTTCTAGCTAAACACTCATAAGTCTTCTTTGCAATGCACTAGACACTTATAATGTAAGGGTTTATGTATTGTCTTTGTATAAATAGCTGTAGCTTTGGAGACTGTTGCTTCTTTGCCTCATAACCGTGTAACTGTTGACAAGTTATTTGACTTCCTTATACTCATAATTTTCTTCAATAAGATGAGGGTAATATCTGCCCTACTATCTGCCAAGGATATCTGAGGATAAAAGAAGGTAATACATGGAAAGTATTTTGAATACATCATTCTTGTGCTGGCATAAGAAAGCTGTAGTATAGGTGAGTATTGGCTCTGCCAAATCAAAATGGAAGAACAAAAGGATTATATGACATATAAGTAAAGAAATAAACAATAATAAAATACCTGTTAAAATGTCATAAATCTCATTTAAGCAACATATTACAAATGTGTTTCTAGGCTATGGACCAAAATCTTTTCCCAGGGTTTATGTTATAAAGGGTTTTTTATTTTGTCTTTATAAAATGTACATACTCAGAAGACAAACTTTACTGTGTTTCTAACCAAATATTTTTTCTTGAAAAAACGTGGAATGTCAGTGCTTTCAGATGAGAAAGATGGGATTAAAATATTTTAAGACTTCTACAAAATTTTACGAAATGATGTGGATACATAAAAAGTTATGTTTCAGAGTTAGTGTATTAGTTCGTTCTCACATTGCTACAACGAAATACCTGAGACTGGATAATTTATAAAGAAAAGAGGTTTAATTGGCTCATGCTTCTGTAGGCTGTACAGGAAGCATGACGCTGGTATCTGCTTGGCTTCTGAGGAGGCCTCAGAAAACATACAATTATGGCAGAAGGCAAAGGGAGAGCAGGATTCTTACATGGCAGGAGCAGGAGCAAGAGAGACAGAGAAGGGAGAGGTGCCACACACTTGTAAACAACGAGATCACACAAGAATTCACTATCAGGAGAACAGTACCAAGAGGATGGCGCTAAACCATTCAGAAGGATCCAACTCCATGATCCAATCACCTCCCACCAGGCCCTATCTCCAATATTGGGGATTACAATTCAACATGAGATTTGGGTAGACACATATCTGAACTATATCAGTAAGTAACTTTGGGTTGAAATGAAAAGAATAAAGAGGAATTATTTCTAAATTCAAATTCGTTATACAGTATGAATTTAAAATTTGGCTTATTATCTGTAATAGTGGATGACTAAAGAATTTTTATTATATTGTATTATGAACCTTCATAATTTGCCTTTTTCAGTGCTTCTGAGAAGTAGGTTCCTTTGTAGGAGCTACATATCAGAGAGCTATCTTGGCCTACATTTCACTGCTGGAGACACATTATTTAGAGCCAGAGCTGGAAATGAAAAATAATTCCTTAACTCCCCCAAACTGGTGCTGATTGGGAGGAAACTAAGGGGTGAGAGTTTCCAACTACAGACTCATTTGGAAGATGGGGAACCAGAATAAAGAAAAGGAAAACTAGGCTAGTTAAGTCTGAGTCTTGAATCATAAAGATCTCCATATCTCAAGGGTATAATCTCAGTAACTAAAGTTTCCCCAAATTAAGGGAAAGAAATATAGTACAGAGTAATACTTAGGGATTTTCTAGGATATAGCCACTGTGAATGGAGTATGCATCCTATATTTTTTAAATTTTTCATGAATTCTATTCCTAAGTGTATGTTTTACTTTGAATAAAATCCTAAATTGGGTTACTTATACTTTTGGGAGCATACACTGGTTTTCTGTGAAAAAATGGCCCTTAGAAAATGTAAATGGTTCTTCAGTCAAATTCTACTAATACTTTTAATACTTTTAATACTTTTAATACTAATACTTTTAATACAAAATCTATTAATACTTTTGTCCTTTTCTTTAAGCAAGCAAGCTATGCTCCATGCAGATAACTATCTTCCCTGCTTGTGATATCTTTAAGAATATATTCCTTGTAAGTGAGGAATAAGAGCTGGTAAATGGAAGGAGACCTCTCGTGCACATTATTGCCACAGAATTGGGACATGAAGTGGTGTTAAGTTGGGCTGCCATAACAAAATACTATACTGGTGGTTTTAAATAAGAGAAATTTATTTTCTCACAGTTCTGGAGGTTGAAATCAGGGTACTAATATGGTTGGTTTCTGGTGAGGGATCTCCTTCTGGCTTTCAGATGATCACTTTTTTGCTGTTGTGCTCACAAGACCTTACCTTCACGTGTGCATGGAAGAGATATCAAGCTCTCTGGGTCTGCTTTTAAAAGGGCATTAATCCTATTATACCAGGGCCCTGCCCTCAAGAACTAATTACCTCTCAAAGGCCGCATCTATAACACCAACTCATTGGAGGTTAGGGCCTCAATGTATAAATTGTTTGGGGGTTGTTGGTGGGACCACAAACATTCAGTCCAAACCACTGAGCAAAGGAAGAGACAGAATAAAGGAACAACCAAGAAGAGAGCTGTGTTGAGCAATGGGAATAAAAATGAGTGTCAAAAGTAGAGGAGGATGAAAGTGAGTGGAAGGTCTGAAGATGGCATGTGGAAAGTGACAGGCAAGAGAAAAATAATTTGTTTCTATTGAGAGGACAAATTCCAACATACTGAAGTTAGAAGTAATGGGTCCAATGAGGAAGTAATACTGAAGACGATTGACCTAAGGGATATTTTAGAATTATTTGTAATGTTTGAATTAAAGACAACAGGGACTAAAGAATAAAAATGTTTAGATGAGTCTAAAAGATCAGGTCAATGATGTAGCTTCTATTACAAGGGAACAGAAAAGAGGGTACAAAATGGCTTTAGGTGATCCAGGGGATTCAGAAAAGGTAATTTTAAGACAAAAGAGTAAAGTCTACTTTACAGAGAAAGCACTAAGTGTGTAGTAGAGATTGGTATATGAAGTTATATATTATGAAAATATTACAAAAAAGTAAAGCTACTTTTGTTTTATGAGAGTGGCCTAGAATAGCTTTTTAAAAGAAATTAGGGAAGCTGGTGTACAACTTCCTACTGAGGCTGATATGAGGGAGGACAGCATTATGCCATTCTGCATCAAGTCCTTTGTTAGTGCCACATAAGCTGGAATGTAGTACTTCAGGGGATGGACCTTCAGTCTGATTCAGCATGGTGTTATGTCTGAGATGCTCCTGATGCTGTTCAGCCTGGGTAACTGGCAGAGCTTTCAACCACTCCCTTTCTCTTGAGATGGATTGCAATGCTCACCTTGCTCATGAATGGCCTGGAATTCTGGATATTCCCATTTAAACTGTCTTTTCATTGGCTGGAAAGGAATAGTTGGTGGCTTCTGTGCTGCTTGATGATGATATTCTGAGTGCAGTCCCATTCCACATGCACTGGCTGCAACTTGGAAACGATTAGATATGGCTGGGCTTGTGAAAGACTCAATGAGGGAACCACAGTTAATATATTTAAAAGACATCTTACAGAACACATCTCAGGGCATAGAATAGAGAAAGAATGCTGACACAGTCTTCTTCCACCCTTAAGAAGTAAGGAGCAAACCAGAAAGGATGAGAGTGAGAAACACAGAGAATTATATATCTAGTGGGAGGGAGTGGAGATTGAGCTCTGCAACCTTGCTTCCCTGGGTGTGTGGCTGCTTCTTTCTCTGGCTAGGGTGTTCATGTGCCTTTTAATCACACCTGACATTCTGTTTCATCAAGCTCTCTTTCCAAATCCTCTGCCATGATCACCACATCCTCTTTGTTCTCCAGCTGATGCTCTAACATCTGGACTTGGAGCTCCTCTGGCAGCATAGTCTAGAACTGCTCCAGCACCAGCAATTCCAGAATCTGTTCTTTGGTGCGGGTCTCTGGTCTCAGCCACTGATGGCAAAGTTCCCAGAATCAGCTCAAAGCCTCACAGGGTCCAGGTGTCTCCTGGTAGCAGAAATGCCTAACGTTCTGATGAGCTACCTCCTGGTTGCTGGAGTTCTTCCATATGAAGTAGCCCATATCTTGGCCCCAAGTGTAGTCCTCTGCTTTAACTGTCAGGCGACTTTTCTATTCCCTTTGAGATGTAATAGTCAAGGCTGCAGCTGTTATGGGCTATAACAGTTCATGTAAAGTCTTATTTTGCAGGTTGGGGTATATAGAAGTCTGCTTTAAGGAGGCTGTCCTTGGGCAAGTTTCTTTTGGGTCACTCCCAAGGCAAAATAAATCATTACTAACTTGCAGAAATGAAAAGGTTGCTAAGAACTTTTATTTATTTTTTTAAGATTAAAGACATCTAGTTATCTTGAAACTCACTGAACCACTAATTCAAAAGGAAAATGGACAATTTGGGTGAATTTTATCATGTGCGACAGAAAGCACAAACTAGGTAAGACAGACATACAATTAATAATATGATTTGAAAACTGCAGATACGCGAATGAAATCACTTTTGTCAGACCCAGGTAAAATACGGCTGGGAAGGCATGAAGGAGAGGAGGCTCATGCTTACATGTTTGAGATAAGAACTGTTTCCAAGGTCTTTCTAAATACCGCACAAGAAACCCTTTCATTTCCTCCATGCATCTCCTGCTTTGACAAGGTTTATCAGTAGACATTCTTTAGGACTGCTGTAATTCAGGTACGATGTTCTGGAAAGAACACCTGCCCAATTATGGCATCTCCACCATGAACTGACAACTCCAGATTTGAGCCTCTGAAACCAATGAACACGGTCTCTAAGCAGCTTATAGGAACCTCTCTTTTTGCTAATAAAAACTTGCCTTTACCCTTCCCTCACTGAATGCGTTAGTGGCTTGCCATTCTGTGCATTCTAGGTTATAATCTTCATTTCTCATTTGCGAGTCAACTTTTTTTAAGTTTAACAATGGAAACAATGTGAAGCTTGACTACAAATATTATAAAATTAAGACACCAAAGCAAGCATACTAGTGTGTCTCACTACAAATACATCTACATATAACACTTCTGATCATTAGAAAATAATCCAATTGTGTTTAGAGGTTCAATGACAGCATAAACAGATTTAAGTGTGATTATACACCTCATTTCTCCCACAGGGCTCCTCTACTAATGCCTCTGGGAGACAGCTTCATACTGCCAGCACCAGGAGGGGAGAGGAGAAGAAAGGAAGTCTTCTCTCCATGCCCTCCTGGGGCCCATCTTGGTGTTGTGTGTGGTGAAGGGGGGACGAATCTGGGGTCTCAGTCGCAGCCGCCTCTTGCAGCTGCCACCTTCATCCCCGAAATCCTGTTCCTAACAACAGGAACCCTGAGAAAAGTTAGAGGTGTGAAGTCCGCACATAACCCTGGGCCACAAACTCGGTCCCGGACGCCACAGGACACTCACTCACCCGGGACACACATCCTGGCTGGAAGATGGGCGTGTACCGGGGCTCCTGCTGCTTCCGGCCCCTCTAGGAAGAGGCTCTCCGTGGTGGTCTCGCGCACCCCGTATTGGGAGGGAGCCGCCGCGGGGTTTAAGGGTGCAGTCGGTTCCTAGCTTAGCGGGTGGCAGCTCCCTCCATGATTTTGAAATGTTGATGGATTAACCTTCTAGAAGGGTGCTAGGTCTCCCTTTTTCCCCCGCCACCAACTTTAGAGTTGTGGTGTATAAGCGCTATCTTTTCTGATGTTATATTCCATAGGAATATTTTCAGTGACATAATCAAGTTTAAGCGTTAAGAACTAGGGCCCTGGAATAAAATGCGTTAAAATCTTGGTTCTACCACTTACTATGTGATCTTTAGCAAGATAGTTAACTTCATTACTGCTCAGTTTTCTCACCTATAAAATGTGAAAAATAATAACCATTACAGAATGAAGTAGGACATACTAGTACTGTGCCTGTAAAAAACTGTGGGCTCAACATTACCTTAAAAAACAAACCAAATATTGTGTTACTTAGATTCTGTCAGGACATTTTTAAAGTCATTGAAAGTAAATGCTATCTCTTACAAAGCCTCTTCGTGGGAGATTTTGTACATTTCACATTATCATACATCTAACATCAAGCTCCTGTTTACATTTTATAATGTAAAAACCTTACATACTATGGAATGTTTCAGACTTAAATCATTCCTCCCTACCCTCTTTCATATACTATCGTTCTACACTCTCTTCTGTCTTTTCTGTAGACAGAAAAGCCAGCAGCAATGAAGTAACATTTCAGGACCATTATTTCCAGTACTAACTTCCTCAGTAATCTACCACAATTGCCAGTAGCCAGAGAATCCTATCACTTTCTGTCAGGAGAGCTCCCTATAGTCCCTATCAACCTACCCCAGAAAGGTGCCAAAAACCAGTAAAAGCCCGGTTATCCTGTGTTTATCCTCCAACTTCTGAGGTTTAGTTCAATTTGAACACATTTTCTCACTCCTAACCCAATTCTATTCTCTTCCTGTCTTACTTAAATATCTGGATTCTGGCCTCTTCCCTGGGGTGCTCTTCTGCTTTTTTACTTCCTAGTATGACCTCTGGACACAGATTTTGGCCTCATATAGGAATGCCACCATTACATAAGTCCTTATTTGACATGACTGTCTAACTTAACATTAGCATCTAACTTAGTTTTGTGGTCTTCAGTTTTTAAAGGGATGCTCTGAAAACACTGTTCTGCAGTGCATCGTGCAAGCTATTTCACTCCTGGGTTTAGCTGACCTCTTTTTGTGCAAAACTAACTAGGAAAATAAACTAGGACTGATTATCAGTCTCTTTACCTAAATCTTTATTTTCTTCCCACACTGTAATCATGGTTGTTTCCCCAGTCTCTATTTCTCTACACTGCACTGCCATAGACTACCCTATTTATTAGGCCCCCTAAATGTAGCTCTTTCGGTTTGACTTTAGTAGTCAATGAAAGAAGGGGTACATCATCAGTCTCACAGAAAGCACACACACACAGATGAAGACCAGACACTGGTCTTTCAGTGTTTCATCTTGCCAAATATTTATTTTTTATTTAATATTTTTCATATTGTGTCATTTCCTCAGCATTTACATACAAATTTAAGTCCCTTACATTAATAGGTTTTCCCTCATGTGAATTCTCTGGTGTTGACTAAGGTTTGAGCTCTGACTGAATGCTCTTCCACACTCACTGCATTCATAGGGTTTTTCTCCAGTGTGAATTCTAAAGTGTCGAATAAGATGTGAGCTCACTCGGAAGGTTTTCCCACATTCACTACACTCATAGGGTTTCTCTCTGGTGTGAATTCTCTGATGCCGGATAAGATGTGAGTTCAGGTTGAATGCTCTCCCACATTCTTTGCACCCAAAGGGTCTTTCCCCAGTGTGAATTCGCCGATGTCTAGTAAGATCTGAGCTCTCTGCAAAGCTTTTCCCACATTCATTACATTCATAGTGTCTCTCTCCAGTGTGGATTCTTTGATGCCTAGCAAGTTTTGAGCTGTGCCTGAAAGCTTTCCCACATTCATTACACTGATGAGTTTTATCTGCACTGAAAACTGCTGCATGTTTGGCAAGTTTTGGGCTCCTGAAAGATTTTCCATATTGGTGAATTTTTTCTCCAGCATAAATTCTTTGAGGGTTAATAAAATCTGAGTTCCATTTGAAGCTCTGGTCACAGGTACCATGTTTACAAGATTTCTGGTGTGTGAATTCATTTGAGTTCAGATTTAATCTCCTCTCACATCCATCATGGCTTATTATTTCACCTCTGACTATATTTTTGTGGGTGAGGATTTTACCAAAACCTTCATCCTGGGCAGATGACAGTCTCTGAGACTCCCCTGATTCTTTTTCCCATTGCCTCTTTACCCTGCCTGCAGACTTACAGATGTCTTGAGATTCACCAGATGCTTCTGATATGTATCCTGAGATTCTTCCAGATGTAATTCTCTGTGATTCAATTTTTTCAAAAATTTCCAGCTTTGGCATGGATCTACTGTTTTCACTCTCATTATCTAAAATAAAAAAGAAAGAGGTAAATATCACCTGTTTGCTGCACTAGAAGAAAGAAAATTTTTCAGCATGCTCAAGATAGTTACATATTGATATGCCCACTTTAATATATGACCTTTCATATGAGAGGAATGATAGAACGAAAGATGATGACAGGAATGAAAGAAACATTGGTAAGAACAAGTAATGCCTGCAGTGGTTGGCAGAGAGAGGAATCAGACATGTGAAGCATATATATTAGAAAAGATTGGGAGGAGGATTGCCATCAGCAAGAACTCAAGAGATAGGGGGAGACAGAGTAAGGAGAAGGAACTCTACAATGTTGACTGAAGGGGATCTTGGGAACCTTGGATCTATGATACATTTCTAGAGGGAAAATGGAGGCACTACCTCAAAGAAAGCAGATGAGAACACAAAAAAAGTAAAGCTATAAGTTACTCTGAAGTATGTGTGAGAAAACTTCCATCCAACTATCGTCTATTTCTTCCTCATATTCCATGGTAAATCAGTCTTCTAAATCCTGTCATCTCTGTCCGCTAAGTGTCCCTTGTATAAATCCCTTCTTTTACATTTCTGCTACCATTGCTATAGCCTTCAACCTCACCATTTCCTATATAGACTTTAACTGCCTCCTTGCTGTTTTGACTGTACTTTTCTTCTTCCTAGTTATCCTAAAGATCCTTACTAGACTAATGGTCATTAAACACTGTCATCCTTACATACTCTACTCAAAAACCTTGAATCTCTCTCTCTCTCTCTTTTTTGTTACAAGACTAAACTCCCCAGCCTGGTTTCCAAGATCCATTTATCATCTAGTCTTCACAATCCCACCTTGTAGCTCACAACTCTATACCATGCTGGAGTTGAACTGCCCTTCTTTGTTATAAGGTATCCTTTGTCTACAATATGCTAGGGCAGGAAAGAGGGTTAGGGAGTGCTGTTCGTGGGGTGAGGGAAATTTACAATTTTATATAGGATAGATGGAGATGTTTCCAGAACAAACCTGAAGGCAGAATGTGTAGAACTTTATTAAAAATTAATGGTGGCTGGGCGCGGTGGCTCATGTCTGTAATCCCAGCACTCTGTAAGGCTGAGGCAGGTGGATCACGAGGTCAGGAGTTTGAGACCAGCCTGGCCAACGTGGTGAAACCCCGTTTCTACTAAAAATACCAAAATTAGCCAGGCTTGGTGGCAGGCACATGTAATCCCAGCTACTTGGGAGGCTGAGGCAGGAGAATTGCTTGAACACAGGAAGCAGAGGTTGCAGTAAGCCGAGATCACGCCACTGCACTCCAGCCTGGGTGACAGAGCAAGACTCCGTCTCGGGAAAAAACAAAACAAAACAAAACGAACAAACAAACAAACAGTAAGTTATTCTTGGGTTTACTATAGGGACCATTCACACCTTAAGTGATACTGTATCTATGAATCTTTTAAATAGATGAGTTTTAGAATAGAGATGCGTAGTCTATGGAAGTAGTCTCTAGAAGTATAGCTAACTTTCTATAAAAGTGTAAAAGAGCTTTATAAGACCAAGAGCATAAGAGGAAAAATATGGACCAGGGTCTATGTTACTTGTGAATTATATACTATTTCTCAGTATATCATCGTGTATCTGTTTCTCTTGATCATTATATGTACTTCTCTATGAACATGTTTTGCTTCTGCCCATGTATTTCTTTTTGTTTTGCTTCTTTTCTCTTTTTATGATATTTTCTCACACATTCACTTTTATTTCCTTTAAATTGGTCATATCATAAAAATGTTCTGTGTTTTGGAAATATTCTGGATAAGGAACAAAATTATCTTTTCCCCCACAATTGGCCAAAGACTCACAGGAAAACAAGTTCTCTCTCTTCAGTTTTTTTTTCTTTTTGAGATGGAGTCTCGCTCTGTCGCTGAGGCTGGAGTGCAGTGGCACGATCTTGGCTCACTGCAAGCTCCGCCTCCTGGGTTCACACCATTCTCCTGCCTCAGCCTCCCGAGTAACTGGGACTACAGGTGCCTGCCACCATGCCCAGCTAATTTTTTAGTACAGACGGGGTTTCACCATGTTAGCCAGGATGGTCTCAATCTCCTGACTTCATGATCTGCCTGCCTCGGCCTCCCAAAGTGCTAGGATTATAGGCATGAGTCACCGCACCTGGCCACAAATTCTCTCTTTTCATTGGGTAATAAAGGAAAGGACCACCTACAGTTACCAAGACTAGTTTGTGAAGGGAGATTCATTCTCCTGTTTCTTCAGTGATGTGCACTGTATGGCATTCTGCCCCTTACCACAGTCCCATAGGAGCTGGGGTTCTGATGAATCAAAATAGGCCTTGGTTTCCACTGGCTGTAACTGGACACTAAGTGCTGGTCCAGGTGGTGACACTTTTTTCCTGAATATTTCTTGTGCACGTTCATGGGCTTGAACCTGAGAAAAATAAAGTACATTTGGGCTTATAAAAGAATTCCTGTGTTAAACATCTTCTAACAATGAAGAGAAACTCCCATAGGAATACAAAACTGGGGAAGGAAGAATCGAGTCTGAGTCATTTGTAAAATGTCATGTGGAATCAGACAGACAGGAAAGGAGACATAAATGCACATTCAACCAATAGCAACCAACCAACTCAACCAATTGCAAGCTAGATACGCAATTTCAGGCCTCTCCTCCCATTGTGGGACTTTATCCATTATGGAGGTGTTAGATCTCCCATCCCCTATGCACCTGGAGTACTGCTTTATCAGTGCCTCTCTCCAAATCTTCCACTATAGTCACTGCCTCCTCTCCACTCTCTGGGTAATGTTCATGTACCCAGGCCTGCAGATCTCCTGGCAGGATGGTCAGGAACTGCTCCAGCACCAGCAGTTCCAGAATCTGTTCCTTGGTATGGATCTCCGGCTTCAACCACTGACAGCAGAGCTCCCGGAGCTGGCTCAGTGCCTCGCGAGGTCCAGGAGAATCCTGGTAGCAGAACTGCCTAAAAAGCTGCCTGCAGAGCTCCTGCTGAAGGAGTTCACTTCTCTGTAAGCAAGCGTCCTGCCTGTGGATAAATTCTTCCTCTTCTATCTTCACTATCAAAAGTCCTTCATCCTCTGGAGAGTTCTGGGCTGCAGCTTTCTTTGATTCTGTAGCCATCTGTGGAAAGAATATATTATCAGAACTGCTTTGGAAAGGGTCTTCTTTAGTTTCAAGAGTCCTCCTGAGGGATCAAAAATTACTATTACTGTCTAGGAAGATGAAAGACCATGTAATAAAAATCATCATTCTCCATTACACAAAAATTTACTGGGCATTTATTGTATGCAAAAGCACTGACATACTTGGTTTGTAGAATACAACTGTTATGATTTCTGCTTCAAGATAGCTTAACGTTTAAATTTAAAAATAAGAATTTAAATTAGAAACAATAAACTTAAATGTAATACTAAATATTAACAAGGTACATGTTATTAAATTTTAAAAGTCACAGAGAAAATAACGATGAAAAAGAAAAATGATAGAAGTGCTTCATAAAATGGAGATGGGAAAAATACAGATGGTTGCAGTGGTCAAGGGAAGCTTAATGAAAAAATGAAATTCTGAAGAATAGAAAAGATTTGACTGGGATGCGAGAGAGAAAGAAGTAGGAAATTACAAACAGAGAAACAGTCTGAACAATTGGGTAAGGGTAGGAATACAGAAGTGGGAAAGCAAAATGTTTAGTAGGTTTGTATAAGAAAATTATCGAGACAAAGCTTGGAGGTGTCACTGTAGAAAACATCAAATGTCAGGTTCATGAATTTGGAGTTTATCTTTTAGGCACTAAGGAGTCATTGAAGAGGAGTCAATTCTTCTGAGCAGAATGACCTGCTGAACACTGTAGAGATGAATATGTTCTTAATTTCTAGGGTGGGTAGTAATAGGAAAAGACAGAAGCCACTGTATTCATGAAAGTATGAGGTTCTTTTTGTTTGTTTGTTTTTTGAGAGGAAGTCTCACTCTGTCACCCAGGCTGGAGTGCAATGGCACAATCTCGGCTCACTGCAACCTCCGCCTCCCAGGTTCCAGTGATTCTCCTGCTTTAGCCTCCTGAGTAGCTAGGATTTCAGATGCACATCACCACACCTGGCTAATTTTTTTGTATTTTTGGTAGATATGGGGTTTCACCGTGTTGGCCAAGCTGGTCTCAAACTCCTGACCTTGTGATCTGCTCACTGCCCAACTCGGCCTCCCAAAGTACTGGGATTACAGGTGTGAGCCACCGTGCCAGGCCTGAGGTTCTTTTACTGAACATTTCACTAAGTTGACTACTGACTGATGCAATCACATACATTTTATTAAGGATCTTATCACAAGCAAAGTGTTGGGCTATAAGTTGTATAGCAATGGTTTACAAGAAAGTCTGAATCTGACACTGGGCTTGCTGCCTAATCATCATATGGGATCTTTGGTAGAAACAGCTTCTTAGACCCTACCTCTGGAGATGCTGACTTGGGCCCTGCTCCTAGAGATGGTAACTTGGTCAGTATGGCATATGCCTGGAAAATCTGTATTCTAATATACAGCTTAATGGATTAAACAAGAAGTGTTTGAGTTTGTGAACTAGTTGGGAAGAAATTATAAAACATGGAAATAAAAGATTTAAATGAGAAAACATTTAACATGACATATACGTTGCACGTTTGTTAAATGTTGAATATTGAAGTATAAAATGAATTTATGGTGGAGATGCTGAATGTTCTAACTGTCCTGCGGTGGGAAGAGACTGTGAATGGTAGAAGGTATTTCCCAGAGGTGGTGGGTGTTAGAAATAAATTTTTGGGCGGCAAAATAAATAGCACTCGAACATGAATTTTCTCATCAAGGCAATTTTGCTTCTATAGAAAGGTGCGTCTTGCAGATGGAGCAACGGCGAGAGCACACCTGAACAAGGGAGGGGAAGGGGTTCTTATCACTGACACAGGTAGCCCTTACTGCTGTGTCGTTCCCCTATTGGCTAGGGTTAGACTGCACAGTCTAAGCTAATTCCGATTGGCTATGTTAAAGAGAGCAGGAGTATGAACCAGAGTGGTGGGGTGAGCAGTTTCAGCAGGAAGGACAGTTATGGAATGGGTAACTAAGGTGATGCAGGTCAGAGCAGGTGACCAGGGGTGACTCAGGTCAGAGCAGGTGACCAGGGGAATAGATGTGAACTACTGATTGGAACTGGTGGAAAAGGTTGTTTACTGAAACTAGGGGCAAGGAGACGAGGTTAAACTTTAAAATGGAGAGCAAAGAACTGAACATACTGACATAATAATTCTTTGAAGAGAAATTTAGAACTCACTGTATTTAACATGGGGCTTAAATTGGACAATAAAGGATGAGAAAGATTCAGAAAGGAAAGGACAGGAACAGAGTTGAGGAAGTGGGAATGAGCAGCAGGTTGATGGTGAGATCAGCTTACAGGGTAAGGTGGCTGGAGTGACTAAGAATTCTACTGCCTCTGTTAAGAAATTGCTCAACTCTAGTCTGAGTTCTTACAATTCCTAACACATACATATATGAATATATAAGTCCTTGTATTATTTTTAGTTGTTTGGCTGTTTTTTTCATCAACTGATTGCTGTTCCATGAGGTTAAGGACCATGCATTATTAAGTGTTCTTAAGGCTTCATATTTGTTGATTGAATGAAAGGAAAAATTTGGAAAGTTTCAGATGACTTCTGTTTTGGATAATCTGTATTTAAGATGATAATAAGACATCTACTTGGAAAAATATTTCCAACAGAAACAATGATATTTCAATAATGGAAAAGAACTTGGAATGGGAAGACAGATTTTGACAAGTGTTGGGAACAGGGCCCCAAATCTGGCCATAAACTGGCCCCAAAACTGGCCATAAACAAAATCTCTGCAGCACTGTGACATGCTCGTGATGGCCTTGATGCCCTCGCTGGAAGGCTGTTGGTTTACCGGAATGAGGGCAAGGAACACGTGGCCCACCCAGGGTGGTAAATGGCTTAAGGAGTTCTTAAACCACAAACAATAGCATGAGCGATCTGTGCCTTAAGGACATGTTCATGCTGCAGATAACTAGCCAGGGCCCATCCCTTTATTTCGGCCCATCCCTTTATTTCCCATAAGGAATACTTTTTTTTTTAAATGCTACTAATATTTAGATGAATTTATTTCTTTTATGCTTATATCTATACATTTTTAAACATATAGAGATTGAATTCAATGTGCATTTACTTAACATTTGCAAGAAATTAACTATATGAATATTTAATATATATTCATTAACATACTTTTAGTAAATCTTATGACTGGCTTGCTGTCAATAAACATGTGGGTAAATCTCTGTTCAAGGCTCTCAGCTCTGAAGGCTGTAAGACCCCTGATTTCCCACTCCACATTCTATATTTCTGTGTGTGTGTCTTTAATTTCTCTAGCGCCGCTGGGTTAGAGTTTCTACGACCGAGTTGGTCTCCGCAGACGAGATTCATGAAAAGGGTAGTTGAAGATATCTATCAGTATTAATTCTCCAAGAGTATGAAATAAATATCACAGGTTCAGACTGAACCTTGGAAAACAGTTTGAGTGAGTATAAGAACAAAATTTATCAATGATAAAAAAAAAGGAGGGGGTTAGTTCCATGGTATATTAACCAGAGAGTCTCAATCCCTTGTATTTTACTGGGCCATTCCTTTGATGTTTCTTGTTATGTTTCCTAGATGCCCTAACCAAGTAGTGTCCTAATGCTTAATGAGCATGATCTCATTTACCATAGTAAGATGGGTATAAAGTAGGCCCATATAATCCGAATGAAACTTCAATTATGCTAAGCAGCTGGTTCTACGACATGTTATCTCAGCTGACAGTCCTATCTCCAGGTGTTTTATCACTTCTCATCCATTTAAAACCTAGTCCCCCTAAAGTTAGTAGCTTTAATAAATATTTATTGAGCATCTAGTGCCTTATAATAGTGTTAGGAGGACTTACAAAAACGGGTAAGCAGAAGTGTAAACAAAAGCTAGGAGAACAGAGAGGAACGAGTAATTAATTATGAGAAAGGTGGAGGTTAAAGAGGAGGGCTCCTGATGGATGAACATGCCTTGGTAGGTATATGGAGGAGGGGAAAACGGGTGAGAGTTTTGTTGGTGGAGGGGGAGAGAGTCAGGGGAAATTCGGTAGAGACCACAAAGCAGAACAGAGGCTTCAAGGCGCATGCTGGTAAAGGCTCCCATAGTACCTTGTGTTTCTCAAGGGTAGGAGGTCAGTGTTGGTTTCACTGCATCCTCGGCACACAGGAAATACTATTTACCGTGTCAGTAAATTTCAGGACAAGCCGGGGTTGTCCCCAAGTGTCCTACAAAAGGGCAGTTACTCTTCCCAAGGGAAGCAGGGGACTGGGGATGGTCGTCACAGCAGTTTCTTTTGGCAGACAATGACAGATCCGAGACATTTGACACCCCTCCTCGTTCCACCTGGCTGGAATGGGCAACTCCTCTTACCAGTGACCCCAAATTCAGGATCAGCAGGACAGCCCCCACCCCACGCCACCACGCCCTCTCAGCGCTCCACTATGACGTCACGCGCGGCGGAGGTAACTATGGAGACCGCCAAACCCTCACTAAATACGTAAGCGCGCCTGCCCTCCCAAAGCCGAAGCTGGTTCCACCTTTCTCCCGGATTCCTCTGAGGTCCAAGGTCTAGTCACCCAGAGGCTGCTAATTTCAAAGGCAATATGAGAGGGACTGGATGTTTGGAGGGAGAAACAGGGCTGGACGTCTGGGTCCCCAAACCCGGACTCACCTCTCGACCAGGGCTGATTCCGATCGGACACTTCCGGTGGAAGGACTGAGCGGCACTACACTTCAAGGATTCCGTCCACAGGGACTTGTGAGTCTGCGCAGAAGACGGGATGCCTTTGGACTACGATTCCAAGAATCCTTCCTGGGTCGCTTCGGGCGCAGACTTTTCGCCAAAGTCCTGAAGCTCTCAGGGCTTGAAGGAGAAGGCGTCTTTTTTCTCCATTGTAGTAGTGTGTCTCGCTAAATAACAGAGGGGACTCTCGAAAAGAAAATGACGTTGGCCGGGCGCGGTGGCTCACGCCTGTAATCCCAGCACTTTGGGAGGCCGAGGTGGGCGTATCACGAGGTCAGAAGATCGAGACTATCCTGGCTTGCAGGGTGACACCGTGTATCTACTGAAAATCCAAAAAAAAAAAAAAAAAAAGTTGCCGGGCGTGGTGGCACGCCCCTGTAGTCCCAGCTGCTTGGGAGGCTGAGGCAGGAGACTCGCTTGAACCCGGGAGGCGGAGCTTGCAGTGAGCCGAGACCGCGCCGCTGCACTCCAGCTTGGGTGACAGAGTGAGACTCAGAAAAAGAAGAAGGAAAAAAAAATATTTACACTCGAGCACAAATTTTCTCAGCAAAGCAATTTACTTCTATAGAAGGGTGCGTCTCACGGATAGAGCAATGGCTGGAGCACACCTGATCAAAGGAGGGGAAGGGGTTCTTATCCCTGACGCAGGTAGTCCCTAGTGCTGTGTCGTTCCCGTGCTGGCTAGGGTTGGACCGCACAATCTAAGTTAATTCCGATTGGCTATTTTAAAGAGAGCAGGGGTAAGAGCGGGGTGGTGAGGTGAGTAGTTTCGGCGCGAAGGACGGTTACGGAACAGGTGACTAAAGGTGACTCAGGTCATAGCAGGTCACCAGGAGTGACTCACGACAGAGCAGGTGACTAGGGGTGACTCAGGACGGAGCAGGTCACCAGGGAAACAGATGTGAACTACTGATTAGAACTGGCGGAAAAGGTCGTTTACTGAAACTAGAGGCAAGGAGATGAGGAAAATGAAGTTAAACTTTAAAATGGAGAACAAAGAACTGAAGGTACTGACATACTGGTTCTTTGAAGAGAAATTTAGAACTCACTGTATTTAACAAAGAGTTCAAGGCCAGCCTGGCCAACATGGTGAAACCCCGTCTCTACTAAAAATATAAAAATTAGCTGGGTGTGGTGGCGAGTGCCTGTAGTCCCAGCTACTTGGGAGGCTGAGACAGGAGTATCGCTTGAACCCAGGAAGTGAAGGTTGCAGTGAGCCAAGATCATGCCACTGCACTCCAGCCTAGGCGTCAGAGCAAGACTCCATCTAAAAAAAAAAAAAAAAAAAAAAAATTATTCGGGAATAGGAAATTGCATTAAAGAATAGACTTGCCAGAGTAAACTATGTTTCTATTCAGGGAGGTAAGGGAAGACAAAGGTTTTTAAAGGAAGAATGAGGAGGTTTATGTGATTGTTTAAGATCATTATCCTTGACTACAAAGATTGGTAACAAGGATGACACCAGTCTGAGGTTAGACAAACAGTTGCTGGGCAGATGTCCTTGCAGAAGTATTTTTGGTGTAAGGTGGGTTTTGCAGTCATATGTGATAGTTTTCTTATGAGGCGTACAAGCGTGAGAAGGGCTATGAAGAGACCCTTGAAGAGACCCTGGCTCTATCTGTCAGATTCTTGCTTTTGTTTTTATTTTTTAACACTAGTGGGCCGGGTGTGTTGGCTCACTTTTCTAATTCCCCACTTTGCGAGGCAAACACGAGAGGATTAATTGAATTCAGGAGTTCGAGACCAGCCTGGGCAACATAGCTGGGACCTTGTCTCTACAAAAATTAAAAAAAAAAAAAAAAGTCGAGGGTTGTGGAGTGCACCTGTACTCCCAGCTACTCACGAAGCTGAGGCGGGAGGATAGCCTGAGCCCAGGAAGTGGTGGCTGCAATAGTGAGCTGTGATTGCACCACTGCACTCTAGCCTGAGTGACTCCTGCCTCTATTTAAATCTCAGACGGTGAAATTGAAGCCTACGCAACAGGGATGCAACTGAAACTTCACCTCCTCTGCAAAACCTTCCTGCATTCCCATGCAACTTTTCTTCTAAGGCCTTGTTTGATTCATCACCTTACTCCAGTGGAACTCAGATATTCAAAATGGTATTAATTATAACCACTGGCTGTCATTGGTCCATGCGTGGCCTTAAAGTGTGAACATTTTTTAATCCATTACCTGATCTATAAGAACTATACATTGACAACAACTTAGATTTAATACTACTCTTTTTCTAGTCCCTCTCTGTACTACCTCTCATCTGAGGAAACACTATCACAAATTTTGTATTTGTTGTTCCCTTGCTTTTTAACAAGATGATTCCATTAGATACGTACTGTTTTGTCCCTCGAAAGTGGTGGCAGGGGAGTTCACACAAGGGAGTGCCCAAAACTGTCCTAGTTGGGGCTGGTTGGAATTCCAAAGAAAGAAGCACTATGTGCCAAGGTGATCAGTCTAAAGCATTTATTGAGGAAACTTACATCGTGTTGGAGAAATCCTCCCCATGGATAGGAGAGAAAAGGGGTGTTCTACCTAGATATGTCTGCAGTGAGGGGGTCAGGGTATGGAGTTTATATGAGGGTTTAAAGAATTTGGCTCAGGGCCAGAGCTAGTTTCTTTCAGTGTTTTTGGCGACAACTTAGATACCTTTATCAGTGCCTGAGAATGTTCAAGACCCAAGTTTGGGTTCAAGCATGCTGGGAAAAATCTGCAGCTGGCTAGGTCAAAGAGAGGTCAAGGCACTCTGATTTTCAGTCACAGAATAGTCAAGGCTCTATGATTTCCAGTCAGAGATCCTGCAATCCATTTTCCTGATTGGCTCTTACAATTTCACATGCCCATCTCTTCCTATATGTTCCCTGAGCTAGTCAGAAAGGGTGGGATCATTGGCAATTTCTTTCCCCTGGCTTTATGAAACACAGCAAACAAAACCTACGCTAACAGTAAATACAAGTGCACATGACAAGATTTAAAATCACATTTTCCAAAATGCTTGCTAGCAGAGCTTTCCACCAAGGACCCCATCCTGGAAAACATGACTTTGTGTAGACCACTAGGCATACCCTATGTGGTCAGTAAGCTGTAATTGCTTTTATAAGTGAAGGATGGATTGATTAACTTCAGCTTCTTTGTCTGGAATATGCACACAATGTTCACTTTTGAAAAGGGCGCACGTTCCCCCTTGCACAGATGTCAGCATCTCTAGGGCCATTTGGTTTTGTAGATCACTTTTTTCATTGCTGCTTTTTCAATGTTCAAGGCGTCCATACCATGTTTGGCATCATTCAAACTGTGGAGACGAATCTCTGAAGGGCTTCCAGCTTCTACATGATATCAGAAGAACCTACTGGAGGCACAAATATAGTCAATAAGTAATCCCACCAAGAAAAAACAGACCTACTCCACTGACTTCTCCAGATGGACTCATTGAGGGATACAGGAATGGTGTCAGAGATTCTGGAGTCATCCAAGCCACCCCAGGGGAAGCCTGGGCCGGAGGTTAGTAGCACAGAGCCACTGGGTACCATTTGGGGCAATTCAGTATATTCCTGGCCTACAAGACTGTTTGTGACAAATCAGTCTGTGTCCTTGAGGATAATGGTGTATTGGCATTGGGCAGTTGGGAGGAAACCTAGGTACTAGAATACCTTAGGCATTACCTGAATGTCTTTAGCGTGATTAAGTTGTTCCTAACAGATCTCTGCAACTCAAGAGAGCATCCTTGCTGTAGGGATGAGCTAAAGAAAGCCATCCCACATTTGCCAGTATGATCTCCATTGCCAGAAACTGGTGCTCTTCAGGGCAGTTTTCACTTTGATGGTTGCCTCCTGTGGGACATGTTTAGAGAAAAACTTAAATTTTGTCTATAGTTGTTCAATGTCATATCTCATTCACTCACATTTGCATGTGTGGTGTTAGATGGATCTAGGGTACCTATTTATATGTATTGTCTGGTTATCCAAGTTTGTACAGAGATCCAGTCTTTACCCAGTAGTGGCTCAGTCCACCATAGAGTTCCTACATGGCTATTCAAGGTCATAAGACCAAACACTCAGCAGTTAGGTTGGCCATGCAGGTGGGCTGTGTGATGGCCCCAGGCCAGGAAAACATTTTGGAAGGATTTCCAGGTGCCAGTGGGAATGATATAACAGCAAAGGAGAAGGCAACTCAAGCTAACAGTGAAGTGACAAAAATTTATTAGAAACACATAGGATGTCTCCCACCCTCTGGCCTAATAAAACTGGTATTAACTCTGCCTTGCTACAGTAATTTTGGTTTCCTTGGGAATCTTCCAGGAGAGCTGTACCAGAAACTCTGCCCAGTGTGGGAAAAGTTGTAGACTCTATAGTGATAGGGTTGGATGACACTATACTGGTGTCACTTTGGTTCCCATTGGTATGGGGGCACTGCCTGCCCACTGCCATTGTGCCTCCCCAGAGCCTTCACTGAAAAAGAAAATGAGGGTCAGGTCCAGGGAGATAGTGGCCTCTTGCCTCTATTCCCTCAGGGGAATAAGGATACCAATCCAGCATGGTGCCACTTTCCTCCCGAGGTGCCATCTCAGTGTTCCCTGCCCAGGCTTTATGAGGCCAGGGGACTGCAAAATCGGGCATTTGTGTGGGACTGAGTTAGGGCTTAAGGCAGTGTCTAATTTTTTCCACACCTGCATGCTTTGCACCAGACTATGCCTACCAGACATTCATAAACTCATTCTCCTCCCGTAACAGAGGGCTTATGCAAGAACATACAGCTTCCATTAAAGCCACAGCCCAATTTGTCAATGAGGGGAATCCTGTCAAGAGCTCAATTCATTCCTTTAAGATTTTTTGTTGTTGTTTTTTCCTCTCTCTCTCTATAAGTCCTGTTCCCTGTGGGTTGTAGGGCAGATGAAATTGCCATGTAATGCCCTCCTTTTCTGCCCAGTCTAAAATCAGGGAACCTGTGAAATGTGTTCCTTAATCACTGATAATTTTTCTGAAGTACCGTACATTAATTGCAAGTGTTGCAGACCCTATATAGTCACGGTCTGGTTTGCTTTTCGACGGGGAAAAGCTTGCAAAAGACCACTCACATTGCCTATGGATGTGAGTGCATATCAGTATCCCTTCTCTTAGAGAGTGGGCCAATATAATCTATTTGCCATGTGTCAATGACTTTCTCTCCTCTTTTTATGTTTTTAGTGGTCATTGGCACTTGCTGGTGATGGGCCTCGCAACAAATAGGACAGTTCTTTATTGTCTTTTCTACTTTTGTTTGGACACTGGTAAGCCAGCTTGTTGGGCTAGTTTCTACGTAGTATGCAGCCTCGTATGACCTCTCTTTCGATATATCCAGTGTGTTGTATCTATCTGTTTTTTCAGAGGTGATCACTGACTAGTCTCAGGCCAGAATATTCTCTTACGTATTTCCATTAGGGGGTGATTGTTTGAGCTGCTACATGGAACACTGTGACTTCAGCCCTTGCTTGCTGTAATTGGTCCCAAATGTCTGCCCATAGTTGTGCTCCCCACAATGCCTTTCATTTATGGACCATTGATCCTTTTTCCACTGCTGGATTCCTTTTGCTAATATTTATATATATTTTTGCCTCGTAATTATGAATGGGATTTGTCTAGCTCAGTGTTGCCTAATCTCTGCCAGATTTTGATATTAATATTGCTTATTTTGAATACATTTTATAGGTTTTAAAAAATGTTCTGGTAATTTTTTAAGTTTGGTATACCTTATGAACTCTTCCAGGTTTGGTTCTTTTTGGATGTTAGTCCTTTGAAAAGTTTATTCATTCTATGGAAATCAATCTGTCCTGATTTTATATCTGTCAGTTTTGATAAATTTGATTACCTAGAAAATTACTCATTTTGTTTAGATTTCCAAACTTTTTTGCATAAAGTAGTAA
Source organism: Chlorocebus sabaeus (assembly GCF_047675955.1). Classification (NCBI taxonomy): domain Eukaryota; kingdom Metazoa; phylum Chordata; class Mammalia; order Primates; family Cercopithecidae; genus Chlorocebus; species Chlorocebus sabaeus. Next base: position 27,740,594 of record NC_132920.1, on the reverse strand, counting down.
AACACCTTAGTTTTATGTTTCTTCACATTTTCTGTTTCTGTAGCTATTTCCTCTGTTTCTTATTGTGTATATTTGTGCTCTTCTCTTTTTTTGTTAATTAGTTTAGGTAGTAGTTTCTCTATTTTCTTTTTTGTTTTTTTGTTTTTGTTTTTTTCTGAAGGGGTGGCCTGCCCCTCCACATCTGTGGGCGTTTCTCGTTAGGTGGAATGAGAGACTTGAGAAAAGAAATGAGACACAGAGAGAAAGTATAGAGAAAGAAAAAGTGGGCCCAGGGGACTGGTGCTCAGCATACAGAGGACCTATGCCTGCACTGGTCTTTGAGTTCCCTCAGTATTTGTTGATCATTATCTTTACCATCTTAGAAAAAGGGAAGTGGCAGGATAATAGGATCATCGTAGGGAGAAGGTCAGCAGTAAGACATATGAATAAAGATCTCTGTGACATGAATAAATTTAAGGAAAAGTGCTGTGCCTTGATATGCATATGCAAACATCTCCGTAAACCTTTTTAGTGCATAAAGAGCAGCATTGCACGTCCCACCTTCAGCCGTAAGGCGGTTTTCCTCTTTCTCAGTAAATAGAACATACAATCAGGTTTTACACCGAGATGTTCCATTGTCCAGGGACCGGCAGGAGACAGATGCTTTTCTCTATCTCAACTGCCAAGAGGCCGTCTTTCCTTTTACATTAATCCTCCTCAGCACAGACCCTTCACGAGTGCCAGGCTGGGGGACAATTAGGTCTTTCCCTTCCCACAGGGCCATATTTCAGGCTATCACATGGGGAGAAACCTTGGACAATACCTAGCTTTCCTAGGCAGAGGTCCCTGCGACCTTTGGCAGTGTATGTGTCCCTGGGCACTTGAGATTAAGAGAATGGTGATGTCTTTTCACAAGTATACTGCCTTCAGGCACTTGTTTAACAAAGCACACCCTGCACAGCCCAAAATCCGTTAAACCTTGAGTCACAGTAGGGTCACAGATTGACAGCATCTCAAATACAGAACGAAATGGAGTCTCTTATGTCTACTTCTTTCTATATAGACACAGTAACAGTCTGATCTCTCTTTCTTTTCCCCACATTTTTCTGAGACGGAGTCTCGCTCTGACTCCCAGGCTGGAGTGCAGTAGTGTGATCTCGGCTTGCTGCAAGCTCCACCTCCCAGGTTCACGCCATTCTCATGCCTTGGCCTCCTGAGTAGCTGGGACTACAGGTGCCCGCCACCACGCCCGGCTAATTTTTTGTGTGTGTGTGTATTTTTTTTAGTAGAGATGGGGTTTCACTGTGTTAGCCAGGATGGTCTCGATCTCCTGAACTCATGATCCACCCCCCTCAGCCTCCCAAAGTGCTGGGATTACAGGCATGAGCCACTGCGACCGGCCTCTGTTTTCTTAATTGTTTTTAAGATATCAATCTCTTAGATTTATTTACTTAGTTTTCTGTTTTCTAATTCATTAATTTCTTATTTTCTCTTAATTTCTTGTGCATCCCTTTGGTTTATTTTGTTGTCTCTTTCTAACCTTTCAGTTGGATCCTTAATTAATTAGAAAATCTATATTTTATGTGCTTATGGCTATGAATTCCCCTTTGCACACTGCTATAGCTCTTCTCATACTTCTCTTATGTAGTGTTTTGGTTATGTCATTTTTCCAGATATCCTTAAGTGTTTATATTTTCTTCTTGAGTCAATAGTTACTTAGGAGAGAATTAAAAACATTTCAAATGGAGGACTTTTCTCTTTCTGGTTACGTCGTTACTTTTTAGTTTTATTGAATTATATTCAGAGAATGTCTTAACTGGGTTTCATTATAGATGCTGTTACAGATGACACACAGGAAGTTTATAGGTGCTGATCTCAGGATGAACACCTGTGAGAGAGTAAAGGCAGCAGCATTGGGCAGAAGGGAGAAGTTGGGGTGTGATGCAATTACAACAAAAGCTTTGGCTGCTCCCATAGAAGTAACATGGCCCTTCAGAGTTGTCTTGAGGAGGTTAGGACTTTATACTCCCTCAAGAGACCAGTATCTGGTTGCAGCTTACCCTACGGAGGGGCCATGACCTTGGGCCAAGCAGTTCTTTCCAGCTGAGGGCAGTTTCTGGAGAGGGGCTGAGAGTGAGGATTGTCTGAGAAGGCTACTAGCCACAACACTCCCAGCAACTGGAGAAATGCATTCTTCAGTCCTGAAAGGGGATCTGGGAGGCACAGTATGGTATTCAGTACAGGTGAAAATTGGAGATATTCTCTTTCTTGGTCTTCCTTGTACTTAGGGCAAGGGCATGTATTCTGTTTGACTAATCAAATACAGCCTTACTGCAATTTGAATCAATGACAGGTGGTACAAAGAACTAGAAGCAATGGAAAATCTCTCTAGTAGTGGTGGCAGTGGCAAAAATGTCCAGTTTATGGGTCAGCAGTGGCATCAAGCTAGCATAGGTATCCAACATCCAGGGCAGGCAGTGTCAGTGGCACACGCTGTGAGACCCAGTGTTCAGTGACAATAACTTTGGTGGTCAGCTCCTGAGGTGGTTCTATATGTTGTTTTGACTGTGGGCCTCTCAGTCTAGTTCTCCAGCCCTTCCAGCAATTTTTCAACTACCCAACTCTATATTTTAAATCTCTGCTTCTCCCTGTAAATTATTGTATCATACAAAATAGTTGAACATATTTTTACCAAGTTTGAAGAGATATTTTGGATTGTATGACTTACAATTGGGATATATAGCGTATGAAAAAATGTAGTTTTTCACGGCTCTGGGAGACATTGTAGACACAGAAAACAGCCAATTAAATCAGATATGAACTCCAAATCAAAAATCAAAAAGGCATACGCTTTCATTTCAGATATAGTCTACATATAGATAACTTTATACATAGTCCAGAGTAAATGACAAATACAGAATTTTAAGCATTAAAATGACATTATAGCATGCCAGACAATTCTCAGAAGACTAGCATGAAGATTTGTATAGATATAGATACAGACATAAGTTTCACTTTTTCCACATGGGAATACAGACAAATTATAGGAAATATATACAATATAATCATAAAACATGAATAGGTGCAAAACATCAGAGTGATAAATAACTCTATCCCTCACTCTCATCAGTTTCTGATATGGACTCTACTACATTCAGATTAATTTTTTCAATTGTTTATTCATACTAACATACCATGCTACCTCTTACCCACAAATCTTCCTTGTATGTATTGAATATTGTCATCATTCCTATATAAAACGTACCCATGTTCAGGACCCAGATTAACTGTCATCTTTTTCCTGAAGCTGTATTTGACCTCGTAAGCCCTCACCAATGTCCTCTCTCTTTGACTTCACATTGCAGCTATGATTCGAATCTTTCATTATGTAGTAATTTTATTCTACAGTGTTTTTTATGCACAACAACATGGCTACCTACTCAAGTCCATTCTGGGAGGAGAGCAGTCCTGGGAAAACGCTCCATTTTGTGCTCCCTGTGGTATATTCACATATTTATCTGAGCTGTGTGTGATGTCTTAGTGATACATTCAAATGTTATAGGGACTTAAATAGTTGTCCACATCAATAATATCTTAGGGAGCTCAAATTAATAATAAGATTATGTTACTCCTAGGGTTTGTAGTAAACAGGTTAGTAATAAGTCTAATTAAATATTTAATAACAGCTTTGCAATTATGATGAGAATGAAAATGATATTAAAATATGACTCCTGTTGAACTCCTTTCAGCCTGTATAAATCACTAGGAGAAGATTTTTCTGTAGCTTAGGGTCTTTTTTAAAGTCCCCTTCAGTTCATTGTTTCTTAAACTGTAAATGAATGGATTCAATACAGGCGCTACAACCATAAAAATGACTGATGCAGCTGAGTCTTTTTCAGCAGAGTGATTGGATAAGGGGCTCATGTAGACCCCTGTGATTGCTCCATAGAAAAGAATGACCAAGGCAAGGTGAGATCCACAGGTAGAGAAAGCTTTGAGTTTTCCTTGGGCAGAAGGGACTTTCATCACAGCAGAAACAATGAGGATATAGGATACCAGGATACACACTGAAGGTACCACAAAGATCAGCCCCACCGTAGCCAGAACACTCAACTGATTAAGACTGGTGTCAGAACAGGACAGAGGGAGGAGAGAGTTGATATCACAGAAGAAATGGTGGATAACATTATCAGAGCAGAAGTGCAGATGGGCCATCATAAGAGTGTGCAAGAGAGGGTTCAAAATGGCAATGACCCAAGGTACGGCTACCAGAGAGGCACAGAGGCGCGGGGCCATAATGGTGGAGTAATGTAAAGGGTGACAGATGGCCACATAACGGTCATATGCCATCACGGTGAGAAGAAAATTGTCCATGTTGGCAAACATCATAGAGAAATACATCTGAGCCAGGCAGCCGGGATAGGAGATGGTTTGAGTTTGGGTTTGGATGTTCAGTAGCATCTTGGGGACTGTGGCTGAGGGAAGGCAGAAGTCTACCAAGGACAGATTGGCAACGAAGAAATACATGGGTGTGTGGAGGCAATGATCTGAGCCAATGGCCAGCAAGATGAGTAAGTTTCCAAACAGCCCTGTTAAATAGAGACACAGGAAAAGTACAAAGAGTAGTACCTGCTGTTGTTGCCAACTTGAGAAGCCCAGGAGGAGAAATTCAGAGATATTGGTGTGATTTTTCTTTTCCATTGCTTGAATATATCTGCATGAAGACCCAGAGAATGAAATATTTTTGCCAGTAAAAAAAATATGTCCCTTGTTATTTTTTATATATTCACCTAGTCTAGTAGCACTTACTAAATGTTCTTTCTTTAGGCCATCCTACCTTATCTCTGATGCTCTCTCTCAAACCTCACTGAACCTTTGTCCTACCTCATCAGGTGTCTTTACATCTATCCTCTCTTACTGGAACCTCGCCTTATCCAAGATGTCCATGCAATCTGTATATATCTCCCCTCAGTAAGCAGAGATTCTTTTCCTGCTTGTGATATTGTCACCAACTCTTGCATGTTCTGCCTTATATGTGCCTGTCTGACTGCTGTGTGTTGAAATGCATTAATGAGTCTGACATACTAAATGACTTTATGTCATAAAATGAGATTTAAACAAAGAATTTTTCTGAATATTTTTCCAACACTATATGAACCCCCCTGCTTGAAAACCAGTCAGACACCTACCATTTAGTATTAATAAAATGAAAATAAATGATATTTATTCAAGATTCAAAAGAAAAATATGTTAATTTGCTTGACCGGTATAAAAAGTTAAGCCTTCAAAAGTAGTTTACATGAACTGTGAGCAACATAGGAAAATATTTACAAATAAGTTAAAAAGTTATGTAACACCCGAATTTACATAATACATGTACATAAAACTAAAGAACACAGAGAAAAAGTTATGTCAAACAGGGAGGCAGATTTAAAAGATTCTCTTTTAATATTTTTGTAATATTTTAACTGTAACTACAAAGAAGGGGTTCATGTATATAAAGTATTATTACTTTGAGTCTTGCATTTCTGGGAGTTGCAGAAAACGCAAAGTAATAGAAGACAGAGTTCTTGACCTGAGAATCTTGGAATCAGGTTGTAGAGGAAAAATATTGTCATGGAAAATAATTAAGAAGACATTCATGTACGCAAAGGGGATAGTTTCAGAAGAACAGAGGACTCTGTAACAGGAAGAAAAGATGCTGGAGAATGTGAACTCTGAAGTTAGCCTACATTGAAATCAGACCTCATCACTTGTGGGCTGAGTGATCAAGTCAGACTCTCACCACCATCTCTTATCTAGATAATTGCAATGAATTTCTTTCTTTTTTTCTTTTTCTTTTTTTGAGACAGAGTCTTGTTCTGTCACCCAAGCTGGAGTGCAGTGGTGCAATCTCTGCTTACTGCAACGTTGACCTTCTGGGTTCAAGTGATTCTCCTGCCTCAGCCTCCCAAGCAGATGGGATTACAGGCACGTGCCACCACACCCAACTAATTTTTGTATTTTTAGTAGAGACGGGGTTTTGCCACATTGACCAGGCTGGTCTGGAACTCCTGGCCTCATGTGATTCTCCTGCCTTAGCCTCCCAAAGTGGTGGGATTACAGGCATAAGACACTTGCCCCACAAATTGCAATGAATTTCTAATTGGTTTTCCTTCCCACAGATTTTTCCCTTACAATCCAGAATTATCCTTCTACAACAAAAATTTCTCCACTTTATTTCTTAAAATGTTCTAATAGTTTTTAATTGCCTTCAAACCAAATTCCAAACCCCTTATCATGGCATACAAGGTTTTTCATGATTCCCTTCATTACAGGTGTGTGCCACCATGCCCGGCTAATTTTTGTATTTTTAATAGAGACAGGATTTCTCCGTGTTGGCCAGGCTGGTTTCAAACTCCTGACATCAGGTGATCCACCTGCCTTGGCCTCCCAAAGTGTTGGGATTACAGGCGTGAGCCACCATGCTTGACCCCATGATCTCTTTTTTACCTCTCTAGCCATCTCTTGCTATGATTTGTAATCCTTAGAATTTTCTGACACACTGAAATTTTATGTCTACATGCTTTTTCTCATTTTGGAATTCTCTGATCACCCTATCTAAAGCTTCCCTCAAGACATTCTTTATAACATTGCCCTGTTTTTATCTTCATATCACTAATCATTATCTGAAAATTTTCTTGTCTTCCCCCACAAATATCTTTTTTAATTTTTAATTTGTAATCGGTAAAATGTAAAGTTCATAAGAACAGAAAATTTATCTTTTAAAAAAATTACTGCATGTGTAGAATAATGTCTGGTGTACAGCAGGTACTCGGTATGTATTTGTTGAATGAATGAATGAATGAATGAATGAATGAATGAATGAATATACTTATTAAAGACTCAGAAAATGTCTTCTGAAATATGTACTCTCAATGTATATTTTATAATAATTTTTATCCTAGGCCATATAGTATATAGTTGTTTTGGCTTTTTTTCATGATTCCTTCTTTCTTGTAGTGTTTTGGAAAGCATGTGTATTGAATCTTATTCATAGTTATGTAGGAAAACCCAGTTTTATGAACAATGATTTATAGTTGCCTATGAAGTCAGACTGATTTTTTGGATAGAATGAGCTGCATGCCAAGGGATGCAAGACAACACCACATGCGATTCTATGATTGGTTCTCTATCCAGCCCCACTGTTATGTGTCTAAGTCAAAGGGTTGGAGAGTCTGGTGGTGAGAACTGAAGGACTCCATTGAATAATAAAGCGTGAAAATAAAAGAATGAAAGAGAGGCATTCTATACACTTCTATGCAAAATGGAGGAAGGTTTTGCCATTTTAGACTCTAATGAATATGGAGCTCATGTGGGAATTTCCTGGGAACTCCCAGAAATAATTAAAGCAGTTTTTCATAGGCTGCAGTACATATCATGGTAGATAAAATAAGAGCCTCCTATTTATACCTGGTCTTCAGGCTGAGTAGTTTCAGGAAACACGAGTTATAGTTGTATCATACCACTTGGCACAACTCCAGCCACATAGTATTAGTTTAATCAATGTTCTTTAACAACTATGGAGATGGCAGGAGACAGGATTTTCACTATGGAATATCAAGGGGACATAGATGAAGAGGAGGACAAACTATGAGTTTTGCAGGAAGCAAAGGAATTAAAATATTAAAAGTTCTTTCTGGAAAGTTTTTTTCTCACTGTGTCCTCCTTTACCTTTACATCTCGTGTTGGGTACTACAGAAATCTCTGCTTTCATCATTTTCCTTAATTTCTATTGAGAGTCCCCAGAAAGTTTTCAAATGAACTTTCTGCCCTTTCCCTGGTGAATGGAGATCTTCTGATCTGGACTGCCCATTACTACTGTTCTGCCAGTGCCTATTTTAATGAAAGAGATGCTGAGGTCTGGGCATTGACCCTCTCAGAGCTGTTTTTGACAGGCAGCCCTTTGTTTCTGGAGCCCAAAGTGCCAATACCTTTTTCCATTCTGCATATAGGTTGTGGAATTCCTCTCTACCTTGACAGTAACCACTTCTAGTGTGTGGATCCTTCACTTCTGCTTAAAAGACAGATTTCCAACAGAAAACAGCTCCTGTAGTCTTCTCCATACTTTCATAAAAGTCTCTGCCCTTTCACTCAGGGGACTTTGAGGGAGATGGGGAATAACGAAGTAAAATGGGGTTATCTCTTGAACAGTGGAGGCATGGAATTTAAAGGTTTGAGCTATGGTCACTTTATGCTCTGTAGACTGAATAATAGAGGAAACCTGCCTGCAGAAAGGGAAGAATAAGTAGATTTACAGAAAAAGGGAAAAGAGTCACAGAATGCTCCTTCAACTATGACTCGTTGCTTAATATCTTTGACCATCTAAAGAGATTTTCACTTATTTATTTTTCCTCCCACCTTTGCACCTTTGACTTTCTTCTCTACCAAATTGGATTCTTTCTAATCTCAGTTCTGAAGACACAAGTACCTTCTTTTTTGTTCATAGCCTTGGGCCAATTTCATACTCATTGGCATTTCAGGCTTCATTTACTCAGCTTTTTCAACTACAGTTTATTATTTTTTTTCCCATGCCGATTATTAACTCTTATCTTAACTCTTTTGCATGATTAGGTTACAGAACTTATCTAAACATTGAGAATGTATAAAGGACTACTCTGGAAAACAAATATCCTGGAAGAATTAAAAGGCTTTTCAGTAATTTATAGGGCACATTAAAAAGGAGGATAGACACATAGAAATACTTTTGGTGAAGAGTAATGAATATTTATTGATTTCATTAGTGCAGGAAGGTAGTGGCAGTAGTGATGAGAGTAAAGACATTACCCCTCTTTCTCAGTTTTCCATAAAGCAAATATTTTCCCTGTTGGAAACATGATACAACAATTTAAAGTACATGAAATCAGCTGAATAAATTCTATGACTGTATTTTTTACAAAGATATAAAAAAAGGAAAGACAAGAGTTACCACTATCAGGTACTGTATGCTACACTAAATAAATATTTTCAGTTTGTTAATCCTCACAACTCTTATATATATATATATATATGTACATATATATATCACATATCTTCATTAGTTTGCTAAAACAGAGTTTTAGCAAAGCAAGAATCTGAATTAAGCCTTCTTGATTTGAAATCTAGCCCACTCTTCACTAAGCCACCACAGCATCTAGGATTTCATACCTTCAGAGAGTTGGCTGCTATTAATCAATTCATTCATTCATCCCATGAATAGTTATTAGGTACCTACTATATTTTAGGCAGTGCCTGTTGACCTTGAGTGAAGCCTAAACTTGTTTAAGACATGCTTTCTCCTTGTTTCTCCAAACCTGCTCACTTCCCATTATACTTACCAGATGCTCATATCAGGGCTCTCTGACAGGGATGTTAGTTTCCAAGTCTCACCCAGAGGGAATGGAAAATATAAAAAGGGGAGAATGTTGCCCTTCCCCTTGGGATGCACAAGGGTGAGGGATGGAATGATTCTTGGGCAAGGTATGTCTGGTGCAGTGAGAGCTAGAGTGATCAAAGGACTCCCTCACATTAAAATTTATAGCTTCTTTGCAGCTCCTGGGAACTCAATCTTGATAAGCTCCCTCAACTCCAGTAAAAATTACTTTATTCCTTTGTGGCTTCCCCAATTGTGACTGTCAGGATAACGTACCTGGCAAACAATTCCTTGGGAGACTCAAGGAATTAAATGGTCTGAAGGTTCTAGGAAGGATTGTCTAAACGTTGACTGTTTTTCTAGGCTACTCCTTTCCTGGTCCTTTGGCTAGAGAAAGTCTTTCTTGGTCAAGGGAATCCTTGGTGCTTTCTTTCTTGGTGCTGTCTTTGGTCTGCGGCCATTGACATTTCCTGGATCCTGGCTTCTTCAGCACTCAGTCCAGTCATGTAAAAGACATAACAAAAAAAAAAAAAAAAAAGGAAATCACTACAGTATTGTTCCTTGGGTCCTGATATCTGATATCTCTAGCCAGTCTGCCTTCTTTTCTCCATCTTTTAGAGTGTTCTTATGTTTGTTTTATATACAACTTCCTAGATTTTTAGCTGTACTTTTTCAAAGCACATATTTTGCGCTTTTGGAGATGATCCCTAACAGGAATTAAAAGGCTGTCTTATTGAATAATCTAATATTTGCATCCAAGTGTTAGCAAGGCTATCTCCCACCAGGTCCCTCCCTCATGGGAATTACAATTTGAGATGAGGTTTGGACGGGGACACAGAATCAAACCATATCATATACAAACATTTATTTTGTCCCTGATGAAAACCTCCATTTCTTCAATAGTATTCAAATTACCTTTCTTCTTTAGCTGTGATAACCCGCTATCAATTTTTGATCTTTTATTTGATCTATAATAAATTAACTACTTAAAGAAATGTGTATTGAATACCTATATGTATTGAAATATATAAGATGTGCCAGACACTGTAGTAAGCTATGGAAAGATAAAGGTAAAGACGTCTTACCTCTCTTTTCTTCTCCCAGTAAAATCCAGAGCTTCTTGAGTTTAATCTGCTGCCATTAATTATTCAGATATTTTTATGGGGGGTAGAGAAACCTGGCAGCACAAATACTAGACAAATTAGTATCTTCCCAAAGACCTTCATTTACTATCTTCAAAATGCTTTCAATTAAAACAGTTTCCTTCCATCTCCGTCCACTTGCTTAACGCAGGTATTCCCTGAGTCTGGCACTGCTCTGACATTTTTTTAATGGTCATGGTTTATCAAGTCAACAAGGTTCTGGAATCAGGTCTAGTTAATATGTCACACTCTTTCTCTGTACATTTGTACTCTGGTAAGGCTGCGTTGTGCTTGCTGTTTATTAGAAACTACCACTTATTGCCAGAATATTGTTTTTACCCTCTTAGATTCTCAAATATTTAATTATCAAATATTAGGCCAGGTGCAGTAGCTTACACCTGTAATCCCAGTACTTTGGAAGACCAAGGCGGGCGGATTGCCTGAGCTCAGGAGTTCAAGACCAGCCTGGGCAACATGGTGAAACCCGGTCGCTACTAAAAATACAAAAAGTTAGCCTGGCATGGTGGCGCATGGCTGTGTACCAGCTACTCGGGAGGCTGAGGCAAGAGAATCACTTGAACCCAGGAGATGAAGGTTGAAGTGAGCTGAGATCATGCCACTTCACTCCAGCCTAGCTCACAGAGCGAGACTCTGTCTCAAAAAAAAAAAAATTATCAAATATTAATTATGTACTTTTTTCCTTTCTTGTTTTTTGAAACCCTTGCTGGGCTTATGTCTGTTCAGGACTTCAGTTCATTCTGTCAGTTTGTGTTTTTTACTTTTTTGACAGTTGGATAACTAGAGTCATTTTTTTAAAAATTGTAGTTGGGTAACAAGTGCTCTGTTTTAGGGGGAGAGTTGATTGTTTTTTTCCCCGATTTCATTTTCCCTGTCATCTCACCTCCCCTTTGTTTTTTATAGCCACATTTCATTTACAGTAAATGACCTTAATTTTATTTTAAATTCAGTAGGCATTTTTGTGATTTTTCAATATTAACAATGATATTTCTTGCCTTAGGAATGTCCTTCAACAACAGTGCGTGAAGGAATCTCCCAGAAATCTAGATTCCATATTCCAGGAGCCATTTTATATATAGCATTAGAATCAATGAGCATAGCAACACTGGATTCTACTTTTCTTCCAAATAAGAGAGACTTCCAATAGTAAAGATAAAGGAAAAGAACACCTGGGAATATTAATATAATTTGAAGTGGAGCTTTTCTGGGCAAGAGATCTTGTGCTGGTGGTTTAGGCAATTTGATGAGTCCTCTTCTAGGGTCTTTGGAAGCTTTCCTGTAGGTGGCCATGCTCTGATATGGACACCAGGAGCAGAGCTTGGAGCTTCTGATGTTGGAGCAATTGCTGACCATCCTGACGAGGGAACTGCAGAGCTGGTTTTGAGAACAACTTCCAGAAAACAGGGAGAAGGTGGTTGGTCCATTGGTGGAATGAGAGAGAATTTGATGAGCTGAGACAGCAGGCAGGAAGGGAGAGCTTGGAATTGTAGGGGTCAGATATTTGAGTTTTTAGGATCCATGAGCACAATGATGCAAGAGGAGATGCTTAATTTAAATCTACAGAAGATTGTAAACTGGTATTGTATTGTTGGAGGTGAACAATGTCAGATGACAAGAGTTTCCTTTTTGTGTAGAATGAACTGATAGAGAATTGAGAATAAAGATAGCTTCCAATTTTACATCCAGTTATACCTGTAACTGGATGTAAAATTTAGTTATACCTAAAGAGATTGTTAAACCACATAGTATTAAATAAATGCTTTTCAGAACCTGTGTCTGCTAAATGCTACAGGAAATATAAATAAATCACTATATGCCTTACCCTAAGAAGATTTACAATGTAATTGGCAAATAACAACAAAAAGCAAATAAGTTATAAATGAGAATACAAGAAACTAACAAAGATGATGCAGGATTACTTGCCAAATTAATGCAGTAAGCCATCGTGTTTGAGCTCAGAGAAACGTGAGAACAAATCGATTGGTTTAGTAAGCTTCCAAATAATAGAACTTGAGCTGAACATTGCAGGATGTGAATCTTTGCCTAGATGGAGAAGAGTAGGGAGACGTTTTCAAGCAAAAGAAAAAGTCTAAGCACAGAGTATGCTTTACTGGAGGAGGAGGATTCATGTAGGGTGGTGGCTTAAGAGCTATATTGGGAAAGATCAAAGAAGTTATAGGCCAACTTTTTTTTTTTTTTTTTTTTTTTTTTTTTTGAGACAGGGTCTCACTCCGTCACCTAGGCTGGAGTGCAGTGGCAGAATCTTAGCTCACTGCAGCCTCAACCTCCTGGGCTCAATGGATCTTCCCACCTCAGCTTCCCAAGTAGCTGGGACTACAAGCGCGCACCACCATGCCTGGCTGATTTTTGTATTTTTAGTAGAGATGGGGTTTCACTATAATGCCCAGGCTGGTCTTTAACTCCTGAGATCAAGCCATCTGCCCATTTTGGCCTCCCAAAGTGTTGGGATTACAGTCGTGACCCACTGCACTGGCCAGCCCAACTTTTTATAAAGGATCAGACAAGAAAGCAGAGACAGACACAGATACACAGGGAGAACAGAGGCAGAGATTAGAACAATGCGTCTACAAGCCAAGAAATACTAAAGATTTCCGGCAGCACCAAAAGCTAAAAGAAAGGTGTAGAGCAGATTCTCCCCTAGAGCCCTCAGAGAGCATAGCCCTGCTGACACCTTGAAGGAGGGAGTGGCTAATAGCATGCCATGATTGATGGTGATCTAGGAAAATGAAGAAGAGGTGTGACTTTAGCCAGAAATAGTTCTTTGCATTTACATAACGCTTTACAATTTATAGTGCATTTCCACATTCTTTATCTTATTTACTTACCACAACACTGAAGGACAATATTATTCTTATTTTACAATTGCACATACTCTGAAATAGGGAGGTTAAATTATTGATTGCAGTGGCATAGCTTCTAAACAATGGGGCCAAGATATGAGCCTAGATATGCAGACTCCAATGTTAAGCTCTTTCCTTAGAACTGTGGCATATCTTTTACAATTCCTTTGAATAAGCATCCACTCTCACTAGGTAGAGACTAATGATCAGCAAAATGTGGCAATCACCTTTTCTTAATGTTTTAGTCAGCTTGCTGTCCATTTAAAGAGTTTCTCATTGTGATTGTCAGTTTCATGTTTACAATTTTTAATTTAAGATGTCATTAATTGTCATAACTTAATTATATAAGAATTATAGCATTGGTCTCAAAATGACCAACATTAAAAATTTTAATAAGTTAAAAATATAAATTATCTAACTAGGCTGGGCATGGTGGCACATGCCTGTAATCCCAGCCCTTTGGGAGGCTGAGGCAGGTGGATCACCTGAGGTCAGGGGTTCGAGACCAACCTGGCTCTACAAAAATACAAACATTAGCCACATGTGGTGGCGTGCACCTGTAATCCCAGCTACTCAGGAGGCTGAGGAGGGAGAATTGCTTGAGCCTGGGAGGTGGCGGTTGCAGTGAACTGAGATAGCACCACTGCATTCCAGCCTGGGTGACAGAGTGAGACTCTATCTCAAAAAAAAAAAAAAAAAAAAAAATTAGCTGTTTTACGGTTTCTTGTATATTCAGCAACCTAAACACAGTCATTCATTGGTCAAATAACACATAGTAAACCGATTTTTGGGCTTATTTTTTGAGACAGAGTCTCGCTCTATCTCCCAGGCTGGAGTGCAGTGGCTCGGTCTTGGCTCACTGCAAGCTCCACCTGCGGGGTTCACACCATTCTCCTGCCTCAGCTTCCCGAGTAGCTGGGACTACAGGCGCCCACCACCAAGTCCGGCTAATTTTTTTTGTATTTTTAGTAGAGACGGGGTTTCACCTGTGTTAGCCAGGATGGTCTCGATATCCTGACCTCGTGATCCACCCACCTTGGCCTCCCAAAGTGCTGGGATTACAGGCGTGAGCCACTGCACCCGGCGGGGGAGCTTTCTAAAGTACTTGTTTTGTGCATACGGGTATTTAAGCCTGTGTGTTAGGTGGGGATGATACAAATGTAGCCTATGACCAGGCCCAGATAATTTTAGTATTTTTTGTAGAGACAGGGTTTTGCCATGTTGCCCAGGCTGGTCTGGAGCTCCTTAGTTGAAGTGATCTGCCCACCTCTGCCTCTCAAACTGTTGGGATTACAGGTGTGAGCCTGGCCCTTCTTTTTGCTTTTGAATGTAATTTTTTCACCCATGTTTGCATTTATAAAATCATTGTTTTACCCATTTTTGAACTTACATCAAGAGACTTGCGCCTTTTGCTGAGCATTTTTGTGTGAAGGACATCTGTTTCAATTTTGTGTAGCTGCAGTGTACTAATATTGTTGTATACTACTCTGTTGTATGAATATGCCACAATTTACCCATTTTACTACTGATGGGCATTTGGATTGTTTCCAGTTTTTCACTAATACAAACAATGCTGCTATGAGCATTCTATGTCTCCTGGGGCATATGACCAAGTATCACTTTAGGGAATATTTAACTTTGGAATGGGTAATTGCTGGTCAGCATTACTAGGTAATGCCAAACTGTTATCCAGTATGATTGTCCCAATAAACCCTTCCAGCAGCAAGGGTGAATTGTGAAGGAAAGAGTTAACAGCAGGTCCAATCCCCTCTCTCCTCTGGACACCCTAAGCAGTATTGGCCTTTACAAGACCTTCTTCTAAATATTATGATGGGATTTAATTAGTAGGGAGATAACTGAGAAAGTTCTAATCTAAGACTATTTGTAGCAGGAGATAATTTATCTCTCTAGGCTATTATTTTAAAAACCTGGAATTTATGAATATCTGGAAAGCCGCTGGCTTTGGAATGAAAGTAAATCACAGAAGCTCTCTATGCTTGTACAACTAATAAAAATGAACATGCTTCCAACCTAAGTGTCTTTCTTTGAGCTAGCTTATGTTGCTAGTTAGTAATCATCTATTGCTCTAAACAAAATGTGTTTCAGTCTGGAAAAAGGGAGTTTTTAAATTGAAGTTGCATTTGACATTTAAGGCCAAACCTTTCCAAAGTCAGACATTGTTATTTATGTCTGCCTTTTGCCTGTTTAGTGGAACAAAGATAAATTGTTTTGAAAACAGATTGGCCGGGCACAGTGGCTCATGCCTGTAATCCCAGCCCTTTGGAGGCCAAGGCGGGTGGATCACGAGGTCGGGACCTCAAGACCAGCCTGGACAAGATGGTGAAACCCCATCTCGACTAAGAAGACCAAAAAAAAAAAAAAAAAAAAAAAAATTAGCCAGGCATGGTGTTGGGTGCCTGTAATCCCAGCTACTCAGGAGGCTGAGGCAGAGGATTGCTTGAACCTGGGAAGCAGAGGTTGCAGTGGGCCAAGACTGCGCCACTGCTCTCCAGCCTGGGCGGCAGAATGGGACGCCGTCTCAACAACAACAACAACAACAACAACAAAAAGATTAATAGGCCCTCAAACTTGACTTCAACAGGCAAAATACCCATCAACTTCATTCTACTTTTTCTTTAAGAATTTTCTAAAACTATCCTAATAAACTCAGAATCACTTGAAACTGAAACTTAAATGCAAAGACTATCCTAGTTCAATTCAAAGAAATCATGTAAGTTTCATTTTAAAAATCAGTAATTTGGATATAACCTGAACGATGTTACAGAGGATTTGTGATTTTTTCTTCATAGCCACATTAGTTTAGTAGTAAATGTGGTGATTTCCTCAATTATAGTGATCTTAAAGGTTAGAATGTGCCTAAATATTACTCCATGATTCCTTATAAATTGGTTATGAATGAAATTAAGTGAAAAATGCATTTCTATATTTATACTGAATATTAGGTAACTGAATTCTTATTTTAAATATATATGTAATTTTTTTGCAATTGTGAGGAAAAAATCTTGTTATTTTTAAAATATCTTGCTTTTTTGTTTTTGTAAAATATCTGAGTCATTCAAAGACAACAGCTAAGATCCCTGAGAAGATCTAGGGAGTTGTCTGTCTGCTGTCAAACACATGAAATCATATAAAAGACAGATTAGATAATCTCTGGCAGTTTCCCCTATTTTCATTTTCCCTGAGGATTGTCATCTCTGGACAACTCAGTGACATTAGCTAATTAACAGCATAGGACATACATTCCCTAGAAACTTCAGCCTTGTTTCTTTCTGTGCCAACCCAGCCACTGGGCAGCTTCATGCCACCCTCTCCCTGTTGCTCATAAGGATCTCTTTGTCACATAAGCAAGTCCTTGTATTCAGGAAATAATAATGAGAGCTCAAAATTGCCTACCTTCATCTCCCTACCTCCTGTGGGCAGAATGCAGATCTCTAATACCATGTGAAGATATGTGAAGTCCTCATGAGAAAGCATCCTCTTGCTCAAGAGATGCTTCTGAGTAAACCAATGTTAGTATCGTCAACCTATTATACTCATGGTACACCACCTCCTTCCTTATTCTAGGTATCCACGTCCCAATCTTCAGCACTGTATTAAACACAGCAACTTGGAAATGAGCTTAGGATCCACAGGTCCTGGAAAACAGCTTAGGACCCATAGATAAAGTTGGTGAAGGTGAGTAAAATGGAAACTCATCTATGGGTTGCTTTAGGAATTGGTGAGTTAGCTTATTTTCAGATTCAGTGGTTCTTGAA
The DNA here is from genome assembly GCF_047675955.1 of Chlorocebus sabaeus. Lineage (NCBI taxonomy): Eukaryota > Metazoa > Chordata > Mammalia > Primates > Cercopithecidae > Chlorocebus > Chlorocebus sabaeus. The sequence goes on along the minus strand of NC_132920.1, from coordinate 27,723,427 downwards.
AGGGAAAGCTAAATCAGTTAGCATATATGTTGACTGACAAAAGTAACAGAGTACAGAAATTCACTAAATATAAGACCTAAATTTAATTGTTGATTTTAGAAGCCTGTTGGCTTCATTCCTAGGTACTTCATTTTATTGCAGTACATTCGTTATACCTCAGTATGCATATATGGAAAATAACTTAAATTCTATCATATTTAGCTGTAATAAAATATGCCTTTCAGTAATAGAATAATAGTATGTGTATATGTGAAAGGATTAGACTGTATGCTTGCAATCTTTCTCTTTGTCTCTCATATAATTATGTAACATTATAATTACTTAATATTCATTTTCTATGTTCTCCTTAAACTTGTCATTTCCAATATAGTAATAAATCCATTTGTCCTTCATTTATGCATACTCCATTGCCATCAGAAGCCAGTCCTAACATATCTGAGTTCAGCTCAGACTTATGAGGCAGAAGCATTATTAAAGCAATAGTGATTCAGTCAGTACTGACTCTAAAATTTTGCTGGCACTTTTTCAGGATTTATTCAGGAACTGGACAAGGCAGAGTTTACATGTTGAAGACCTCAGTGAATATTATATAACTTAAAATATCTTAAATATAGACATTATATTGAGATCTTTTGCATTTAAAATGCATAATTTGCATACTGAGTATTAGTTAAAATGAAATATTTATCTTCTGTAAAGTGTGTGGAGTTGTATTATATGTCAGTATTGTATAGTTATTGTGCATTGTAAACTACTATCTCACTATCTGACATGTCAGTCCTAAGCGTTTAACCTCTCTAATTTTATGCCTATTCTTTAATTATTATTGTAAAATTTATATTCTTGTGATAGTTCATTTCCCATTATATTCTTTTTTATGGTAATTTTTACATAGAATGCCATGTTTGTTTGTTTTGTATAATTTAATTATGTTTATTTTACCTATTTAAAACTTTTTTCTACATATATATTATCTTCACTTTGTGGCATTTTCAATTGTTTTATTTTTTTGTATCTCACATAATCATTTGTGTGTAATTTTTTTTTTTAATCACAGGACTTCCCTATCATGTCATAAGGTGATGGTTACTAAAAACACCATTCTTTGTTTCTGTACCTAGGATGAATGTGTCTGTAATTTCCAGTTGTATTATTCATATGATTTGTCTAATCTGAGTCTATTATTCTTACTGCATTAAGTCAATTGACCCTTATCTAAACTTAGATGATGATTTCTAGTCAATTCCACGATTCCTTCAATGTAGTAGAAATAAAATAAAATGAGGCTGGGCTTGGTGGCTTACACCTGTAATTCCAGCACTTTGGGAGGCTGAGGACTTTGAGCCTAGGAGTTCGAGACCAGCTTGGGCAACATGGTGAAACCGTGTCTCTACAAAAAAATACAAAAATTAGCCAGGTGTGGTGGTGCACACCTGTGGTCCCTACTACTAGACAGGCTGAGGTGGGGGGATCACTTGAGCCTAGGAGGTTGAGGCTGTGGTAAGCTATGATCGCACCACTGCACTCAGCCTGGGCAACAGAGTGAGAACCCGTATTAAAATAAAATTAAATTTAAAAAAAAGTCTCATTTAACCTTAGCTAAAATAATATTTCTTTTCTTGGAGGATTGCCTTTTGTTATGGTGCAAACTGCTTTTGGAGGGCTGGATGCCAAGTAGGAAAGCGTGGAGGAAACATTTTGACGTAAATCAGCAGAATACACTTGGGAATCAATGAAAGAATCCTGCTTGCAGCTACATCTTTCCCATATCCAGTGCTAATAAGGAAAATAATTTTCCTATTTGTAAGGAGGAAACTTTTTAAAATTTGGAAGATCGAATATGACATTAGTATCCTATTACCCACTAGTATAGTCTCTGGAGTGGCATTGGGAACAATTGTAACATACAGAAAGAATCACATTTTCTGTTCTGTTCTAGTGAGTGTCTTCTTTGCCTGGTATAATTTTACAAGTGTCAAAATCATACCAATTTTTACACTTGTCAGATCAGTAGCATTCAGCGTTCTTTTATTAATGTATATTGTCCTGTAAAACAGCAAATGGTTTGTATGACATCATCTCACCCAGGTTGTGATCTTTTATCATATGCCTTCCTGTTGTGTATTGATATTATAACATTAAAATTTATTATTATTTTATTATAATGATGATTATCTTGATGTTTTTCCTTGGATTAGTTAGCATTTTATTTTTGCTCTTCTTCACTTTGATGAACACCTTTTATTAGATACATTTTGAAAAACTTGCCGCACTTCATTTTAGATGGGTAGATTATATTTGTGTATGTGTGCATTGTTTGCTTTTATTCACTCTCCTCACCAGGTGTAATCAGGGCAATGTAGCCTTTCATTGGACATCTATATAGCTTCTAATGTTTTTATAATGAATTCTTTTATTAAAAGTTTGTGCATAGTTTTTTTTTTGTGGCTATCACTGATCACAACCTAATAAGAAATTAAGGGGATTGTGAAATATGGTGAAATGTTACTCCTCTATGTTATGTGTGATAGCTTCCTCTGAATTTTAATAAATATACTTTTGATTGAAGATAAAATAGTGTGGTGATTAAAAGCATGGACTTTGATATCAAAGGGATCTGGATTTGTTTTAAAACATTTAGGGGTCTAGTAATGTTGGATAAGCTACTTGAGTGCTTCAATCCATTTCCTCATATGTAAAAAGAGATGGTAATAAGAAAGATTAGTTGAAATTATGCATGTAAATGAGTTAGAACATACAAAACACTCAGCAATACCAGATAATATTATTAATTGTAAGTAGCATATCAGTTTAACCTTCAACTTTTGGATAATTTTTACATTTTTCAAACTTCAAATGTGAAAGTTTAAAAAAATTAAATATTGTTGGATTTTGCCAAATATGTACTCATACACATTGTTCTTCTGGGATTGAGAGTGTGGTGAGATCAGTTTAATGCTTCCTGTATATGATATATTAAATTTCTATTATGTGTACTTTTACATTTTAAGACACCTGATTTTTTTTTTTTTGTTTTCTTTGCATATAAATTGTGGAATGAGGAAGACATTTATGTCAGTGATAGAGAACTGTTTCCCAGTGACCTCCCCACCACCAACTCTTCTTCCATTTGACCTTTTCTTTTCTCTTATTCAGATTTATTAACATTTATTTTATGCCTATTTTGTATCAATTTCTTTCACACACTAATGGCTCTACATACAAATCTGTTTCATGTAAAGAAAGTCTTAGAAGAGTTAAGGATTTATTGTATTTCTAATCATTTGATGTAATGAAACTGAATTCCTCATCTTTGATGCTGCTTAGGTCGGTGTGGGACATGCTCATACACTAAGGGGCTGTATGGAAATGATAATCAACTGACCTTGAAGCTGGCAATGTGTTTGGTATAGTATAACAAATTCTTCAAGATAGCTCACAGAAGGATGCAAATATAAAATTAACCTAATGTAGACAGATGTTTTTAGATTCTTATAAACCCAACGTACTATTCTTTTTTTTTTTTTTTTTTTTGCTTAGGTTAAGCATTTAATAAAAATACATAAGTAATATTTATTGCTTTTTTTTAATTATTATACTTTAAGTTCTAGGGTTCCTGTGCACAACGTGCAGGTTTGTTACATATGTATACATGTGCCATGTTGGTGTGCTGCACCCACTAACTCATCATTTACATTAGGTATATCTCCTAATGCTATCCCTCCCCTCTCCCCCTTCCCCCAGCCCCATGACAGGCCCCGGTGTGTGATGTTCCCCTTCCTGTGTCCATGTGTTCTCATTGTTCAATTCCCACCTATGAGTGAGAATATGCGGTGTTTGGTTTTCTGTCCTTGTGATAGTTTCCTGAGAATGATGGTTTCCAGCTTCATCTATGTCCCTACAAAGGACATAAACTCATCTTTTTCATGGCTGCATAGTATTCCATGGTGTATATGTGCCACATTTTCTTAATCCAGTCTATCACTGATGGGCTTTTGGGATGGTTCCAAGTCTTTGCTATTGTGAATAGTGCCACAGTAAACGTACGTGTGCATGTGTCTTTATAGCAGCATGATTTATAATCCTTTGGATATATACCCAGTAATGGGATGGCTGGGTCAAATGGTATTTGTAGTTCTAGATCCTTGAGGAATCACCACACTGTCTTCCACAAAGGCTGAACTAGTTTATAGTCCCACCAACAGTATAAAAGTGTTCCTATTTCTCCATATCCTCTCCAGCACCTATTGTTTCCTGACTTTTTAATGATCACCATTCTAACTGGTGTGAGATGGTATCTCATTGTGGTTTTGATTTGCATCTCTCTGATGGCCAGTGATGGTGAGCATTTTTTCATGTGTCTGTTGGCTGCATAAATGTTTTCTTTTGAGAAGTGTCTGTTCATATCCTTTGCCCACTTTTTGATGGGGTTGTTTGATTTTTTCTTGTAAATTTGTTTAAGTTCTTTGTAGATTCTGGATATTAGCCCTTTGTCAGATGGGTAGATTGCAAATATTTTCTTCCATTCTTGTAGTATAGTTTGAAGTCAGGTAGTGTGATGCCTCCAGCTTTGTTCTTTTGGCTTAGGATTGTCTTGGCAATGCGGGCTCTTTTTTGGTTCCATATGAACTTTAACATAGTTTTTTCCAATTCTGTGAAGAAAGTCATTGGTAGCTTGATGGGAACGGCATTGCATCTATAAATTACCTTGGGCAGTATGGCCATTTTCACGATATTGATTCTTCCTATCCATGAGCATGGAATGTTCTTCCATTTGTTTGCGTCCTCTTTTATTTCGTTGAGCAGTGGTTTGTAGTTCTCCTTAAAGAGGTCCTTCACATCCCTTGTAAGTTGGATTCCTAGGTATTTTATTCTCTTTGAAGCAATTGTGAATGGGAGTCCACTCAGGATTTGGCTCTCTGTTTGTCTGTTCTTGGTGTGTAGGAATGCTTGTGATTTTTGCACATTGATTTTATATCCTGAGACTTTGCTGAAGTTACTTCATTTTCTTACTTTTAGTTTTATGTCTTTGACCTGCCATTGTTTTGACAATTCATCTGTCCTTAACTCTAGGTATTTGTGTATTTAATTGGGTAACTTTTTAAGATGTTCATCCTGATTAGAATGTTGATAGTGAATGATTCTACCTCTTTCAGGAATTCCTTTCATTCTGGTTGTTGGTAATATGTGAAAATGAAATCCATAGAGGTAAAAGGAAAGTGCTGCCCACTGGATATTACAGTAGTAATTTCCGGTGACTGTGCATAGCCAATACATTTTTGGAATTCTTGTTAAATTGGTATGATAATTTTGGCATGTTGGGGGCAAGAGATAAGCACTGTAATTGAATAGCAAATTCAATGAATTTCAGACTCTGTCTGATTGAGCATTTCATTGTTTTGCTATAATACAGAACAATCAGGAAGGCGTTTATGAATATATTAGGTAGTGAGGCAATTCTACCACAATGTGTGTATGTAGCTCTACTGGTGATATTTTGAATTCAATTTGATCCTTTGTATAAGCACATTCTAGGTCCTATGTCTATATGCGAATTCATTCTAGAGAATATTTTTATTATATTCTATAGCATGGGAAGCATATATAATTTCAGTTGTGTAGAGTTATTCTATATAACTATAGATAATGTAATTATATATAACTATAATTATTTTGCATATATACTTATGTATAACTAATATATTAATATATGTTATATATAACTATATAATATATATAACATATATTAGTCATATATAAGATATATATTATTATATAATAAATAATATATATATTATTTATCCTACTGGGTTTCTCTGACAGGCCTCAGCTGGAGGTAGTCCTCTTTATGGTTCTTTTGATCTTCTATATCTTCACTATATTATGTTATATATAACATATATATAACATAACATAGTTATATATAACATAACTATATATAACATAACTGTTATATGTAACTATATATATATAACCTCTCGCCTCTGTCTCTGCCTCTCATTCTTTCTGATCTCTCCATTTTTCCCTCATCTCCATTTTCTCTAAAATGCACATATATTCTTGTAATACTTTAAATTGTATTAAATTCAATCTGAAACAGACATTTTATGCCTATGACTGATACACACACAAGGTCCCTTATTTAATTTTGCTGTGTTAAATAGCAATTATGTTGCTTTTTGTAATAATGTAAACAAAATTGGTACATGTTAGTCTCAATGAGTACCTCACTTATTAAAGTAGTGGCATATAAAATCCCGTGGCCATGTCTTGTACAGATGATAGAGTTCATCTTTTCTTTTGTTTTACAAGATACCTTTCAAAATTTGCTAAATGCTTGGTTTTGACAGAAAACATGTGCTAACAAAGAATGGATCAGAAAAATGGAAGTTCTTTCACTAGATTTATCCTACTAGGTTTCTCTGACAGGCCTCAGCTGGAGCTAGTCCTCTTTGTGGTTCTTTTGATCTTCTATATCTTCACTTTGCTGGGGAACACAACCATCATTGTATTGTCTCACCTGGACCCACATCTTCACACTCCTATGTATTTTTTTCCTCTCCAACCTAAGCTTTTTGGACCTGTGTTACACTACCAGCATTGTTTCACAGCTCCTGGTTAATCTCAGGGGAGCAGACAAGTCAATCTCCTATGGTGGTTGTGTAGTTCAGCTGTACATCTTTCTAGACTTGGGATCTACAGAATGCATTCTCTTAGGCGTGATGGCATTTGACTGCTATGCAGCTGTTTGCAGGCCCCTCCACTACACAGTAATCATGCACCCTCGTCTGTGTGCGCTGATGGCTTCTACTTCATGGATGATTGGTTTTTGCCAACTCCCTATTGCAGACAGTGCTCATCTTCCTTTTACCACTTTGTGGAAGAAATAAATTAGACCACTTTCTTTGTGAGGTCCCTTCGTTGCTCAAGCTTGCCTGTGTTGACATTGCTATGAATGAATCTGAACTCTTCTTTGTCAGTGTCATCATTCTTCTTGTACCTGTTGCATTAATCATATTCTCCTATAGTCAGATTGTCAGGGCAGTCTTGAGGATAAAGTCTGCAACAGGGCAGAGAAAAGTGTTTGGGACATGTGGCTCCCACCTCACGGCGGTTTCCCTGTTCTATGGCACAGCTATCTATGCTTACCTCCAGCCCAGCAACAACCACTCTCAGGATCAGGACAAGTTCATCTCTCTCTTCTACACCATCGTTACACCCATGATCAACCCCTAGTATATACACTGAGGAACAAGGATGTGAAGGGAGCACTTAAGAAGGTGCTCTGGAAGGACTACAACTCCAGATGACTGGGAAAGAAAGACATTGCAGTGGAGGAACTTTGAATGCCAGAGCTCTTAGGATGTATGCATTCTCTGTGTGTCATCCAAAATTTCCCCTGCAACTCTCAAGGAAATTTCTTTACCTAAATCTCTAAGGAAAACAAGTAACTAAAATCTAAGTTCATGAATTTATTTCACCCTCCAGAGATGTTGATTTCATATTCCAGTGGCATGATTATTGCTCACTGCAGCCTCAAACTCCAGGGTTTAAAAAGGATCCTCCCACCTCAGCCTCCAGAGTAGCTGGGACTACAGGCAAGCATTACCACATCTGGCTTAAATTTTATTGTTTATATTACAATATACAGACTGTAGTCTGTAAATTAAATAATTAAATTAAATTAATTATTTAATTAAATTAAATTAATTATTTAATTAAATTAAATAATATGGCAATGTGTGCATGTAGGACTTGAAGTATGGCCTATAATTATCTACCCTTATCAATTCAGATTCAGTTACTAGAGCAGTAGGATCACTCTTCAGTTTAAGAAGGAAAAACCAGCAGTCGGTGGATCATTCTCTAATCCTCCGAACTCCCTCTGCTGCTGGGAAAAAGGGACTGTCTGGAACCATAAACTACTGCTATATATATACACACACACACACACATATATATGTGTGTATATATGTGTGTATACATATATATGTGTGTATATATATGTGTGTATACACACACACACACACACACACACACACACACACACCATACTCTTGAAGATATTTAATACTCTTTTGGGAGGAGATATAATTGAATTATTTAGTCAGAAAAGGAGAACAATCAAGAACCCGACAATCAAGAACACAAGGAACTATGATGAAGGTAACCCAGGGGAGGCAACAAAGGTACTGGTGTTATGCTATCTTCAATAAGAAAGGTATTTCTGCAGTTGTCACAATGACTAATTGAGGGAACTGAGTAGCAGGGAGTCTTACTAAGACTCCAGAACCCAGGAGGTAACCAAATGGTCATGTCATATCTGTGTTATTTGCTTGAAGATGTCACCCAGGACCCAAATTCCTGGAAGTCACCTCTCTGAGCCAAACAAAGAAGTGCCTCTGGCCCCAAGGCTCATCTCCAGTGGTGCTGCATGTAGAGTGGATTATTAGTGGCATCACCTTTAATGTTGGTTACTGTATTCTCTGTTGAACCTGAGGGAAAATTAAGGCAGGGCCTATTGTGTCTCTCTCACAGGACTCACAGATCTGCTGTTTCCATCCCTCTCAAAGAGCTGATATCATACTAATAAAGATAGTGTCGTATGAGTTTTCAGAAGCCCAAAATACACAGTTCTTCAAACAAAGGAAACACTTATTATTCCCCAAATAATTCAAGAAGTTTTTATGGCTCAAGTGTTATTAATGACTAATTTTGTTTGATTGTATTCCTTCTACTAACAGAGAACCAGTTTTCCTGAAATTATGGTATTGTAATATGATCATGTCAGAATGTTTACTATCACCCAGAATTTATCATTGCTAGGCTCACAGATGTATTATGTTGAGATTTAAAACAGGAAAATTAAGTTGTCATTCCTAATAATAGTAATAAAGTTTATAGAGTTAAGTATAGACTTAAAGTTGAAGCAACTTAATAACGCTAGTGAATATTTCTGGAACCATTTAGGGCAATTTAACCGTTTGTTTAGAGTTGCAATGATTTAAGGAGGAAGAGTAAAAATCTGGGAGTTATTCCTGTTCAGTTGGAGGAAGTTGGTTGTTTCCTTAGTCTAATGATACATTCTGATAGGTGAGGCTGAGCAGCAGGTCTGCAGTCATCCCTCCTGCCATTCCCAATTCCCACCTCAGGTGAGCCTGCCTTAATAGCTACCGGTTCTCAACCACATTTGCTTTCAGACACCTACACAGATTGTCTTGTCTTTTTATAGTTAAAGAAAACTTTTACATTGATGGTAATATAGTATGAATTAATATAAAAATAGCCCCATAAAATTTATATGATCAGATTTTGCAGCTAAATAACTCAGGAATGAGAGAAATTAGGTAGCTTGGGCAAAGATGTAAATTTAAATATGGCAGAGCTGGGATCCAACTCTGATATTCAGTAACTAAAATATCTCTGCTCTTTCTTCTTCCACTCTTTTTTGAAAGAAAATACATATCGTTGAAGACCAGAAAGGAAAAAGGAGGATGTTTTCTAAAACCTAGGGCTAAATCTAAATGTAAACAATAATTATATCCACGGTAAAAAATTAATGACAAAAGTTTATCCACAGGAGAAAAGGTTTTTTTTTTAAATTTCTGGGTCATTTTATAATTTCATGAAAACCAGTAGGCCAGGCATGGTGGTTCATGCCTGTAATCCCAGCACTTTGAGAGGCTGACGCTGGTGGATTGTCTGAGCTCAGAAGTTCGAGAGCAGCCTGGGCAACATGGTGAAACCCCATCTCTACCAAAAAATACAAAAATTAGTTGGGCATAGTGGCGTGTGCCTGTAGTCCCAGCTACTCAAAAGGCTGAGGTGGTAAGATCACTTGAGCCTGGAAGGTGGAGGTTACAGTGAGCTGAGATCATGCCATTGCACTCCAGCCTGGGCAACAGGAGTGAAATCGTGTCTCAAAAAATAATAATCATTCCATGAAAACCTGCATCTACCCTATGTAAAGATTATAACCCACAAATGGAGTATTGAGCTAGAGTGTTTAAGAATTAGTTTGATCACACATGTTTGAATCAACTAAGAGTTAACACTATCTGGACAGATCATTTTCCGTGATTTGAAAGTTAGTTTTGGCTACAACATGTTGATTGTACCTCTAAATCTGATTATACCTCTAAGTCAATTTTATAAAGATAAAATCTTGATAGTATTTCTTCTTAGTTTTGAAGAGTATCTGTTTCAATATGCCCCAATGTATCCAAATAAATAGGTAATCACTCCCTTAATGCAATTCATTTGGTCAGTCTAAAAAGAATTAGGGCCAGAGGTAACTTTTTATGTGAGACTCAAAGTCCTACCAGTGTAACACATTACAAATATTTATGATTTGCAGACATAACATACATTCATTGGCAAGTAAGTGCAATAAATTTACAAGTTATTTTGCCAAAATATGTCAAGTAACATTTTATTCACTTGCACAAAAATAAATATATCATCTGTGCAACAGAAATATCTGACTGAAAATTTCAAAAATAATTTAACTTTTTTTTTAGGTTTCTTAGGCAAGCATATGTTTGATGTCACAGAATAATTAAATTTCCTCATTGTATTCTTCCTTGATAATCTTTATGGGGACTCTTTAGATAATATTTTTGAAGAATGTTCCCCTATTCTTATAACATAGGGGTATATATGGCAGAGACACCAGCTGAGGGCATTACAAGTTATAGTCAACGTAGATTTTTGTTTTTCAGAGAACCAATCAATTCTGGGATTTTAGAAATGATTACCTATCAAGGCAAAACTGAATTTTTTTGTTTTTCTTCATAATCCTAAAGAAGAAATTATTGGCACTTTTAACAAGAAACTAGAAGAAAGAAGTTACTTTTTATACTGAAGAAGTGTATATTTGCTGGGCACGATGGCTCACTCCAGTAATCCCAACACTTTGGGAGGCTGAGGCAGGCAGATTGCTTGAACCCAGAAGTTTGAGACCAGCCTGGGCAACGTGGTGAGTCCCCATCTCTACAAAAAATAGGAAAATTAGCTGGGCCTAGTGGTGCACACCTGTAGTCCCAGCTACTAGTGAGGCTAAGGTGGGAGGATCACTTGAGCCCCAATAAGCTGAGGCTGCAGTGAGCTGTGATTGTGTCACTGCACTCCAGCCTGGGTGACAAAGGGAGACTGTCTCAAAAAAAGTAAATATTCTTTAAATATTCTTATCAGTTATAATTGTGATATTTATTTTTACACAGAATGAATGTGAACAGTTGTGTCTTTGTGGAGGTTTGTGAGCCGTCCTCTCTTCTCAAGCTGATAACTATTATTTTAAATAAGTCCCATAATGATGAGTGATATTCTTACATTTTCATTTTAGTGACTATTTCCACAAAAATGAACTCCTCATACAATAAAATACTCCAGTAGAAAGAGGTTTGAATTAGTTTATCCTTTTTAAAAAAAGTACTAAAGATACTAAAAACTTCTGAGATCCAACAGAAGAATTTTTTTGGCAATGCAGTAGAGATGGGGTAGATAGTTCTGTTGTGAAAAATTCTGAACACATTTACAGGGAGTATACCATGAATAAAAGGAAGATCTTATAAGATCAATAATCTACATAATTTATTTTAGAACAGATACATAGTACTCATTCCATATTCATATTTCTCCTGTTACACCTTTACAGATTATTTTAGTTGGATTTTCGGCCTCGAATGGCAAAACATTTTTTTTATTCTCGGTCTTAAGAATAGTCCCAATATGTTATTTCAAGATAAATATTCTGTAAAACACAGAATATGAAAAATGAGCATGCCTTTCTAAGATATTAAATTACTATTGATGTTTTCTGAAACAAATACAAAAAGAAGTAGCAGAGAAGTAGAAGCTGTTTGGAAATCACCAAATCTATAACATGTATTATGGGGGTTTATACATTTATCACAAGAATGGAAATTCTAGATGTCCCCAAACTTAAATCTCTGTAGCTTTAAAAAATGGTATATGCAACTCTGCACCAGAGACAAAAGTAAGTTCATTTAAAGCATTTTTTTCCACCTGCTCATTGCAGTACATTAATTAAAAGTAATTTCTATTTTCAGTGTAAAATTTGGTATTATGTAAATATAATCACTCCCAGTGGCCTTCATAACTTTCCAGCACATCTATGAGTTGCAAACATGTATTTTCCCACTTATATTTACAGAAGCTTTTTAAAAAAATATTTTTGCTCGTTTTAATGTTTGATTAACAATGGGAAATGGGTAACAAATAGGGAATAATGAACTTGAGACCATAAAGAAATTGCATGAGAGAAAACCATTTTAATGAGGGGAGAAATATCCTTCTTATGCCGATCCAAAGAGGATTGAATGCATTGTTGTTCCGTGCATGTCAATGCTGCACTGTTGTTGTAGACACAGCTGGGGGTGCATAATGACCACATAGCACAAAGGTTTGCAGACTACAGTGTAGCAGGGATTTTAGCAGTAATTTTATATCTATGAGAGCCCAGCTACCTATATAAGCTATTTATCATTTGTTCAAACACATAAGGCAAAGTGTTTCACTGTTGGGAAATTCTTATTTATAATCCTCTTTTAATTAAGTAGATATTTTCTCCCTATAACAAACTATTTTAACTTTATTGAATACACATCAATCTAATACCTCGTCATATTACATCATTAAATTTTTTTTTTTTTTTTTTTTTTTTTTTGAGACAAGGTCTTGCTCTGTAGCCCAGGCTGGGGTGCAATGGTACGACCTCAGCTCACTGCAACCTCTGCCTCTCAGGCTCAAGCAATCCTCCCACCTCAGCTTCCTGAGTAGCTGGGACGACAGGCACACACCACCAGGTCTGGCTAATTTTGTTCGTGTTTGTGTAGCGATAAGGTCTCACTATCTTGTCCAGGCTGGTGTCAAACTCCTGGCCTCAAGTGATCCTCTTGCCTTGGCCTCCCAAAGTGCTGAACCGAATGGATGTCGGCCAGGCGTGAGCCACTGCACCTGGCCAATATCCATTAACATATTATAGGCATTTACTACATCTTGATTAAATTTTCTGTAGTCTAAGACATTCACTTTCCTTCAACTCTTCTTATAAACAAGGTTATCAGGTGTATTATCACCCTACCTGCTGTCTTCTACATGCCGTCAATGTTGACAGTGACCTGAAAATGTGACAACCATGGCTGAGCTCACTACTTGCATTTTTGAAAAATGCAAGATACAGGGAAATTACTGCCCACCATAAGTTGGACTATATTAATCTAATTACTGTGGCATAAGTATGCATCTACTTTACAGTGTTAATGTTATCTTTTAACTTAGATTATAACTGTATCTACTAAATATCACAGTTCTTTATTCCCATGAAATACTGTCAACTTGGATCTCTACAATTCACATTTTGTAAGCAACAGAATTTTGCAACCAAGATTGCCAAAGTCAGGAAGGATATTCTGTCCATTACTAAAATGGCAATTTTGAATATATTTTATCTTCAGTTAGCCTTTTGCAAATGTTAAAAAAACAATGTTATCACAATTAGCTTACAGAGGAGAGGTGCATGGCAATAGGGATGAATAGAGACAAAGGGAAGGAGAATGTGGTAAATAAAAAGGAATTTTAAAAGCATCATTTAAAAACATTTCTGCATGTGGATATCAGTTTTCCCAGTACCATTTATTAAAGAGACTGGCCTTTCCCCAGTGTGTGTTTTTGGCACATTTGCAGAAAACCAATTGGCTGCAATTGTGTAGATTTGTTTCTGGGTTCTCTATTTTGTTCCATTGGTCTATATGAATTTTTATGCCAGTACCATGCTGTTTTGGTTACTATAGCTTTGTAGTATATTTTGAAGTCAAGTAGTATGGTGCCACCAGGTTTACTCTTCTTGTCCAAAGACCTCAAAAGCACAATTCAAAGTGGCTTTGGCTATTTGTGTGTGTGTGTGTGTGTGTGTGTGTGTGGCTTCACATGAATTTAGGAATTATTTGTTCTATGTGAAGCATATCATTAGTATTTTGATTGCATTGAATCTATAGCTTGCTTTGGGTATCATAGACATTTAAACAATGTTAATTCTTTCAATCCATGAACATGGATATCTTTCCATTTATTTGTGCACTTTTTAATATACTTCAACAATGTTTTATAGTTTTTATTGTAGCAGTCTTTCACCTCCTTGGTTAAATTTATTCCTGGGTATCTTTTTTTGTAGTGATTATAAATGGGATTGCTTTCTTGAATTTTTTTCAGATAGTTTGCTATTACACTACTGATTTTTGGACACTGATTTTGTATATTGCAACTTTACTGAATTAGTTTATTGGTTCTGACAGTTTTTTTGGTGGTGTCTTTAGGATTTTCTATGTATAAGATCATGTCATCTGTGAACAGGGACAATCTGGCTTTCTCCTTTCCAGTATGTATGTCTTCTATTTCTTTGTCCAGCCTACTTGCTCTGATTAGCACTTCAGTACTATGTTGAATAAATGTTCTGAAAATGGGCATCCTTATATTTTTCCAAATCTTAGAGATTGGAAAATCTTTCAACTTTTCCATATTCAGTATGATGTTAGCTGTCAGCTTGTCATATATGGATTTTATTGTTTTGAGGTATATTCCTTGTACATATGGTTTGAGAGTTTTTATCATAAAGCCTATTGAATTTTATCAAATGCCTTTTATTTGTCATGTAGTTTATGTCCTTGATTCTGCTAACATGATATATCATGTTTATTGATTTGTGTATGTTGAACCATCCTTGCAACCATAGGACAAATTTCACTTGATCATAGTGAATGAACTTTGTAATGTGCTATTGAATTTGGTTTGCTATATTGTTAAGAGTTTTTGTATCTATGTTCATTAGGGATATTGGCCTGGAGTTTTCTGGTTTTGTTGCATTTTGTCTGGTTTTGGTATAAGAATAACAATGGCCTTGTAGAATGGGTTTGCACGAATTTCTTCCTCTTCAATTTCTAAAATGCTATGATTTACATAAATATGCAAAGATAACAGGAGTTTCAAATAAGTGAATTTTTAATTTTCCCTATTCAGTCTTGTAAAAATAAAAAAGTTAACATATAACCATATGAAAATGTAATATATAATTATGACTATATGTTTAACATTTATAAGTGTTAAATAAATGTTGGAAGTAAATTTTTAAAATTAAGCTTCAGTTTAATGTCGTTTGTTTTTTCATGTTTTCTCTGTCTTCTAAGTAAAAAGGAAAGATACTCAACTCACTAACTCATTTAACAATTGACTTATTGTCCCTGATAGTTAAGTTCTGAAGGAGATGAGAAAAAAAAAGGGAATTATAGATTGGAGAGACTAAAGAATGAGAAATGTTTGGATTTATTGATAAAAGTAGTTTTTCTTAGGCCATTTTTTCCTGGTAAAATTGAAAGATGGCTACATTTACTCATGTGATTCTCTCTGTATAACTGAAAAATCTTAAGGGATTCTGAGTAATGACATCGACATTTAAAATTAGAGCAAGTGGGAAAGTGATTTTCAACTTCTGCAGTTCTTTATAAAAGTTGGAAGGAAGAACAAGACCTTAGAGATCTCATTATAATAGTTATTAGAATTAAGCTGCCAACAGCAATGATCTTATTTTCTCCATATCCACAGGGATCCAGCTCTGGGGAGAGTAGAATCGATTAACATGTTCTGCTTATGCTGCATGCAACTATTAAAAAGTTTCAAATGAGTTTTGTTATAATTCATAAAATGGAATACTCTCTGGGGTTGTCTGCCTTAGAAGAGAAACAGTCAATTAAGGACTGATTACAGTGGAGAGCTAAAGTGAGTCAGCTCCTGTCACTGTTGTCTTCCCTTTTCTTTACAGTTGCATCTTAGAGCTATTCAGCAGCCCTGGGGATTTACCCAGTACTATTATTCACACCATCAAATTGGAAACTTTCCCAATAGAACTCAAATAATCATCCCCTCACTTCTGGATGGCATTTTGGTGAGTAAAGATTTAGTGAGAGTACCTAGGAAAGCTGTTCTCTATCAGTGACTTTTTTGTTCTATGTGTATCCTTCAGGAATAATTCCCGTAAAATCTTATAATGCAGAATGACTCTGGGATATGTAATATGTTTCTATTATTAGACATTTTCAGGCACTGTGAAAGACACTTGGGATGTAAATAAATGTTACATATGTGCCCTCAAGGATCTCACAATCCAGAGAAAGGTAAGAATGAGGAAGTTACAATATTGTGTCACAATTACTATCTTATCCAAGACAGTGAAAAAGATAAACATTGGATTATTTATTCTATTATGTTTGTTAAGTGCTTATTATTTTTCCACTCTTTGATATTTTCATTTCCATTAAGTATTGTGTTTACTGCTATATTCCCCTATGTGTAATCCCTTCTATTAAGTATGAGTTAGTCTTATTGATGATGGCAGGAGGCAAATAGGTTACTAGGTGGGAAGGGTCGGGTCTGCAGTGAGACCCGACCTTCAAGCCAAGGATGGCCTGAAGCCTCAGGACTGGGCTGCCAGTTCCAAATGGAGTCCAAGACATAGAGTGAGAACTTCCTTGATGCCTTTTGGCTAATCAGAAGATGGTTTTTCCCTGCCTACCCATTGACCAATCAACATATACTTTCTCCATGGACCAATTCTCCCGCCCACGGACCAATCAGCATGTACTTCCTCCTTTTCGAGGATGGGCTCATAATAACCTTCCTGGGGTTATTCTGAGCCCATAAAAACCCCAGATTCAGTCCAATCCTGCCTGCGAATAGGAGTTACCCACTTCGGGTCTCCTCTCTGCTGAGAACTGTTCTGTTGCTTAATAAAGCTCTTCTTCACCTTGAACACCCTCCAGTTGTCCATGTGACCTCATTCTTCCTGGACACAGGTCAAGAACTCGAGACCCATGGAATGGCAGGCGTGAAAAGGGCTGTAACACTTTCCAGGCTGGCTCACTGAGCTGTGGGCAGTGACACACTCCTGTTTGTCAAACTGTGGGAGTGAAACCTGGTGACTGGTGACTCTTCTGAGGGCCCAGATCTCGGGATTTCCCCTACCAGAGCTGTAACACTATAGCCCTACCCACCTTCACTGGTGTAGGTGGCTGCCTCATGCAATGGGAGGCAGGGTGTGGTTGGGCCAGCCCAGGAGTAGGTTGGAGTGGGATGGTGGGACTGAACCAGTTGTAACACAAACGGGCTGAAACCGACCCTCTCCCCATTCACCAAGCTGCAGGTGGTGTGAACAAGAGAGATGTAGCATGTGCCCCGCCCAACCCTTGGGGTTCTTGTGGCATCGTCAAGTTTTCAGGCACCACCACATTCCCCTCATCCAGGCGCCAGTGCCTGCAGTGGAAGCTGCTTGCGGTACACCTGGTCCCGCCACAGCCTTGCGTGGAGTCGGCACCAGGAGCTGCCTATTCCGCCAGAGCAGTCAGTGCGTCTGGTTATGTTCAGTGGCCAGACCCCACACTCACTCACACAACCCTCACTACTCTGTGCCTGGCTCACCCTCGGCAGGCATGGGATCTGGGCCGGTAGTGCAAACAGAGTGCAGCCTGCTGAGCCAAGTGGGCAAAATGAGCCCAGTGGGCACGAGCTAAACTCAAGCAGAGGCGCAGACGGCCACAGAGGTTTCTGGCTGGTGAAGTGACACCTGAAGGATCCTGTGACATTATTGACTCATTTCTAACAATTAGAATAAAGCAGAAGTGTTGTGATGTCACTTCCAAGATGTTAGGTTCTAAAAAGACTGGCTTTCATGTTAGGTGCACTCACTCTCACTCTTTCTGATGGATTACTCATGGTGGAGAAAGATAGCTTCCATGTCATGGAGCAGCCATATGAATAGGCCTAAATGCGTAACCCTGCAAGTAGGTCTTCTAAGACCAGCCAACTATCAGTGGGTGAGATTGGAAACCCCATTAAGACCTAAGATGCCTGTAGCTCCAGCCAACACTTTGTATCCTTGTGTGAGACCAACCCTGAGCCAGAGGACCCCACTAAGCTGTGCCTCAATTCCTAACCTAAAAGAAACTGTGAAGTAATAAATGTTTGTTGTTTTAAGCTGGTAAGTTTTGGAGTGATTTGTTATGCAGCAATAGATAACTACCTTACCATACTGTCAGGGGAAATTGACCCTGATCAGCAGGAGGAAGCAGGGCTCATTTTAGACAAGGGGCCACAGAAGAATTCATGTGGAGTACAGAAGATCCATTTGGCTACCTCCTGTGTTCCATCATAACTATGAATAGACAGGTGCAGCAACTTCAGACTGAAGACAGCATGATTACCAAGGGTTCAGACCTTTAGAAATGAAGGTTTGGGTCACAATCCCAGGTTAGCAACCAAGACCCTTCAAGATGCTAGACGAGGGTGGGGGAGATTGGAATAGATAACTAGAAGATACCCTTGTGAATTTCCACTCAGAAAGAGAAGTCCATGAATACCATGGGAGATCTGCTTTCTTAACATGTGGGGAGAAAAATATCTATGTGGGTCATGGAATGGATTACAGTGATCAGGAAATTGGTGTACTATTCTGTGTCTCAGAAGAAATGAATGAGACTTTCTGCCACTCTGCATCTTTGCTAGCAATTGGTATTGTCGATTTTTAGATTTTAGTTCATTCTAACGAGAATGTAGTGGTATCTCCCTGTTTTTTGATTTGCAATTTCCTAACAAAAAATGACATTGACTATCTTTTTACATGCTTATTTGCCATTTGTATTTCTTCTTTGTTGAGGTGTCTGTTCAGATATTTTGCCCATTTTTTAATTGGTTTATGTGTTTTCTTATTGTTGAGCTTTGGCTCACCAATACCTTGGGCAATGATATCTTAAATATTTTTTTCCATTCAGCTCACTGATAACCTTGTTTAGCCAGTCATCAGTTGCCTCCATGCCTACTCTGTCCAGGATCTCCTTGATGTCCTTGGCACTAAGGGAGGTGTTGCTCACAAGGGAAAGTAATAGGTAGGAAGTGAGATAGAGCATCTCAGTGGCAGTGGCAGTGGCAGAGGAGGGGCCTCATGGGTCATGATATGTATGTTTTGCAAATATTTTCTCCCGATCTGTGACTTGTCTTTTCTGCAACTCTGGAAATAAAGCTAAGGCACAGAACAAACAAAGTTAAATGGTCTATCCAAGAGAAACTGCTGAATCTTAGTAAGCTAGTTGGAGTCTGTGATATTTTAACTTGGGGATCCCAAGCTCAGTGGCATCGTATTCAAACTCTGGCAGCCTTTCAGTCAATAGAGAGGTTTGACCTCTTTTGGAGCTCTGTTAAAAAAAGTAAAAGTAATGTTCACTGAAAACTATAAAACATTGTAGAAAAAAATGAAAGATTTAAATAAATGGAAAGTCATCCCATGTTCATGGGTTGGAAAACAATATTATTAAGATGACAAAACCCCCCAAATTGATCTGTAGATCCAATGCAATCTGTAACAAAATCACAGCTGGCTTTCTTGTTTTTTGTTTTTTGTTTTGTTTTGCAGAAATTGACAAGCTGATCTTAAAACTAGTATAGAAATGCAAGAGACACAAAATAGTCAAAGCAATGTTAATAATGAAGAACAAAGTTGAAGGACTCACACTTCCTAATTTCCAAACTTACTACAAAACTACAGTTATAAAGAAAGCAGGGTACAGGCATAAAGGTAGACATATGGATCAATGGAATAAATTGAGAGTCCATAAATAAACTTACAGATTTATGGTCAATGGATTTTTGACAAGGGTGCTAAGATAATTTATTGAAGAAAGAATAGTCTGTTCAACAAATGATGCTGGGACAAACATCAAATAGATATGCACATCTAAAAAGATGATGCTGGACTCCTTCCTCACACCATATGTAAAAATTAACTCAAAATGGATCACAGACCTAAATGTATGTAGAGGCTGAACTATAAGTCCCTAGAAGAAAACCCAGGTAAAAATCTTTATGGTCTTCATTTACACAGTGGTTTCTTAATACTTAAAGATAAATTGGGCTTCATCAAAATTGAAAAACTTTGTGCTTCAAGGGACACCATCAAGTAATTGAAAATACAGAACAGGAGAATATCTTTGCAAAATATATCTCCAACAAAGACTTGTACCCAGAATATGTAAAGAACTTCTGTAATTCAGTAATAAAAAGACAACTCAACTTAAAAAGTGGGCAAATGATTTGAATACACATTTCTCCAAAGAAGATATACAAATGACCAATAAAAACATGAAAAGATGTTCAATATCACTAGTCATTAGGGAAATAAAAGCAAAACCACAAGATACTGCTTTGCAACCAACAGGATGTCTATAATAATGAAGAATGGCAGTACCAAAGTGTTTTCAATAAAGTGGAAACTTAGTATCCTCTTATGTTGTTGGTGGGAATTAAAATAGAGTAGCTGCTTTGGAAAACATAGTGGCTGGGTGCAGTGGCTTATGTCTATAATCTCAGCACTTTGGAAAGTCAAGGCAGGCAGATCACTTGAGGTCAGGAGTTTGAGACCAGCCTGGCCAACATGGCAAAACCCTGTCTCTACTAAAAACACAAAAATTATCCTGGCATGGTGGCGGGTGCCTGTAATTCCAGCTATTCGGGAGGCTGAGGCAGGAGAATCGCTTGAACCCAGGAGGCAGAGGTTGCAGCGAGCTGAGATTGTGCCACTCTACTCCAGCCTGGGTAACAGAGTGAGACTGTGTCTAAAAAAAAAAAAGAAAAAATTAAACATAGTGTTACTATGTGGCCCAGCAATTTCACTCATACATAGAATATATACCCAACAGAAATGAAAACATGTATCTATATAAACTTATACTTAAATGTTCATAGTGACATTATTCATAAAGACCAACAAGTGGAAACAACTGAAATTTTCATCAACTGATGAATGGATAAATGAAATTAAGTATATCTATGCAATGGAATATCATTTGGCAATAAAACAGAATGAAGTACTGAAACATGTTATAACATGAATGGGCCTTGAAAACATTAAGTGAAAGAAGTCAGTCACGAAAGACTGTGTATTATATGACTCCATGTATATGAAATGTCTAGAATAGGCTAACGTATAGATATGAAAAGTAGATTAATGGTTGCCAATGGCTCGGGTTGGAAGTGAAGAGCAGGTGAAATGGAAAATGACTGCTAAGGTACACAAGTTTTCTATGGGGGATAATTATAATTTCTAAAATTCAACTGTGGTGATGATTACAGAATTCTGTGAATGTACTGGAAAACCACTGAACTGTACTTCTTATTTTGTTTATTTTATTTTGAGAGAGGGTCTTGCTCTGGCACCCAGGTTGGAGTGCAGTGGCGCAATCAGGGCTCACGGCAGCTTCCACCTTCCTGGACTCAAGTGATCCTCCCACCTCAGCCTCTCAAACTGCTGGGATTACGGGCATGAGCCACCCCACCTGCTAACTATACTTTTGAATGAGTAAGTTTTATGGTATGTAAATTATATCTCAATAAAGGTGTTAAAAATGAAACAAGCTTGAACCTGGCAGGGCCTGAACAGTACTTGTAAATGAGAAAGTTTTCTGGTATGCAAATTATATCTCAATGAAGGTGTTAAAAATGAAACAAGCTTGAACTCAGATTGCATCATTGCATTCCAGCCTGGGCAACAGAGTGAGACTCTGTCAAAAATGAAAAAGAAAGAAAAAAGCTACAGATTAGGAGAAAATAATTGCTAAATATGTATCTGATAAAAGACTGTGTCTACAATACATAGAAAAGTCTTGATAATAATAAGACACTTCATTTGACAAATGGGCAAAATATTTGAATGTATGTTTTATAAAAGGAGCTGTATAAATGGCTAATAAGTGCATGAAAATATGCTCAACATCCTTAATCACTTGGAAAATGCTAATAAGTACATAATGAGACATTACTACACATACTCTAGAATGGCTATACTCCAAAAGGCTGAAAACATGTGTCAGTTAGGATGGGGAGAAATTAAAACCCTCATGTGTTGCGGAGAAAAATATAAAATGGTATAATCACTGTAGAAAACAGCTTCATATTTTGTTAAAAATGTACACATGGATTTGCCATTACAACCTAGCATTTCTACTCCTAGATGTGTGCTCATGAAAAATGAGAATTTATGTATATAAAAAATTGTCTATGCATTTTCATATAAACATACTCAAAATAACCCGAACTGGAAACAATCATAAAGTACAACTGGTGAACAACTGTGTAAATTTACTAAAAGTCATAAAACAATAAAAAGCAAGTTAATGTTATGCTGCTTAATCAGAGGATAATAGGCTACATAGCTTCAGTCTATGAATGTCTATAGATAACTATTCATCCTAATCTTTAATTAAACATTCCAAAACTTCAGAACTTTTGGCTCTAGACAGTTATTTTATTCCTAAGTTAAATTCCTTCTTTATTTATACTCACAGACTCACAGAATCTCTGGGTTAGAAATCATCCTGTAAGTCATGTAATCCAACCATCCTTCCAGTATTTGAATACCATATGAAATATTTCCACAAAGTGATATACTTGAATAACTGTTGCTAAGGAAATTTTATTTTATTTTATTTTTAAATTTTTTATTTATTTATTTTTTTGAGATGGAGTCTTGCTCTTGTTGCCCAGGCTGGAATGCAATGACACAATTTTGGCTCACTGCAACCTCCGCCTCCCAGGTTTAAGTGATTCTCCTGCCACAGCCTCCCGAGTAGCTGGGACTACAGGTGTGCGCCACCATGCCTGGCTAATTTTTGTATTTTTTTAGAGATGGGATTTCACCATGTTGTCCAGGCTAGTCTCAAACTCCTGACCTCAAGTAATCTGACTGCCTTGGTCTCCCAAAGTGCTGTGATAACAGGCATGAGCCACTGTGCCTGGCCAGGAAATTTTATTATTCATGAAGCCAAATCATTCCATTTTTGTTTTTTACTGACTGTGAGCAAGTCCTTCCATACAACCAATATTGTCTCCACATACTTCTTACTAGTTCTATTTTAGAAACCAACAAATAAAGTCTAACTCCTTTTCTATATGACATTTTCCCAAATGTTTCAATTTATCTGTCATTTCTTTTTCACATTTTGTTTCTCTGGACCTCAATGGAAATGGTTATCATGGATGCAATTTATTACAAAAACTCCCATAAGGATAGGTATATCTGTTATAAGGATTATTATGAGTTGAACTGAATTTGATAATTTACATGTGGTACCATGAATATATGTCCTTAGTTTTATCCTTATGAGAGTCACTGGCAATCTTATAATTTCTACTATTACATAGAATATAACATGTAGTAAAAGCTTTTGCATTGATGTTCAATTTTATTTTTTTATTTTTTTAGAGATGGGTCTTGCTATATTGCCCAGGCTGGCCTTGACTCTTGAGCTCCAGCAATTCTCTTGCCTCAGCCTCCAAAATATGATGTGCAGTTTTATTCCCTAAATTTAGTTTACTATTCCTGGTTGGACCTGATTGCTCTTTTATTTGAATATTTATGTCCCATTACAATAAAACCTCTCTTCTTGAGTAATTTCCATTAATCAATTTTTGAGTGAGAATATAGAAATAGATATGAACAAAAAGAACTCTACTGTTTTCTGGTTATTCTCTGTATCATAAAATATATATCACAAAACACTTTATAAAAATTAATTTTATTAAAATGAGCTATATGGAGAAATTACAGCCCTTGTGGACAGTTAGTGAGAATGAAAAATGGTGCCACCATTATAGAAAACAGTATAGCAGTTTGTCAAAAAATTAAAAGTTGGATTACCATATGATCTAGCAATTCCACTTCTGGGTATATACCCAAAAGAACTGAAAGCAGGAACTCAGACAGATATTTATACACCCATATTCATGGCAGCATTATTCAACATAGCCAAAAGGTGAAAACAACTCAAATACCTATCAACTGATGAATAGATAAACCAAATGTGGTATATACATACAATAGAATATTATTCAGTCTTAAAAAGGGAGGAAATTCTGACACATGCTACAACATGGATGAACCTTAAAGACATTATGCTAAGTGAAATAAGTTAGCCATGAAGAAAAAACACTCTACAATTTCATTCATATGAGGTATCTAGACTGTTCAAAATCAGACGGAAAAGAGAATAGCAGTTGCCAGGGGCTGGTGTGGACAAAATATGGAATATAGGTAGTTATTTTTTAATGGGTACAGAGTTTTAGTTTCAGGAGATGAAAAAATTCTGGAGATTGACGCTCAATGTGATTGCACTTAATGCCACTGACTGTACACTTAAAAATGGTTAAACTACCAAATTTTATGTATATTTTACTATAAGTATAAAAAAATCCAAAATACATTCTCCTTAAAAGTGGTTTGTATTAGAAAAATAAATTTCTCAGAATTGCAAAAAAGGAGAGACAGTTAATTTAATGTGTCTTGTTCTATACGAATCATTAATATATTTTTTATATTCTCAAGGTAACTGATAATAGCTTAGTTATAGAAGTTACCAGTATAAAATTATACACCAGCATACAAGTATAAATACTAGTTAAAACCAAATCTGCAATTATAAAATTAGTTAAATCAATTAACCTCTCATTTTAAAAATTAACTATTTCAATTTCTGGAATTCTGTTTTCTCTTCTATGTCCTCATAATTCATCAAACTACACTGACATTGGCTTTGAGATACACATTTGTCTCCAGTAATCTGACCTCTCATTTATTTGGACCTTTAGCAATGGATTAATTTTCAGTGAGAAAATTATTATCTTTTTTTTTTTTGAGACGGAGTCTGGCTCTGTTGTCCAGGGTGGAGTGCAGTGGCCGGATCTCAGCTCACTGCAAGCTCCGCCTCCTGGGTTTACGCCATTCTCCTGCCTCAGCCTCCCGAGTAGCTGAGACTACAGGTGCCCGCCACCTCGCCCGGCCAGTTTTTTGTATTTTTTAGTAGAGACGGCGTTTCACCGTGTTAGCCAGGATGGTCTCGATCTCCTGACCTCGTGATCCGCCCGTCTCGGCATCCCAAAGTGCTGGGATTACAGGCTTGAGCCACTGCGCCCGGCCGAAAATTATTATCTTACGCTTTAAATATACTTCATCAGTATTTTGCTTCCATTTATGCTTTTTATGATAATTATTCCCATTAGGAGAGAAAACTGAAGTCAGAACTTGGCAAACCAGATTTATTTCTCTGTTAACATTTTATTATGGCAAAAGTACTGTAGGTTTTGATAAGAAACATGATAAATATATTTTAAGCTATTGTATTTTCTACATGTATAATGCATTAGTAGAAGAAAACAATGGATAAAGAAGGGTAGCAAGGTTGTTAAATTATTATAATGTAAATGAATCACTCAATAACCAAAAGAATCAACTAATAATGTAAATGCATGCTATTTCCTCAGCACTACGATGACTTCTAAAGGTGATGTGGTAAAATGTATGCTGTAGTTTTTGTACACTCAAGAATAAAATATAATTAGACTACTATTATGCAAAACAAAAGTACCAAACAATAAATCTTTGGAAATCATTACATAATGTGCCATTTTGGAATCTAAGCTGTAAGTGCTTTAGGGTTTAAAAGAATGGTAGATAATATTGATAGTTGGGAGAATTAGGAAAAAAAAAATCATGTAAAAGAAAATTAGCTGGACCTAATAAATATCTAGGGTTTGATTTGCAAAGGAAATAAAAAGAATGCTTTCATTTAGTAGGAAAAACATGACTACAGAAATATGGTAAGAAAATGGAAAATCTGGTTATAATTTTAGAATAAAAATTATTATAGATTTCCTTATTATGCTGATGTGGGAGTGGAAATTTTAAAATTAGAATTGTTAACCCAGATCCAAATTTGAAGTGGTGGGGTTTGAGAGTTTCAGTGAGCCTCCTTTAGTGTGTGTGCGCTTTTGTGTGTGTGTGTGTGTGTGTGTGTGAGATACTGGAGAAAGAAATTCTGGCTTTTCTAAGGGTCTAAGTTACACTGAATTGTACAAGCATTGATGGGATGTTTGACAAACCTTGAAGATGTTGTGATTACAATTTTTGGTGAATTGGAAGGTCACTTCTGGGGGCTTGTTCAATGAAAACATTTCGGCAACAGAAGCAAATATAGTTCTTCGTCAAGGAAATTTTATTTGAGGGAGATTACAATTGTTCTCTACAGTAATGACAAAAGTAGGGCAACTTGCAGAGAAATTAGTAAGCTAAGCTAAGTAAACATTTTGTCTTTAGCAAAGCTTATCATTTGCATGTTTCTTATTTCTTGATTAAGAAGACTCTTGCAACCAACCTTTTAAAGGCTTCCTTTACCTCTTTGTTCCTAAGTGTATATATAAGGGGATTCAGCATGGGTGCAATGATTCCATAGAAGAGAGAAACCATCTTTCCTCGGTCCTTGGAGCTGGGTGAAGGTGGTTGCACGTACACGGAGATAGCTGTACCATAAAAAAGTGACACCACAATTAGATGGGAACCACATGTCCCATATGCTTTTTGTCGACCTTCAACAGACTGTATCCTCAACACTGCTCGGACAATAAAAGCGTATGATATAAGGATGAGTGTCAGGGGTATTAGATGGAAGAGCACACTGACAAGGAATAGTTCAGCCTCATTTGCTGTTGTCTCAACACAGGATAACTTGAGCAGTGCAGGGACTTCACAGAGAAAGTGATCTATCACATAAGGGTCACAGAGTGGCAGCTGGAGAGTCAGGGTAGACAACCACACTGAGTTACCAAAACCAGTAATCCAGGATGCAGCTGCCAACTGGAGACAGAGTCTCTAGTGCATGATAACTGAGTAATGGAGAGGCTGAAAAATAGCTACAAAAATAGCTATCAAGGGACCTGACAGCCAGGAGAAGACATTCAGTAGCCCCCAAGGCCAGAAATATGAAAAGCTGAGCTACACAGCCGCCATAACTGATTACTTTTCTGATGCTGCATAAATTTACTAGCATTTGTGGGACTGTACATGTGGTGTAGCAAAGATCCAGGAGTGACAGATTGACAAGAAAAAAATACATAGGGGTATGGAGTTTGGAGTCCAGGCGTGACACTAGAATAATGGTCAGATTGCCAAAGATGGTCATGACGTAAGAAATCAAGAAGACCACAAAGAGTAGAAACTCCAGCCAAGGTCGATCTGAGAAATCCAGCAGAATAAACTCCTGTATGATGCTCTTATTTACCCAATTCATGATTAATGTTTCAACTCTTGGTTTCCTGAAACAGAAAAATTCAGGAAGTCAATTAACACCCATTTGTTGACTATTTCAGTTACTTATAGTCATTTTACTACCTGTTTGAAGGTATTTACAGAATTGATATTGCTTGTTTTATAACATGAAAAATATACAGCTGAAAATGCTCATAATTACCAAAGTATTTCTAAAATTTAATCTTTTTATATCTGTATCAACACTGCAAAAGTGAAAGCTAAAATATAAAAAGTAGATTCCTGATTTAAACAACTATCACAAAATTTGTTCTTTGATTTTTTGTCGTTTGGTTAATCTTTCTAATACTTTCCACATAGATAGCTATTTTTAGATTCAGTCATAATCCCTAACACATTTTTTTTCACTCTGATTTCTCAATGCTAAGGAAACTGTCTTGTCATCTGAAACAAAGAATTTGTTAGTTTCTTACTTTTTTTAATTTCAATAGGTTTTTAGGGAACAGGAGGTGTTTGGTTACATGAATAAGTTCTCTAGTGGTTATTTCTAAGATTTTGGTGCACCCATCACCTGAGCAGTGTATACTGTACCCAGTGTGTAGTCTTTTATCCTTCAGCCCCCTCCCGCCCTTTCCAAGTCCCCAAAGTCCATTGTGTCATTCCTCATAGCTTAGTTCCCACTTACCAGTGGGAACATACAATGTGAAACAATTAAAATTATTTAGACCACCTCAAAAACTATACATATAGGCTTTAGCAAGCTATTAGACACATCTCAAGGAAACATCTTTTGCCTTCTAGGACTTTATCAAATCAGAATAAAAAGATATTAGCATGGAATTTGGAGGCAGATAAGTCTGGGTCCATGTCCCTACTAAATAAGTCATTAGTTACATCCTCCTGGGATTATTTCTTACTCTTTGTGAGCTTCAAGCTTCTCATCTATAAAATGAGTATAATAATGCCTTCCTGGGATAGTGATACAAAGTGTAGACAAAAGGAACTGTAGTCATCCTCTGATGCTCAGAGAAAAATTATGTATGATTTTCAGAACTCTAAATGTCCCAGGGTTGCCAATAAAAAATGACTCTGTGAGTTAAAATTTATCTTCTTCTTCTCTCCACAGCTCCAATACCATCAACTTTAACAACAGAGATAATAGTAACTATCTGATGTGAAGTATAAATGTGATCTTTAATGTAAATTGCCTGGCATAATGGCACACAGCAATGTGAATGAAAGTATCATATGATACAGGAACTCTGAGACATCCATGGCAGAGGCTGTTCAGAGTCCTAGATTTGCTAAGTACTAATATAAGTCAAAGCTACCCGTTAAAAATTTCCAAGTCATCTATCTTGCTAACGCCACCCTCTATTGTTTTATTATTATTTTGTTAGTGTAAAAGTGTAAGTTTAAGGATAAGATCACAAATTTTTATTATTACAAATTATTAATCACGAATTATTATTATTAATCACAAATTATTATTATTATTAATCACAAATTATTATTCAATATGTATTTTAATTTTGCTCACTTATTCTACAGTTCTTAGTGTAGAATGGGAGGGAAAGCTTTTAATAGCCTCTCAAATGAGTCCCAATGCTATGCAGCTGTCAATAAAATTAGGAATGTGGTATAGATATAAATTCAGATATAGCTATAAATGTACAAAAATACTCAAATCCTCAAGGAAAAAAACAAGTTCCTGAACATGTATTTAGCATGCGTCCCTGTGTTTACATAAGGGAATATAATATATTGGTCAGTATTCATATATGTATAAAATTACCTGGAAGTATACAGACGTGTTAAAAGTTGTTACTTCTGGGGAATGGAAATAGAAAGAGGGAGAAAAATCAGATTTTGATATTTAACTTTATCCTTGCTCTTTCTAATTTTTAATAAATATTATAATGCCTTTTATTATTAATAAAAATTATTATATATTACATAATTACTTTAAGTGAGGACACATTCATACTGTATGTTTTACTATAAAGACAAGCATTGCTTTAGACTTTATAACTGAAACAATCTTATATGAATTTAGACTTTTATCTCTTAACAGATTTTTAAAACAGAATCTACGTTAATCTACATGGACATTTTCTAAAGACTGGACTGCAGGGGCATTGGGCATTCGGCATCTTATTGACAAAAAAAATCGAAAAGGGTTGCCACTCATTATAGGAATTCTGAAAAGCAGAACAAGTGGAATCCATAGAAAGAGATTTCACAAGTTCACAATTTCCTTGAGTTAACAAGTGTTGGAAAATACCCTCAGTCTATATAATTAGGGTGACTGACTGCATATCTCAGTTTGCCCAGGACTGCGAGTTTACTCCCGCTGTTCTGACACAATTACTAATAGAACTGCTCAATCTTCAAAAGGGTTCATGTTTGGGTGATAAGTTATAAGTCTCTCTAGCTGTAATATTGGAGACTAAAATAATTTTCAAATTATTGTTCAAGAGATACCTCATCACTGAGGACACTGCATATGCTTTCTCCTTACTTGTGCCAGTGGCTTTCCCTGACCAGCCCTGTATCTGGCATTTCTCTGCCTAGAATTCAGCCAAAAACAAACTCTCCAAGAAGCCCTGACTAATGACAATTCTAGAAGGGAGGAATTCAATTAACTTCTCACCCTTTCTCACTGAGGTTCAGCAATTACAAAAGTATTAAATGAACTTCTGTTATAGGTAATGTCCATGATCCACAGCAGTAAGGGAAATTTTGCCCCAGATTTCTCCTGCAGGAGAAGAAAAGTACTGGGGAGACTGTAGTGCAACTCATTCTTATATTCTGCTCTGCTCATTTTTGGGGCAAAATTTCCCCATCTTTCAAATATCTAGTAACCTCAATACATATCCACTCTAAAAAAGAGAACTTTTGTTAAAAAGTTGAAAAATTGGCTGGGCGTGGTGGTTCATGCCTGTAATCCCAGCACTTTGGGAGGCTGAAGTGGGTGGATCACCTGAGGTCAGGAATTCAAGACCAGCCTGGCCAACATGGTGAAACCTCGTCACTACTGAAAATACAAAAATCAACTGGGTATGGTGGCACATGCCAGTAATCCCAGCTACTTGGGAGGCAGAGGCACGAGAATCACTTGAACATGGGAGATGGAGGTTGCAGTGAGCTGAGATCGTGCCACTGCATTCCAGCCTGGGCAACAGAGTGAGACTCCATCTCAAAAAAAAAAAAAAAAAAATGTTGAAATATTATCTTGCACACAGAAGTTTCAAGTAATTTGAATTGTTATTCTTATCACTATCATTGGATTGGAAGGACTTGTTAACAATGGAAACAAGTAGGAAACTTGTATCTCGGAAATCCTTGCAGATAACATAACCAGTTATTTCGCGGATTACACCTGTGCTGATGGTGGTGCCCAGTCATGGCTGACACCTCAAAAGGCTACACAATCTATTCCTCTGGTCCTGAATAGAATTCTGTTTACAGCATCTTCGGAAGATATCATTCTCATTTTGAGTTAACAAGCTTTCCTTTGATCAAGATAGGAACATATTTTAATAATGCGAGACAAAAGGGATCAGATAGCATAGCAACTGTGTTACAACTGCAGGTAAGAAAAAGTGAGTATTGGGCCAGGTGCAGTGGCTCCTGCCTGTAATCCCAGCGGGAAGCTAGGGCAGATTGCTTGAGTCCAGGAGTTCATCCTGGGCAACATGTTAAAACCCTGTCTCTACCAAAAATACAAAATCAGCTGGGTGTAGTGGCATGTGCCTGTAGTTTCAGCTACTCAAGAGGCTGATGTGGGAGGATTGTTTG
Source organism: Chlorocebus sabaeus (assembly GCF_047675955.1). Classification (NCBI taxonomy): domain Eukaryota; kingdom Metazoa; phylum Chordata; class Mammalia; order Primates; family Cercopithecidae; genus Chlorocebus; species Chlorocebus sabaeus. The sequence goes on along the minus strand of NC_132920.1, from coordinate 27,692,475 downwards.
AGCCCAGGAAGTTAAGGCTGCAATGAGATATGATTGCATCACTGCACTCCAGCATGGGCAACAGAGACCTTGTCTCAAAAAAAAAAAAAAAAAAAAAAAAAAAAGCAAAAACAAAAGTGAGTATTGTAAAAAGCAAGAGCTGAAAAGGTTTATTTGGACTTTTAGAACTTTTATCTACATATAACTCAGGATATTTCAATTTTATTGCCCGAATAAATATAATCACTACCCGTTTGCTTGTATATTAGTTGGGATTGCATCCATTAGCTACATACCGAAGTTTTTCAGTACATGGCTGACAGAGGATTCAGAATGATGAGGTTCAGCAAAGTCCTGAAAATTTTATTTTAAGCTGTTTACTATGGAATGAGCATTGAGATAAGAAATATGACAACAGCTGTAGTTTAGATGCTGCTACTAAGTCACTTCACAACTGGGCAAGTTACTCAATGACTTTGGGAAGCAGTTTAATCTATTGTAACACCAGAGTTTTCTGTTTTCCACTCGATATAAAAATTGTTTGCTTCTAAGTTTTCTATAATTATCATACCTCTGAGAATGTATAAAAAGCTTTAAAAATACTACAGTGAACCCCCATGTTCCTGCTGGAGTATAAGGATAAATACTAGGAGTAATTTTTTCACACAACAGTGCAATTTGGCTTAGAATAGATGAAAAGTTTGCCAATATTTTTTGTCTGTTTCACAAAAGGTTAATTATTCAGGTGGAAATCTGAATCTAGAGGTTCAGAGAGATTATTTTCGCAGGCTAGTACATAGCAGACAGAAGGCTTGAATCCAAGACTGCTCTGCTCCAAAGTTTTAATTTCCAGTAGAGTTAACAAAACATTGCAAATAGTAGTATAAAACAAATAAATGGAATTAAGAAACTGGAGCCTTAGTCAAATTTTTCTAAGTGAGATAATCATAAACAGTCCATAAGTGCTCAAAACACCCAAATTTTAGCAAGTTTTATATAATAAATTTCTGAAATGTGTTCTACCTACCTCTATTTTAAGCATTAGTGATAGGATGATTTTTGTGTCCAAGAAGCTTTAAATTCAAATAGGATGAAATGGAAGCATGCAGATTCAATAACCTCTTCGTAAGCTATTAATTGTAAAACTGATATGGTGAAGTTTGTTCACTTTTCCCTTGTTTCACTCTGTAAGTGGCAAATTACAAGATCTCCATTCAGGATTAATTTAGAAAATATGAGAGTAGGTACAAAGCATTACAGATAATCCTATCCCGGCCCGCGGGATCGTCGAAGCAGGCCCTGGAGGAGGGAGTGGGAATTTGGGGAACAAGAGACGCGAGAAATGGAGACAAGACAGTGCTCTGATCAAGTCTCGTTTAATGGCAGTAATGCAGTGCCTTATATACACTTGGAGAGGAAGGGGTTGGGCCAAGGCGGAAATGATCTCATTTCAGAGGGCGCGGCCAGGCAGGTTTCCGTTTCAACGGTCGGTCGTCATGTTGCGCCTGCGCTAGGAAGTAACAATTTTGCTACGAAGTAACAATTTTCGCGCGCGCGGGAAAGATGGGTGAAGAAGAAGCAGGAAGAGCGCCATCTTGTGCGAGGTATTTAATACAGGGAAAAGACAAATCTGGGAAGGAGGTGAGAGGTGGAAATGAATAGAGCTCAGGCATCTAATCGTCAATAATTACTCGCTATGGCCGGGGCGCGCCGCTCCGGACATAATCCGACATGTTTTTCTGATATTATATTACCAAGTATGAAGGTATTTATTCGTCTTTCCAGAATTCTCCTCACCAGGTTTACAAAATAAATGAGAGGGATAGGAAACTTTATTTTCGAATGTTGGGTGTGCTCTGGCTTACAGGAGAAGATAACAATCCTCATGTGGTTTATGGTAATTGACCATGATACCTGATGGGAAGAGAGAAGGAGGAGATCTCTGTGACGTGATACTTCATTTTAGTTTAGATTTTCTCCCTAATGCCCTTTCTCTGGGGATTGTCTCCTCAATTGTTTCTGAGACAAAAGGGAATGACAGTAGGGACTAAAATACTTTATCAAATAACGTCTGGATTTTGTGCCACCAAACTGAGTGTTCGTTTCCTTTTTACTAAGCAAGTTCTGTCAAGCCACAGAAAATTGTCCATTTACTCTGAAATCCTGAGGTCAATTATTATGCAATAAAATAGGCTTCCAGTTAATTTGATGTAGAAATATTTTTACCTTGATTTACATAAAGTAGTTTTCTTCATTATATATCCAAATAGGTTTCTTTTCTTTCATAGATTTTGAATTTCTAGCCTTAGTTAAAAAACTCTTCTTCAGTTCAATGTAATTTCCTAGATATTTTTCCAAGATTAAAAAAAGATTTATATTTTTCTATAGTTTTTTCTATACAGGATTTGTTTTTATACATTCTAATATGTAGTTTCATCAGCTTTTAAGGATGAGTAGATATGAGAAAATATATTTTCTCATATGGTTATGAAAAAGGTTGGTATCTATAAGTAGAGTTTTTATAAAGCCCAAGAAAAATACAAATAACACAATTGAAAAAATGCTAAATGATATGACCATATATATACTGTGAACTCAGAATAGAAAATCTATATATGATTTTAAATTCCCAAATATTCAGACAAATATATTAAAGTAGTAATGATGAGCCACTTATCAGACTGAAAAAACAATGTAACTAGCAGTAACTCCTGTTTCTAATGTTGCTGAAGGGAAAAGGCTCTCATAAATTATGGTTAGAAATTCAAAGTGTCACTGACATTTTAGAAATAAATAGGGCAGTTAATCTTGAAAAAAATATTCTACTCATCAACATAGCAATGCCATTCATGGAAATCTATCCTATGGAGTAAAATTTACCAGTACGCAAATCATAGAAACAATGATTTTTATTGTAGCAATGTTTGTGGTGGCCAAAGTAGAGAAAAAATTAGTTTCTCAATAGGAAATTGACTAAGTAATTAACCTAATCCAGAAGTATTTGCCTGTGATGTTGCTGAGTGAGAAAATGAAGATGTAAAAAGGAATAAATAACATGATCTTAATTACATAAACAATGACTAAAATGCCCTCAATATAACTTTATGTATTGTGCACCTGCATGGAATTACACGAGAGTGAAGAATAATAAAGAATACTTATTAGCTCCTTCATGTGGGCAATCTGAAGAGGGCAGAGGCTGACAGCTGTGAAGGGTGAAGGAAGGGGCATCAAGTAAACCAGGGAAAAAGAGTAAGATGTAATCCACAAAAAATAATGCATACCATTAAAAACCTTCCCAAACTAGTAACAGTGCTTATCACTGAAAGTAAGAGTGAGCATGAGGGCGGGATTAATCAGGGGAAAGTGTTTATAATGTTGAATTTTCTTTTTTCCCATAAATGCTTATAATAGATAATTTAAGTAAAGGGAATAGTATTTAAAGAAAAAAAAAAACACCAAAAAACAGAGGGTTAAACAAATAAGAAAATAAAGACAAATCTTTAGTTTGCAGAATGAACCAAGGTAAATAAACTAAAAAATTTCAGTAGTCCTTAAAGTGAAAAATTAAGAAATAATGCTCAGTTATCAAGGGACTGGAAACAGGGGAGAATCTGCAGTTTACTACTACTACTACTAATAATATCAATGTTTACTATCCTTACAATGTCTTACATTTGTATCTTTACATTTCTATCCTTACAATTGCTACACTTTATTTTTTTTAATGTGGAAATGGAGGCTTAGAGAGGTTAAACAAACTTCCTAAATTAACATAATTTGTTAGGAAACCTAGATCTACTATGAATCTACATTTTTGTTCAAGTTTAATTTCTCCTCTTTGACTAATGCTTAAGGATGATTCTTGCCAAACTCAACACTCCCCGTTTACCCTAATTTCCCAGAGGACTACTTACTTGATTAGTAGTGAAAGATCTCTTGAAACAATATAATTATAATTTTGTATATTAATTTATGACCATCTAATCAATTACCTCTCCTTATATCGGAATGAAATAGGCTTGGCTACAGTAATATTTTAGTGACTAGCCTTGGGGGTTGGATCACTCAGGCTTAGCTCTCAGGAAGAACTTTGTATGTAAGGGGGAACTGAGCATTAAGAAAGACAAACCTTTAATAGTACTTTAGGAAACGCCAAGTATTAAATATCTGAGAGACTAGGTGAATATAGAATTTGAAAAACAGTGTATCAGAGCAAAACAAGAGAGGGTCTTGGGCTACTGCCACAAATGTGCATGGGTATTTGTGCTTGATTTAATGGTACCTGAGAACATAACATGTTCTCAACCCAAACCTCATTCTTAGTTTATATTTTTCCTTTTATGATGGGAAGGTCAGCAACATCATTATGTTTAGTATGTAGAAGCTCAGATAAAACTTGGAGCATTCTTGGATTAGATAGGTTTCCATGAACTGATATTATGACTCAACCAATTTTAGTTACTGCCCCCAAAATTAGAGTGGCATGATTCTCGAAGAATTTAGGCATTTTCATAAATGTAATTTTGGTAACTTATGCCTGTATATTGGGTATGTAGAGTTCAGGGCAGGGTCTAGCTAGGCCCCCAAAAAGCAAGGATTCAAGAATGGAAGCTAGATACAAATGCATAGGAAAATTTGGAAAGGTGTGAGATTGAGAACCTTACAGATCTTATTGGCCTTAGAAATAGTATTCTAATTTGTGAAAGCATAGGAATGTGTGAATGCTTTAGTGGGAGAGCTGAATAAATCCTTAGCAATATTTATCTCATTCTGATGGCTGTATTTGGTTGAAATATACTTTATACTATTCTTTGCACTGAATGTTTTGCAAAAATTATTGAGTGGAAATAAGTTCTTTCATGTACATAAATGATGAATGCACTGTGGAAAGGAACAGTAATGAGGGAGAACATCATGTTTTATATAAAATGCTCTGTCTTGCAAATTTGCTGAAAATTAGAATCAAATTCTATATCAATAAGGCAGGTGAGCCAGTTGTATTTTCTGTAAAAGAAATTCTATAACAGCAGAAAAAACTGAAGACGTTGGCTCATGTTAAGAGGAAATGAGGGTGGTGTGGGAAGAGGCTGAAATTCTACTACAATTATAAAATGCTCCATACTGAAATTCATAAGAATAATGATTTTAAAGCAGTGAATAGTAAGATCACGTGATATGAGAAATATCTGAACTAACTGAAGACAACAATAAGGTTTCCTTCAAGAAAGGACAGTCAAAAGAGTGATTCCCTTAATCTGATGCTGCAATTATCAAAAAGAAGTTATTTGGGTACAAAGATGAAAGTGTTCTTTTGAGGCTTCCTTTTAAAAATACCTCCAGTAGTAAAATCTGTCATTTTTATTGTCACAAAATCTTGATCAAATTATCTCCCTATTTCATTTTACTATTTGTCTGTTGCTGATATGTATAGATACAATCGATTTTTGTGCATTGATCTGTTTTCCAGTGACCTTCATGAACTCATTTAATTAGTCTAATAGTTTCTATGTAGACTCTTTTGCATTTGAACCCATACAATCATGTCATTGGGAAAAAATGATAATTATACTTCTTTCCATTTCTAGTGTATTTTATTTATTTTTCTTGTCTTATTACACAAACTAGGACCATCAGTATAATGCCAAAAAGAAGTGATGATAGTGGGCCTCTTTGTCTCATTCAATACTTTATAATTGTGTATGATGTCTGCTGCAGGTTTCTTGTAAGTATTCTTCATGAGCTTAAGGGAATTTTCACTATATTCCTAGTTTGCTAAGATTTAAAAAAATAAATAGGCATTTAATTTTATCAAATGCTTTGTCCAAATCTATAGAGATTTGCCAAAAATTTTTTTAATTGATAAATAGTATGAAATGATTTTCAGATGTTACACCACTCTATCCTGTGATAAACACCACCAGTGCAATATGCTATACTTCTTGTATAACACTAGATAAAATTGATTAACAATTGTTTAGGATTTTCATATCTAGGCTCACAAGAGATTGGTCCCTAGTTTTCCTTTCTTGCAATGTCGTTATCACATTTGGTATTTAAATTATGGTGGCCCTATAAAAGGGGTCATAAATTGTATCTGCTATCTATTTTCAATATAATACTATGGAAGAAATAACCACAAAGTCCCTGGGACATCCAAAAATAATTATTTTTGCTTAGAAGTCCCTGGTTTAGCTGAGTGGTTCAGTTCCTTAAGTCTCATGTATGTATCTGTGGACAATACAGTTTGGCACAATAATTTTGCTAGCCTTGGCTGAAGCCTCAGTTGAGAAAATTGGGCTAAAATAGCTCTACTCAGTGTATGTCATTTTTCACCTTGCTATCCTGAGCATGTTCTCAAGATAAAATTAGAGAAGCATGAAAGGGAGTTGGAAGCATGCAAAGCCTCTGGCATATTCTGTGGACCAAAGAAGTCACAAAACAACTCAGATTCAAGGGCTCAGGGAATAGACTTTACTTCTTGATGGGAGATGCTACAAAGTTACATTGTAAGTGGCATAAATACAGAGAGGGCTATAGAATTAGAAATATTTTTATAATCAATCTATCATAGTTAACAATCTTTTCATATAAGAAATATGTTTACTTCTTTCCATGATCCCCAAAAGTCTGTCCAATCATGGCATCAGCCTCAAAGTCCAGGATCCTATGACCAGCATTGCGTTTGGATGCAGCTCCTCTTGATCTACAGACCTACTCTAATAGATACTATGGTGTTCCACCCAGATAACATCTTCAGGGGCAAGGCACTCATCCCCAAGGTCCTAAGATACTGATGACCGATGAATCATCCCTAGAAATTACTTTGGCCATAGGGAAATGCCTTGACCAAGGTTTTACCTCCTCCACAGTTTACAAAGACTCATCTTCTTTGCTTCTATTGGGAAAACTCTGAAAGGCCAGCCTAGCTCCTAAGCTCCCCATAAGACTTTGTGAGTTGCAGCCTCAGCTGTAAATGCATTTTGGATACTCCTCCAACGTATTTACCAATAGGGAAGGTTGCCATCTCTGAGTGGGCCCTAGAACAGGAAAAGGCTCTTCAGAAATTCCAGACTGCAACATAATTATAGTATTCCACAATTCTAGGCATCATGTGAAGCCACAGGTTAAACTCCAATAGTAGAATTGCAGTGTAGACCCCTAGAGTTCTTAAAGTTATCTGAAATAGAGAACTATAAATGTTTGTAAAACCAGTTTATGACATGCTAGTAGGCATTGTAGAGTTAGAGTCTGACCGCATGACGTCAAGTAACTATGAGGCAAGAACTGCCCATCATGAGCTGGGTTCTGTCCAGATTCATCAAATCATAAGGTTGGGTGGGCCGTTAGAAATGCAATATTAGATGGAAATGGTATATCCTGGACAGGGCACAAGCAAGGCTGGCAGTCTAAGTAAGCTTCATGAGCAGGTAGCCTGGTCTTATATGTTCATCTTTTCTGCATTGGGACCTCTCCTTCAGTTCATTTCTATGTCTGTCTGTGGCACAAATTGGGGGTGGCTAATAACTAGCTTGCAGTAGAGAAGAAAGCTCATACATAACTCATAGAGGGGTCAGCCCAGTGTGTTCACAGGAGCTGAAAATGGATTGCTTTTACACTACAACACCACTCATGAGTGGTCCTAAAGACATTGGTGAGAAATCTTCCCAATGGGAAGAACTCTGAGAAGTGAACTAGGCCATCTATTTTTTGTGTGAAGAAAGAAGCGACCCAAGAAAGAATATAATGGGAGGTAAAAAATGGCCTGGATGATTAATTAAGGAGCAAGAATGGAAGATCTGAGACCACTTTGTCTGAAACAGGGTATGTAGATGGTTACATGGAAGTTAGTACAAGTGCGAAGAACTTTGCATTATACCTTAATGTCCACCAGGGACTATCCATTATGGAAGATGGACTCAACATCTGGATAGTTGCCTAAGCTAGTTGGCATCAGCCAGCCTCTATCATTAACCATCCCAGTCCTGGCACAACAGAGTTGTAAATACAGTAGTTCTGGTAAAAGAGATGGAGGCAATGTGTGGACCCAACATCTTTGGCTCCCTCTTATCAAAACTGATCTAGCAAATTGGTGACCAGATTGAAGACAAGTTTACCAGCTTAGACACTTTCCAAATCAGAAGAGGCAGCAATTTATTTTGAAAAGTATAGGCAAGAATATGCTGGGTATGAGCCTATCTTTATTGCCTATAAGTCTTCAACCTTCTTTACTATCTGGTGGTTTATATTACAGTGGCAGGAGATTTCATATAACATTTTGTGAAGAATAATGCAGTGAAGAAGTATGGCAGTGGGTAAATGATTATGACTCCATTGGTTGTGTCATATATTACACCACACAGAAGCTGCTATCCTGAAAAAACAACGAATGTCTTTTTAATGGTAAGGCTAAAGTACCACTATAGCCTTATAGTGGTACTTTATAGGAGGCAGAACTTTACTAGACTAAGAGGTGTGCTCCAGGATTCAGTTTACATTCTAAATCAAACACCCTTAGATGGTACTTTGTATCTAGTATACAAAATACATGGGTCTGGGAACCAAGGAGTAGAAGCAGGAATGGCTGTACTTTTCATCACTGTCAGTGATCCACTTGAGGAATTTGTGCATCCCATTCCCACAGTTTTGGGGTTTGTGGGTTCAGAGGTCCTGGTTCCCAAAGAGAGAAAACTTCCACCAAAGACCAAGGCAAGAATCTAACTTATCAGGCTTCTCAGACTAAGGCACCAGCAGGTAAAAAGTGGAGTCATCACCTTAAGCAGGGACAATTTACCCTGATCATCAGGGAGAGCTAGAGCTACTGTTACATGAGGAGACAGGAAGTAGTATCTTTGTCAACTCTAGGCAAATCCTTGTCCAATTTTCAGAGCAAACATACAAGTGAAGCAAGCCCAATTTTAAAAGGACAAAGCAAGAGCAAACACATTCAAAAGCTAGCAGAAGGCAAGAAATAACTAAGATCAGAGCAGAACCGAAGGAGATAGAGACACAAAAAACCCTCCAAAAAATCAATGAATCCAGGAGTTGGTTTTTTGAAAAGATCAACAAAATTGACAGATCGCTAGCAAGACTAATAAAGAAGAAAAGAGAGAAGAATCAAATAGACGCAATAAAAAATGATAAAGGGGATATCACCACAGAAATACAAACTACCATCAGAGAATACTATAAACACCTCTACGCAAATAAACTGAAAATCTAGAAGAAATGGATAATTTCCTGGACACTTACACTCTTCCAAGACTAAACCAGGAAGAAGTTGAATCCCTGAATAGACCAATAGCAGGCTCTGAAATTGAGGCAATAATTAATAGCCTACCAACCAAAAAAAGTCCAGGACCAGATGGATTCACAGCTGAATTCTACCAGAGGTACAAGGAGGAGCTGGTACCATTCCTTCTGAAACTATTCCAATCAATAGAAAAAGAGGGAATCCTCCCTAACTCATTTTATGAGGCCAACATCATCCTGATACCAAAGCCTGGCAGAGACACAACAAAAAAAGAGAATTTTAGACCAATATCCCTGATGAACATCGATGCAAAAATCCTCAATAAAATACTGGCAAACCGGATTCAGCAGCACATCAAAAAGCTTATCCACCATGATCAAGTGGGCTTCATCCCTGGGATGCAAGGCTGGTTCAACATTCGCAAATCAATAAACATAATCCAGCATATAAACAGAACCAAAGACAAGAACCACATGATTATCTCAATAGATGCAGAAAAGGCCTTTGACAAAATTCAACAGCCCTTCATTCTAAAAACGCTTAATAAATTCGGTATTGATGGAACGTACCTCAAAATCATAAGAGCTATTTATGACAAACCCACAGCCAATATCATACTGAATGGGCAAAAACTGGAAAAATTCCTTTTGAAAACTGGCACAAGACAGGGATGCCCTCTCTCACCACTCCTATTCAACATAGTGTTGGAAGTTCTGGCTAGGGCAATCAGGCAAGAGAAAGAAATCAAGGGGATTCAGTTAGGAAAAGAAGAAGTCAAATTGTCCCTCTTTGCAGATGACATGATTGTATATTTAGAAAACCCCATTGTCTCAGCCCAAAATCTCCTTAAGCTGATAAGCAACTTCAGCAAAGTCTCAGGATACAAAATTAATGTGCAAAAATCACAAGCATTCTTATACACCAGTAACAGACAAACAGAGAGCCAAATCATGAATGAACTTCCATTCACAATCGCTTCAAAGAGAATAAAATATCTAGGAATCCAACTTACAAGGGATGTAAAGAACCTCTTCAAGGAGAACTACAAACTACTGCTCAGTGAAATAAAAGAGGACACAAACAAATGGAAGAACATACCATGCTCATGGATAGGAAGAATCAATATCATGAAAATGGCCATACTGCCCAAGGTTATTTATAGATTCAATGCCATACCCATCAAGCTACCAATGAGTTTCTTCACAGAATTGGAAAACACTGCTTTAAAGTTCATACGGAACCAAAAAAGAGCCCGCATCTCCAAGACAATCCTAAGTCAAAAGAACAAAGCTGGAGGCATCATGCTACCTGACTTCAAACTATACTACAAGGCTACAGTAACCAAAACAGCATGGTACTGGTACCAAAACAGAGATATAGACCAATGGAACAGAACAGAGTCCTCAGAAATAATACCGCACATCTACAGCCATCTGATCTTTGACAAACCTGAGAGAAACAAGAAATGGGGAAAGGATTCCCTATTTAATAAATGGTGCTGGGAAAATTGGCTAGCCATAAGTAGAAAGCTGAAACTGGATCCTTTCCTTACTCCTTATACGAAAATTAATTCAAGATGGATTAGAGACTTAAATGTTAGACCTAATGCCATAAAAATCCTAGAAGAAAACCTAGGTAGTACCATTCAGGACATAGGCATGGGCAAAGACTTCATGTCTAAAACACCAAAAGCAACGGCAGCAAAAGCCAAAATTGACAAATGGGATCTAATTAAACTCAAGAGCTTCTGCACAGCAAAAGAAACTACCATCAGAGTGAACAGGTAACCTACGGAATGGGAGAACATTTTTGCAATCTACTCATCTGACAAAGGGCTAATATCCAAAACCTATAAAGAACTCAATCAAATTTACAAGAAGAAAAAAAGAAAAACAACCCCATCAAAAAGTGGGCAAAGGAATGAACAGACACTTCTCAAAAGAAGACATTCATACAGCCAAAAGACACATGAAAAAATGCTCATCATCACTTGCCATCAGAGAAATGCGAATCAAAACCACTATGAGATACCATCTCACACCAGTTAGAATGGCGATCATTAAAAAGTCAGGAAACAACAGGTGCTGGAGAGGATGTGGAGAAACAGGAACACTTTTACACTGTTGGTGGGATTGTAAACTAGTTCAACCATTATGGAAAACAGTATGGCGATTCCTCAAAGATCTAGAACTAGATGTACCATATGACCCAGCCATCCCATTACTGGGTATATACCCAAAGGATTATAAATCATGCTGCTATAAAGACACATGCACACGTATGTTTATTGTGGCACTGTTCACAATAGCAAAGACTTGGAGTCAACCCAAATGTCCATCAGTGACAGACTGGATTGAGAAAATGTGGCACATATACACCATGGAATACTCTGCAGCCACAAAAAAGGATGAGTTCATGTCCTTCGTAGGGACATGGATGCAGCTGGAAACCATCATTCTCAGCAAACTATCGCAAGAACAGAAAACCAAACACCACATGTTCTCACTCATAGGTGGGAACTGAACAATGAGATCACTTGGACTCGGGAAGGGGAACATCACACACCGGGGCCTATCATGGGGAGGGGGGAGGGGGGAGGGATTGCATTGGGAGTTATACCTGATGTAAATGACAAGTTGATGGGTGCAGCTCACCAACATGGCACAAGTATACATATGTAACAAACCTGCACATTATGCACATGTACCCTAGAACTTAAAGGATAATAATAATAATAAAATTTAAAAAAAAAAAAGACGTAGTGACTAGAGTCAGGAATCAAGATTTGAGTCACTTCACCAGTTTAAGTTACCAGGATCTGCTGAAGATGAGGGAGGTCTGGAATAGATAACAGAGAAAGGCTATGATAAACATCAGCCGTGGCCTCTAAACCAGCTGGAGTGATGGAAGTTGTAGATCATCTCACTAACCTTCACTAGTTTTCCTTAGGAAAAGAAGCTCCGTGGAATTTTAAAAGAGAATACATATCTAAGAATACATATAAGGAAATGGATCAAAACACAAAGAGTGGACTATGGTAGACACTGCAACATGCTAGCCAGTCCTTATTCAGAAATAAAAGACGTATTTCCTAGCTGTCAACTTTCTTTAGGGGTTGCCTTAGCTAATGAAAACTGACCTACCAGAGGTCATTCCTTCTTCCAGAAGCAGCCCACATACAATGACCAATCAAAATGGTGGCATAAAAGCCACTCTTGCCTCAAATAGGGACAATTTTTAAGAGCCATCCTAGTTTCAGAGTTCCCTATGGGATCTGCTGAGGTCTTCTTTGTGAATGCATTAAAGTTCAACTTTTCCCTCTGCCAAGCTTGTTTCTCTTTCCCAAGTGTTTTACAGAGTATCTCCTAATAAATTTCTGCACACCAACCTCCGTCTCAGAATCTTCTTGCCAGGAACCTAACCTGCACCAGTACAATTCAAGGTAAAAGCATATTTAGAAAAGAAACCCAAACCAAGAGAATTAATTGCCAGTTGAGAGATATGACAATAAATACTAAAATAAGTTTTTGAAAAGGAAGTAAAATTAACTCAAGTGAAAATGCTAAAAATACAAGAAGATATGGAGCAACAGGAAAAGTAAACATATGGATAACTGTAAATGAATGTTGATTGTGCAAAACATTAATAGTAATATCTTATAGGATTAAAAGTATGCATATATTAAAAAGGCATAAGGAGAATAACACAGAAGGCATGATGAGGCAAATGGTATTAAGGTTGTCTAAGATTTTAAAAAATAATAAATGTCTTAAATTGTGTTAATCTATAATTGGTCCCAAATATGCACATACAAGATCCAGGGCAACCACTGAAAGAATGTTAAAGAATGTAAAACTAATTAGCTAGTATAGGGTAAAATGAAATTTAAAAATTGATAAATTCAAGAGAAAGAAAAGAGAGAGAATGTAAAACAAGTGAATCAAATAGAAATAGTAACATAATAACTATAAATCCAAATATATCAATGATTATATTGAATACACATACAATAAATAAACTAAAAGTCTAAAATTATGAGACTGGAGGAAAAAAATCCAACCATAAGCTGTTTATAAAATAAGACTTAACTATAAGGACACAATATTTGAATGTAAAAGAATAGTAAAAAGCATATGTAAATGTGAATGAAAACAAAGCTTACGTTGCTCTATTATTATTTTTAAAAAGTGCCGGGCGTGGTGGCTCAAGCCTGTAATCCCAGCACTTTGGGAGGCCGAGACGGGTGGATCACGAGGTCAGGAGATCGAGACCATCCTGACGAACACGGTGAAACCCCGTCTCTACTAAAAAAATACAAAAAACTAGCCGGGCGAGGTGGTGGGCGCTTGTAGTCCCAGCTACTCGGTAGGCTGAGGCCGGAGAATGGCGTGAACCCGGAGGCGGAGCTTGCAGTGAGCTGAGATCCGGCCACTGCACTCCAGCCTGGGCGACAGAGCGAGACTCCGTCTCAAAAAAAAAATAAAAAATAAAAAAAAAATAAATAAATAAAATAAAAAGTACATGCTAAAGCAAGATGCACAGCTAAAGAAGAGCAATATTTTGGAATGGAAGAAGATTCAATTCACCAGGAAGAAATAACAATTTTAATTTCTGTATGTATCCAATAACAATTATTCAAAATATGTACAAGATAAATAGACCGTTAAAAAGAGATAGAAACAATTCCACAATCATATTGGGATACTTCAATATACCTTTCTAAATAGTACATAGGAAGAGCTGACCAAATTTCAATATGGGTATAAAACATTGTAGGGGAGGCAAAACTTACCTCTGTCCTCTCAGGCTCTCTGGCTAAGTCTGAGAATTAAATTGATACAAGACAGATTAACAGTAGAAAAGCACACAGATTTTTTACATACACATGGGAGGCCTCATAGGAAAATGAAGACCCAAAGAAGTGGCACAACCCAAGTGCTTCTACACTACGTTGAAGAAAGACAATTTGTAGAAAAGTAACTAAAATAAATGGGGGAGAGCAAAGGAAGATATGAGTTACTTTAACAAGGTCTGTTTGTACAGAATTCTTTTGGACTCAACTTCCCATCTATGGTAATAAGAACATTTCTTTCCAATAGAAGTTTTAGCTACTGATTTTAGGAAGAAAAAGAAAGGTCAGAGTGCCTTTCTTGTACCTACTGTTTTTCATGTGCCTTTAGCTCAAAACAATCCTTATGCTAAAGTGGCATATTTTGGCATCTGATAGAATATTCTGCCACTGATCAAGACAGAAAATATAAAAGAAAAGCCGTATGGCCATCTTAGTAGATGAAGGAAGAGTGTCTGACAAAATGCAACATCCATTTTGATAGTAGTCTAATAGAAGAGAACTTCCTCAAATTGCTGAAGAGCATCTGTGAAAAATGTATAACTAACAACACACTTACTGAAGAAAAACTGAATGCTTTTCTCCTAAGATAAGAAGCATGGCATGGATGTCCACTCTTACCTCTTCTATTGAACTTTGTTCTGGAAGTTATAGCCAGTGCATTAAGGCAAAGCAAAGAAAAGGCATCTAGATTGGAAAAGAAGATGTAAAGTAGCTTTACTCACAGATGACATGATTGCCTGTGTAAAAAACTTGATTGAGTATACAGTAAAGCTTCTGGTACTAAGTGAATTCAGCAAGTTTGCAATATACAAGATAAATACTCAAACATTCAATTGCATTTCTATCTAGTAGCAACAGATAAATAGAAATTAAAACTAAAAATACTTTTTATGCTAGCATCAAAAATATGTAATTTTTAAGAATAAACCTGATACTCCATTGTCATTCTCACTGAACCATTTTTTCCATACCCTCTTTCTACTTGTCACTTCAGAAATAAATTTCTTCACTTTTTTGCTTATCTTTTTATTTTTTCTTATGAGCATACATCCTTGTATTTTTTTATGTCCTCTGCTTTCTTTGATCAAAAGTCACATGCTATAGATACTTTTTTTGTACTTTGCTTTTTATACCTAACAGTATGTCCTGGAAATTACTGCATATTGGTTCCTAAAGATGTTCCTTGTTCCATAATAGTCTATTGTATAACTATATCATTATTATATGATCACTCCTATGTAGAGGCATTTATGTTGTTTTCAATATTCTTAATTTATAAGAAATGCTGCACAAATAACTTTGTACATATGTGTTGTATTGAAGGAGATGTATCTTCAGGGTAAGTTCTTAGACATGGGATTGTTGGGTAGAAAGATAAGAGCATGCGTGATTTTGTTAGATATTCCCAAATTTTCCTCCAGAAGGGTTGAACTCATTTGCATTCCCAACAGCAAGGTACACTAGGAGAATTCTGGCTCCTGTCTAGATACCTATGTGTGATGTTTCAAGTCTGGTCACAGGCAATTACAAAGATTTTACCTGGCAGAATCCCTAGGGGAAAACTGCCTCCTCACACCAGACTGGATGTACAGCCAATGTATGGCAATCCTAGGAGAGCTGCAGCCAAGAACTTGGGCCCCCCACTGGCCTGCTATGCTCTTTGGTGTCTTGGTATTCCTAGCCCAGGCATTTCCTTTTAGAGGCTTCTTTATCTGGGGTCTTTTGCCAACATCTTCCTCAGGTGCCTCTGCCAATACCTCCATACCGGAAGAAGGGGATGGTAAACTTAAAGGCACTTTTATTCACTTTTACTCAATATTAACTACTTTTCTACTTGCAGCCATTCTTCCTGTCCCTCCCTTCAACCACTGGGTCCATAAAACTGTCACTGAAAAAGGGGACTTGTCGCAGACTCCAAGAGCAGGTTCTTGGATCTTGCATGGGAAAGAACTCAGGGCAAGTCGCAGAGTATGGTGAAGTTAAGATGACCTATTAGAGACTTCAGTTACAAAATAGAGCATCCTCAGAAAGCAAGAGGAGGAACACACCACCTTAAACATACTGCTTGCTTATATAGGGTGTTAAGAATAGAGTGTTTATTAAAAGTCTAGGATCAGCTTCTGACAGGCTACTAGTATTGTTACTTTCCTATGTTACTATTGATTTCAGTAAGAATTTATGAGTATTCTTTTATTTTTTAAAGCAAAATCTATCCTTAAACTAAGAATGCTTTTCATTCTTAAAGTATTGGGACATTTCAATAAGTTCTGGGTCTTTAGTTAGTTAACATCATTAACTCAGTCCCTCAACCATAAACATCTTGTAACCAAGAGTGTCCAACTCCCTGGGAAGGCAACCCAGCAGGTTTGGCTTTATCCAGCCTTTATTCAAGATGGAGTCACTCTGGTTAGGAAGCCTCTGACAGAACTGCAGGAGCCTTTTGTTTGGGACTTTCAGCATTTGAGAAGATTCCCCAGATTTGTGCTAGTTCACAGGGTATAATGGAAGTGTGGGGAGCACTTACTCCAGTTTAGCTGCTTTACAATATTATCAGAATAAGTGATTAAAGGCATTTACTTTAATGGATTTAAAGGATTGCTCCTTTCATTTTGGCTGTTGTTTTAATTGACTTCTCCCACAACTGGCAGCTCAGCTCAGCTCTTGCTGGCCATTGGAACTCCTGTTTCCACGGAGCTTCACTAAAAGAACATGCCAATATTTTTAATGTCAATCTAATAAGTGAGAAATAGTATCTCAATATTGTTTTAATTTGTGCTTGTCTAATTATATGTGCATTTAAATTTTTTATATGTTGAGAATAATTTTTGTCTGGTTTGTTGATTGCTTCATTTCTCCATTTTTCTATTTGATATTTGGCTCTTCCTCCTTCAATGGTTCTTTATATATTAGAGATATTAGCCCTTTGTGCTATACATCGTGAATAGTTTCTACTACTTTTGTCGGTTGCATTTTGACTTTGTTTACAATATTTTTGCCATAATTTTTTTCTAATATGTAGACAAATTAGTCAATCATCAAGAGGAATTCATCCATTTCCTTTTGATACTTTTATGTTTTCAATTTTATCTAGATCTTCAATTCCTTTGGAGTTTATTCTTGTAGTGGGTGTAAGGAAAGGATCTTATGTTTTTTAATAATGATCTACATGATCTTGCACGAATAAAAATAATTCCATTTTTACCTAGTTATTTCAGATGTCATCTTTGTAATATACTGAATTACCATATATATTTGGGTCTAATTCTGGACTTTTTATTCTATTCCACTGGCATAGTCATGCATTAGTACCACGTTATTTTAACTATAGAGTTTTAAGATAATGTTTGGAAGGGCCAGTGCTCCTTCATGGTTTTTACTTTTCAGTGTTTTCTTAGCTATTCTTTCATTTTTTTGTTTTTCCATCTAAACTTATTATCAACTTGTTTCAGGCTAATACTGTTCTAACGGTCTTTATCTCTACCATGTTTTACATATTGTGACAACACTATAAACATGTGCATTGTGCTTACAACATGCCAGGAACCATTCTAAATGCTTTCATATATTAACTCATTTAAACATCAAAATAGCCCCTGGAGAATGGCAGTATTATTATTCACATTTTTAAGTGAAGAAACTGAAGAATGGAGAAGTTAAATCTAAAGTAGAGATGAAATTCCAATTATGCAAGGAAGCCCATGTTCTCAAACACTTGACCCTTCTCTCTGTGGATCTATATAACCTCAAAGTTAACTTTATCTTTGACGTATGTGTATCAGATTTGGGGAAAGAAAGAGTGGCTTGCAGCAGCATGATTTTCCTGAGACTCTGTATGCATGACTCCGGGTGAGAACTCTCTGAGTGTTGATAGGCTGGAGCTGCATGCAATACCACATGAAAGGGTCAGGGAGAGACCAGAAGGTAACTGGAAGGTAACTGAAAAACCTGGAGGAAAAACTTAAGATACTGACTTCTGATACCAGGCCTGACTGCTTATTATTGGATGGGGTATATTATGATGATAGGAGTGGAATTAACTAGGAGGAGCTTATGAAAGCACATCATGTGAAGGAGGCTTTACAGATCTTTCTCCTAGGAATTGCATATACATGATTCCCATTTACGGCATGAAACTTCTAATCTCACTTGACCTACTAGTCACATGTTAGACAGTTGATCACTCCTTCCTTCTGGAAACGCTTTCTGCTCTTTCAGGATACACCTGGTCTTAATCTTCCTCCTGCTCACTCAGTCCCTTTCTCTGGTTCTTCCTCATTTTCCTGAGATAAAAAATATGTGCTTGCGACTTTCTCTTCTGGGATCACTCTCCCACAGATGTGTTTTCTTTGCTTTCTTATCTCCATCAGATCTTTGCTTGAACATACTTTCTAAGGTCTTCCCTGACTTCCTCCATTTGAAATTGCAGCCCTTCTATAATTCCTCCCACCTTTCCCTGTTATACTTATCGTCATAACACTTACAAAGATATTAACTATCACGTTTCTTTTATTTGTCAGTTTTCTTTCTTCTCCACTAGAATATAAGCTCAATGCTATGATGATTTTGTGGGTGTGTATTTTTGTGTATTTTGTTCCAGTACCTAGAACAATGCCTAGTGCATAGTAGGTGCTTAATACATATTTACTGAATGGATAAATAAGGAAGAAAACCTTGAAAACAGACAAAATATAAAATAGATGAAAGTTGTCTTCATGGCTGTTGTATTACCCATCAAGACAACAAGATGGAAAGTGATGTGCTAATCTGATTAATAGGCACTCATTGAGCTGTCCTCTTATAGATCATAATTCAAAATCACAGTGAGTAGAAAAACATGCACAGAGGCATATATGTAATATTTATTTCTCCAGGAGTTAGTTTCAGCATCATGGCTAAGAGATATGCAATTGTGCACAGTGGGTTGGATCCTGATGCTCTTTTATCTAAACCTCCATCTGCTCTGTCTCTGTAAAAGACCAGACTGTAAGAATGAGTCATAGATTAGCAAAAGGAAGAATCTGTAGAGGATAAAAATAAAATGTTTCTGATTTTTTTAAAATTATAGGCAGTATTATGTGATTCCCATGAGAAGGCAGAACTATTAGAATATATTTGATTCAACTCACTTTATGCCTAAGTAAGCTATGTCAACTTTATAAACTATCCTACAAACTAAGTAAAAGGTGATGCTGGGCCATGTTAGTGTTTTTAAGGACATAACCAATGTTATTAAGGACATTTTTCCCTTGAGATCTAACACTGATTATTCCCTAAAACCTATAATAATGATTCTAAGTTTTTTAGAAGAGAGTGTAATTAACATAAAGCTTATGGAGAAAAAATAAAGTTTTGAAGAAAATTAGTCAGAAATTCCACAGGGTGCTTCCAAAATCAATGTATCTATAGAGATTTATACTCTGTTTTTTTAATCTTCTGTCTTACCTATGAATTCTAAAGTAATGCATGTCTAAACAGTATGGAGATTATAAAAAATTAATATAATCATTGTTTTTAGAGAATGATTCTAAAAGGACTTTTATTTATTTAGAAATGTATAGTATATACATGCTAGTAAGACGCATACCATAAGTTGTTTTCTAGTAGAAGAGATGGAAAATGCTAAGCTGTGGGTCTCAATTTTGTTGGCTGAATTGATTCCTTTAATAAACATCATCATGGACAAATATCATATTTTACTCAGTGTAATGTAGGAAAAATCAAATATATTCTAATTTTTCTGCCTTCTTATGGAAATAACTGTATATCTTCCACAATCAAAACCAAACCAAACCCCATTCTCATAAACCCTAACTAATCTAAATATAATATAATATAATCCACCTGGATAAAATACAAGAGTAAGAGCTCAAAAAGTGGTAAATACGCACATTGTATCTGACAATTATATGTTTTGAGGAAAATACATTAACTATGTGGTATATTTTCTAAGGCTTCTAGATTAACCTGACCTTTCTTAAAATTTTTGAGGGAGCTTAACTGAGAAATTGCTAAACCCATTTTGTATCCAGTTCCTAATGATGCTGCTGGCAATACTCCCAAATTTTGGAATCCCTTATTCATTTGCAGAAATTTTAACATAATAGATGTTTTCCAAAGTTTTGAGATGAGATTGATTCAAATGATATGTCAGATCTGAAGAAACACACTTACCTTTAAGGTGGACATCCATTCATTTGACACAAACCATTCAAATCAATTTCCCTGATGACTGTTGAGGTACTGCTATCATTAAGGTAAATGTGAAGAAATCAACACTTGGGGAATACCCAATCATTAAGATTCTAACATCCCCCCAGAATTAATCTCATTTCTCTCTGCCTCTATTCAAGGTTATCCTGACAACATATGGGAAAAGCAGAGATTGAATAATCTTCAAACATTTTAATCAAGAAGACTCCTTAGCTTTCTTTTGCCATTAACAAGTAATAACAAGGATCGAGTAGTAACAAGAAATTCTTCCTTCTATATAAAGCAAACACCTCATGGTCTTGCTTTATCTCCTTTCTTCTTGATTCTCTATCACCTCAGAAAATCAAACAGAAATGTCATTAAACTCAATTATATAAATAATTCAACATGTGCGGAATCCACGGTTGGTTATGGTGTTGGAGATACTAAACCTGGATAATTAAACAATTTATTTTGGCTCTCATTCAAGCATTTGGCACTATAAAAGCACATTTGAACTTTCTAGAAAAAAATAAGTACTTCTTCAGCACGACTTCGAAGATCTTTCTTTTCATATACTGTTGAGGACCTACTAAGTCCTTCTAAGATATTTCTTTTCATATATTGTTGAGGACCTATTAAATAATTGTGATAGAAACTGGTATGAGAACAAAAATGGCTGGTGTCTATATTCACGGCCAGTATTTTGGAGGCTTCTGGTGATGATGCTTGATTTAGAAGGACTTGAAAGGAATACAAGTGACTGTCAACTCAGGAGGAATATTACATTTTTTACATGTTTTCTTCTTTTCTTTTCTATCTTTCTTTTTTTCCTTCCTTTCTCTTTCTTTTTCTTTCTTTGTCTTTCTTTTTCTTTCTTTCTCTTTCTTTTTCCTTCTTTCTTCCTCTTTCTTTCTCTCTTTCCCCTCTCTCTCTCTCTTTCTTTCTGACAGGGTCTTGCTCTGTCACCCAGACTGAGTGCAGTGGCACAAACATGGTCACTGTAGCCTCAAATTCCCAGGCTCAAGTGATCCTCCCACCTCAGCCTCCTGAGTAGCTGGGACTGTAGGCATGCACCACCATGACTGGCTAACTTTTTATGTTTTTCATAGAGATAGGGGTCTCACTATGTTGCTCAGGCTAGTCTCAAACTCCTGGACTCAAGCAATACTCCCGCCTCCCAAAATGCTGGGATTACAGGTGTGAGCCGCTGCTCCCAGTCCCTACTTTCTTGACCTAGCTAAACCATTGAATTCCCCCATCTCATTAAATGCCTCTTCATTCTGCAATGCCAAAACATTCCTATATTTGCTAGGTCTAACAACATGTATAGAAGATGGGTCAAAAGACAATCCCAAAATTTAATCACCCCTTCCTATATTTCTGCACTCCCCTTCCCTAGCACCTTCTTCACGGCCTCTTGAACGTCTTTGTTTCTCAGTGTATAGATCAGGGGGTTAACACTGGGAGTGACAATTGTGTAGAAAAGGGTAAGAAACTTGCCCTGGTCCTGGGAATAAGTATTTGCTGGCTGGAGGTACATGTATATGATTGTACCATAGAAGAGAGAGACAACAATTAGATGGGAGCTGCAAGTGTTGAAGGCTTTCTTTTGCCCAGCAGCTGACTTGATTCTAAGTACTGTTCCTGCAATGTAACCATAAGAAATGAGAATGAGGATGAGTGGTGCCAGGATGAGAAAGATTGCCAGGGCAAAAGCCAGTGCCTCAAGCATCGTGGTGTCTACACAGGCCATACCAATTAGTGCTGGCATCTCACAGAGAAAGTGGTCCACCCGTCTGTGCCCACAGCGGGGTAGCATCAATGTCTGGGGTGCCATTATGAGAGAATTGCCAAAGCCACTCAGCCATGCCACTGAAGTCAGCTGTCCACAGAGACGTGGGTGCATGATGACAGTGTAGTGCAGGGGTTTGCAGACTGCAGCATAGCGGTCATACGCCATGACAGCCAGGAGGACACACTCCACCCCTCCCAGGGCCAAGACAAAGTACAACTGGATGGCACAACCCACATAGCTGATGGTCTTATCTGGACCCCAAAGGTTGTAGAGCATCTGAGGGATGGAGCCTGTGGTGAAACACATGTCCAGGAATGAGAGGTTTGCCAAAAAGAAATACATCGGTGTGTGCAGCCGGGAATCCAGAGCTGAAAGCAAGATGATGGTCATGTTGCCAAGAAGAGTCAGCAGATAAAAGATGAGGACAACCACAAAGAGGATCAGCTCTAGGTGGGGACGGTCAGAGAAGCCCACCAGGATGAAGCCTTCAAAAGAACTTGTATTATCCTTTTCCATCACCTGTGGCTACATATTACCTGTTGAGAGAAAGATGAGTGCCTGTGAATAGCAGAGATATAGCCCTTCAAAAGTGAATGATTGGTAAAATAGTAGAATGGCAACTTCCTTAGATATGTGGGATGCTTAACCCAAAATTTTAATAGGTATGGATTAAATCATTATTTGGTCTGAGGAGCAGAGCATTTGGGAGAGTTCCTTTTTTTTTTTTTTTTTTTTTGCTCCCGGCTGTGATGATTTACCAACATTTTGCATCACTGTTTTTCAATTGGGCAGGATGTAAAAAATTACTTTCAAAAGCTAAGGGAATTAACACTCAAAATGTTCCACCTTTTTTAAAAATGGAGAAGTAGTAAATGTTTCTAGCCGTACGTGACCCTTGGATAGACAAAGTGGATTGGGCCGGGCATGGTGGTGGTTTACGCCTGTAATCCTAGCACTTTGGGAGGCCAAGGCGGGTGGATTAACTTGAGGTCAGGAGTTCAAAACCAGCCTGGCCAACATGGTAAAACCCTACATCTACTAACAGTACCAAAAAATAAAAATAAAAAATAAAAAAAAACCTGGGTGTGGTGGCTGGCGCTTGTAATCCCAGCTACTTGGGAGGCTGAGGCAGGGGAATTGCTTGAACCTGGGAGGTGGAGGTTGTAGGGAGGTGAGATCACACCACTGCACTCCAGCCTAGGTAACAGAGCCAGACACCATCTCAAAAAAAGAAATAAATAAATAGTGGTGTGTGTCTCTGGATCAGAGAACCAGACTTGCTATTAGGTGAAATCTTATTCTAAATACTGTCTCATAAATACTGGAAAACCTAGAGTCATATCTAAACTCAACAAGGTGTAAGCGATCAAGCAAAATTTTAGGAAGAAGATTACTTCATTATTATTTATATCTATATCTCTGATCCTATTCATTTTATTTACTGGGCATGACTGACATAGATGTGTCAGACAAGGCAGCAATGAAAAGCTTACATCATCACCTCAATATCCTCAGCCTATCCAAAGCCTCTGTGATGAATTGTTTTACACCGCTGAGATGTATTTAAACCCTGTGATTGAGTGACTTTTCTGATGTTGGGAATGCTTTTCCACACAGATAGAAAGACAGAAATAAGGCAATCCCCAAACTCAATTCCAATGGAACTAGTATTCCACATTTTATTCTCCCAAAGAATCCACTTCTAAGAAGCCGAATCGAATATTGTATTTAGCTGATTCTTATGATCTCATAGAATGAAAAGATTTCATTCCTTACATTTTTAATTACTTGGTGGTGATTTTATGTCTTAAGGTGAATGCACTATATAATATTAATTAACTAAAGGCAGAGTCCCACTTACTAATATTTTTGAATACTTTTCTAACTAAGCAGTTAGTAAAAAGCAATAGCATTGTGACTCTTAAAAGGGAATCTTTTGTATCTCTCAGGTACATAGAGGCACAAAACAGGGTACAAACCCACTGTTATAAGAATGCTTTGCCATAATTAAATCATGTTATGACATGTGTTCCCAGCAACAGCTTTAAGATTTCATACATTAAACTTTGACACTTAGTTTAAGTCACCATAATCTTTGCAGAAACATACACTCACACACACAAATGTTGACACTGGAAATTAAAGGATTGTCAAAATCATCAGTCCAGAGGCTGCAACAAGTTTCTACAGTAGTGAAGGGGTGGATGTGATAATATCTAGCTGGATAAAATGGGAATTTTAAAAGATGATGTTATATAATGGTTAAAGAAGAACATATAGGTACCCACAAAAGAACTGGAAAGGTCGATACCAAACTGATGATACTGGATGCTTCTGGAGAGAAAATTGGATTAAGGACTGGGACTTTCTCTTTATCTAAAATGTTTTATTTCTTTAAAAATATCGGAAGAAAATATGGCCATAAAGGAATAGCTATTAATTCTCAATGGTAGAGTATACATGTTTTCTTCTATTTGTCTTTGTAAATTTCTATGTTTTAGATATCTCAAAATGTTTTACAAATATAAATTACAAGTTATTTAAATATTAATGTAACCGATATGTACCTCTTATGAGCTAAGGCACTAATGTTAACTGTGTGATAGAGTTTACCTCACTTCATTCTCAAAGAAGTCCCAGGAGGTCAGCAGTTTTATTTGTCAACATTAAGCTATTGAGAGTGATGAAATAACCTGCCCCAGATCACAGGACTGGGTCATGGAGCCGACTAGATCCCCTGTGATTTCACTCCAAAGATCACTTCATCAATCACAATTCTCACTGT
This sequence comes from Chlorocebus sabaeus, assembly GCF_047675955.1. Classification (NCBI taxonomy): domain Eukaryota; kingdom Metazoa; phylum Chordata; class Mammalia; order Primates; family Cercopithecidae; genus Chlorocebus; species Chlorocebus sabaeus. The sequence continues at coordinate 27,667,619 of NC_132920.1, read as the reverse complement.
AGAGTTGAGCAGCGCAGTAATTATACTAAATCTGCACATAAAGAGAGAAAATAAATAGTAAAATTTGACTAAAACTCATGTCCTTTGACTTGTTGCACAAAGTTCAATATAAAAAGACTTACTGGTTATAAATTGAATAAGGTAGATAGGTAACTTACGGGCAAAGATGCAGAGAAACAAATCACATTTTTATTCGGAAAATGAGAAATACAGTTAAAATTTGCCTGCTAGGATGGGTTAACACTAAGTTCACTGGGCACAGAAACTCTGCTGCCAAAATAAGCCTAGGCCTGGCATCATCTGTACTTACAGGAAGAAAGTGCAAGGCGACTGTGATTGGCAGTGACTGTCTCATTCCATAGTTATCATAATCAGCATTTTCCCTATGAATGTTTGTCAGCCATAAAGTGGAATATAAGAAACCCAAGTTGTTTTATTATTTTTCTTCTTTCTCAAATCAACCAGGGATTATTCAACTAGGATTATCTTCATAAATTTTTCATTTTGATTCAAAGTGGTTAAGCCATCTGTTCACTGCCTTTCTCCTTATATGATCATATCAATTCAGTTATTACTCTTCCTTATCAAACCTTCCCTTTGTGAGAATTGCATTCCTGTGTTTATGGACTTTAAATAACTAATGCATAATTTCTTTGTGTGCCAAGAATATTATTTTAAATGATATGTGTATGTCTATCCTTATTTGAATTCAATAGAATGGCTTCTAAATACAGTGACATGACAATTTTCTCACAAGAGCCATACACATTAACTATTTAATTATAGTGAAGCAGCTCATCAGTTCTGGCATTTAAATGTGTTACTATTGTTTTGGAAAACAAGACAAACTTGTTTTCTTGAGTGACTTCTGTAACCATGACCAGGTAATATAAATTTCACAATATTTTAAAAAAATTGAACCAAATAATACTCCAACACCAACTATTAGCTAATTAGCTTATAAAGAACCAGACTGGGGATTTACTGCTTAGTTAGTTTGGAGGAATGGATTATCAGGTCCCAGGGTTAAGAAACATGTGGGCACACTTCATAGCTAGATAGGCTGCTCGTTCTGTGCCAAATGGAAAATGAGGTAAATTCAAAGTCATAAGAAACCTAGAAGAACGTTTTGTTTCTTTCATTGACTCTCCATGTTGGAGTTCAAAGTCCCAGTATCAATACTTACCACTCACAATTACTGAGAGCTCATTATTCAACATACTCTCATGCAATGCAGAACTACAGTTCATAATTTTATTCTTAAGATTTTCTAATACATTAAGTTCTACTCTCTAAATTAAGTTTTTGGTAATAACTCCACTAATAAACTCAAAGATCTCTCTCTAGCTTCCTCCTAACATTAATGGTATTACACCACAATCTTTAAAATTTGACCAAATCTATGTAAATAAAGTGCATAGACAGACTGTGAGGTGTTGGCATAATACATTTAATTGTCCATGATTTTGACCACAGCCTAAGGTTCTAGGGAAACCAGATCCTCGGGTAGTTTAGAGGCCTAGGTCACATTTCTTACTACACCATTAACTTACCAAATTTGACTGCAACCTCAGAAAGGCCATGTCTGTGTTGCTTCTCTTTTTGGGACTTCACTTGGAAGTCCAAATGGGATGACCAGAGTGCAGACAAGGAGAGGAGAAAGATGACATTTAGGAAATCCAAAAGAATGGGAAAAAAACAAAGGGGCAACAGTACCTAGCAGAGCTAAATCTGAGTGAATGAAGAGAGAATGTTGATGAGCACGCAATAGTTACATCACCCGAGGTACAGCTATGAGGTACATCCACATACTCCACCACCCAGCCCCAGATAAGGAGCCAGATAAGAAGCAGCATGAGGGAAGTTGGGGGGTCTCTGATGTACACCCAGCACAGGAAACACTTAAAGATTCAAGTCTGAAAAGGAAACTCTCCTTATAGGGTTCGGAGTTGATATGGGATTGGATACTTCCTTTTCTAATCACCCTATGGAGTAAAACTTGCTTTTCAAAAACTCCTGTCACTAATTATCCCTAACAAGGTTTGGGGGACAGTTATCCTCTGGGATATTTCCTCAGAGGAAATATCGCTCTTCCCAGCACACACAGACACACACATAGGCATGCACACACACAATGCAGATTCACCCAAGAGAGAGATAAGAGACAGCATCAAATCTTCAAGAGTCTATTTTCGTCATCAAGACCAGTACATAGTAATAAGCATTAAGGTACCAAAAGTGGCCACCTTATACTTAGTTCAGAGCAGAACCTAGAGTCATGGAAAAGATGTACCAGGATATATGTGTGCTTTGGTTTCTTTTTGTGTTTCCTATCCTCTACCACTTGCTTAGTATATGCAGTGCAAAGAAGTGCTATTATTAAAGTGCTTTTACCATTTTGTTTACTTAAGATGAATTTTCTATGCAATTTTAAAATCCTTAACAATAAAGTTTAACTTGAATGTTTTCTATTTAAGACAAATATAGGTATATCAAGAGGAGGGTGAATTAAAAAAAGAAAAAGATTGATTTTTGACATTTAAAATTAATATTAAAAAGGCCAAAAATATTAAAAGAATTTTATTTCAAAATTGCCAAATTTGGTATAAAATTATTTCAAGACAGTTATTATCAATCTGACTGACAAATGACATCAGCTAAGTCAGAATAAATTAACAAGTTTTGGTTTTTTAAAAAGGCAGTAAATAACAGTATGCAATCGTTTCAGATCACTTGATTATCTGTTATAGTCATAAGGTAAATAATATAGAAACAACTGTATCTCAAAAGCATATGTTCTATATTTACCTATCAAAAACTTCTAAGGGAGATAAATTTTACATTTTACCTCTGCAACCAAAGGTTTTAATTGATGATACACATGAAATATAACATATAAATGCAGTTTGTACATTTAAAATGTTATTTAAATTTTAATAGTATGCTAATAGTCTACTAACTTCAGTGACTATTTCCAGGTACTTTTGTCAACAGAACAGAAAATATCTGGTCATTAGTTTGTCAAATACTATGTTTTAAATATAAACATTATTAAAGTCATGTAATCTTAATACCACTAACTATATAAGTAGAGATAGAATATATTAGCTAGAAACAATGATAAGACTATCATCTCCATTAATTTACAGACAAATGACATGCAACTTGTTTTCTTTAGACAGAAATACTGAAACACATAGAGGTGCAGTCAAAATTAATCAATATTAATTCTGTATGCCAACAAACTTCTTGGCATGGTCAGATGACTATTCCTCCTGATAATTGCTTTCTATGCTTAGATTCAGTTATTAGCTCATATTACTATCTGTTAGCTAATATTTTCTCTTGGAAACTAGGGAAATATACCTAGAGAATTTGATGCTCTCAAGAATTTCCTATCTGAGATAATGAGTCCCTCTGAGAAGTGAAGGAGATGAGGTCCTTATGGGGCAGTTAACTCAAGAAGGGATATTAAATTATTAAACAAAGAAGAAAATTTAGAAGCAATATTTAAATTTATTTTTTGCCACCTCGCTTCTACCCCTTTTATTCACTCTTGGCCCACCACCATTCCTAACTCATTACAAATACATTTAAACTTGTAACTGATGGAACCATTATAGTCATGGAAAGCTACTTTCTGTGAAATAAAATGATACAATCAAAGGGTTATATGTGATGCAAGAAGTGCTTCCCAACGTGTTACCATACGACTTAACATTTTGTAATATGACATCATAGAATGTCTTCAGGAAAAGAAATGAAAGCTATATCAGTCATCTTTTCCATCAGATGCAATTACATTTAATTCAGTCTTTTTTTATTGCAATTTAATTGTTATCATTGTAGATTTTGTGGAAGTGAAGAACAGATTACTTATAATAGTTACATCACAAGTATGTATAAAATTTGATGTCAAATGTCCATTATTTCTTCAAACTTTATTTTTCAAACCTGCTCTTTTTGATTTTTGTCCCTTTGTGATTTGTCCAGTCAACAAGTCTTGAAATACCACCATTTTCTTAGGTCATCTATTTCCCTGAATGCTCATATTCAATAAGTTTCTAGGGCTACTTTTAACTTCTGTCTTTCATACCTCCAACTAACTTTTTTGTTTTTACTCATCTTGTGCTAGCTCAGTAGCTCATTAACTTTTGCATGATTTGTTATGCTAGCCTGTTCCTTTGTTAATCTCTAGTATCTTGCTATTTCAAACCATCTTTCGCTTTGCTACAAAAGGAGCCCTCCTAAAATATAAGCTTTGTTATGCCCATACGTAAAGTCCTGAAATGACCCTATCTAGAGAAATACATGCATATTCTTTAATATTGATGTGGTTCTGTACCAACTTCACATTTCCAACTCTATCTAAAGAGCACCTGTTTGTTTTATGCTCCAAATGCATTAAACTACTGACCATTTTTCATAAAGAATAAGAATTTAAATCATCTCTGGAATAAAGAGAAAGAAGAATAGCCTTTAGAGAATGGCTGAAACTCTAGCTCAGAAACAATCACTGCAGGCTCGAAAATTAGGAAGGCTCATTTACTATCATTAGAGAGAAAAATTGCTTTGAAGAGTTGTTGTGAAAGTTAAATAAGGTAAGAAACACTAAATATTTAGCATTGTCCCTGACATACAGTAGCTCTTTGATAATTATCATTACTCCTTTAACTATATCTCCTTCCTTATGATGTTCTTTCAGATGAGGATGTTCATCTTATAAAAATAATACTGAAAGAATCAAGGCCCAGGTGAAAAATTCTTCCTGTTGCACTTGACTATTGATATGGTTTGACTGTGTTCCTACCCAAATCTCATCTTGAATTCCCATGTGTTGTGGGAGGGACCCAGTGAGAGGTAACTGAATCATGGGGGCAGGTCTTTTCCATGGTGTTCTTGTGGTAGTGAATAAGTCTCACGAGATCTGATGGTTTTAAAAATGGGAGTTTTTCTCCATAAGCTCTCTTTTTGCCTGCCACCATCCATGTAAGATGTGACTTGTTCCTCCTTGCCTTCCACCATGATTGTAAGGCCCCCTCAGCTATGTGGAATGATAAGTGCATTAAACCTCTTTTTCTTCTCATTCTCAGGTATGTCTGTATCAGCAGCATGAAAATGGACTAATACAGTAAATTGGTACCAGGAAGGTGGGATGCTGCTGAAAAGATACCCGAAAATGTGGAAGCAAGCTTGGAACTAGGTAACAGGCAGAAGTTGGAACAGTGTGGAGTGCTCAGAAGAAGAGAGAAAAATGTGGGAAAGTTTGTAGTTCCCTACAGACTTGTTGAATGGCTTTGACCAAAATGCTGATAATGATATAGACAATGAAATCCAGGTTGTGGTGGTCTTGGATGGAGATGAGGAACTTGTTGAGAGCTGCAGCAAAGGTGATTCTTGTTATGTTTTAGCAAAGAGACTGGCATCATTTTTCCCCTACCCTAGAGATTTGTGGAACTCTGAACTTGAGAGAAATGATTTAGGGTATCTGGTGGAAGAAACTTATAAGCAGCAAAGCATTGAAGAGGTGACTTGGGTGCTGTTAAAGGCATTCAGCTTCAAAAGGGAAACAGAGCATAAAAATTTGGAAAATTTGCAGCCTAACAATGCAACAGAAAAGAAAATCTCATTTTTGAGGAAAAATTCAAGCTGGCTTCAGAAATTTGCATAAGTAACAAGGAGCCACATGTTAATCACCAAGACAATGGGAAAATGTCTTTAGGGCATGTCAGAGAACTTTGCAGTAGCCCCTCCCATCACAGGCCTGGAGACCTAGGAGGAAAAAATAGTTTCATGGACCAAGCCCAGGGTCCCCATGCTGTGTGCAGTCTAGGGACTTGGTGCCCTGTGTGCCAGCCACTCCAGCTATGACTAAAAGGGGCCAATGTACAGCTTGGGCAGTGGTTTCAGAGAGTGCAAGCCCCAATCCTTGACAGCTTCCTTGTGGTGTTGAGCTTGCAGGTGGACAGAAGTCAAGAATTGAGGTTTGGGAACCTCTGCCTAGATTTCAGAGGATATATGGAAATGCCTGGATATCCAGGCAGAAGTTTGCTGCAGGGGAAAGGCTCTCATGGAGAACCTCTGCTAGGACAGTGTGGAAAGGAAATGTGGTGTTGGAGCCCCCACACAGAGTCCCTACTAGGGTACTGCCTAGCGGAGCTATGAGAAGAGTCACTGTCTTCCAGGCCCTGGAATGGTAGATCCACCAACAGCTTGCACCATGTGACTGGAAAAGCTACAGACACTCAGCACTAGCACATGAAAGCAGCTAGGAGGGAGGCTGTACCCTGCAGAGCCACAAGGGTGGAGCTGCCGAAGACCAAGGGAACCCACCTCTTACATCAGCATGACCTGAATGAGAGACATGGAACCAAAGGAGATCACTTTGGAGCTTTAAGATTTGACTGCCCCACTAGATTTTGGACTTGCCTGGGGCCTGTAGCCCTTTTGTTTTGGCCAATTTCTCCCATTTGGAACAGCTGTATTGACCCAATGCCTGTACTCACATTGTATCTAGGAAGTAACTAACTTGTTTTGATTTTACAGGCTCATAGGTGGAAGGGACTTTCCTTATCTCAAATGAGACTTTGGACTGTGGACTTTTGAGTTAATGCTGAAATGAGTTAAGACTTTGGGGGACTGTTGGGAAGGCATGATTGGTTTTGAAATGTGAGGACATGAGATTTGGTAGGGGCCAGGAGCAGAATGATATAGTTTGGCTATGTTTCTGCCCAAATCTCATCTTGAATTCCCACATGTTGTGGGAGGGACCTGGTGGGAGGTAATTGAATCATGGGGGCAGGTCTTTCCTGTGCTGTTCTCATGATAGTGAATAAGCCTCCCAAGATCGGATGGTTTTAAAAATGGGAGTTTTCCTGCATAAGCTCTCCTTTTGCCTGCTGCCATCTATGTAAGATGTGACTTGCTCCTCCTTGCCTTCCACCATAATTGTGAGGCTTCCTCAGCCATGTGGAACTGTAAGTCTATTAAATCTTTTTTTCTTTTCTTTTCTTTTTTGTTTTTTTTTGTAGGGGAATACAGAGTCTTACACTGTCACCTGGGCTGGAGTGCAGTGGTACAATCTTGGCTCACTGCAACCTCTGCCTCCCAGGTTCAAGTGATTCTCCTGGCTCAGCCTCCTGAGTAGCTGGAATTACAGATGCCCGCCATCATGCTCAGCTAATTTTTTATATTTTTAGTAGAGATGGGGTTTCACTATCTTGGCCAGGCTGGTCTCAAACTCCTGACCTCGTGATCCAACTGCCTCAGCCTCCCAAAGTGCTGGGATTACAGGCATGAGCCACCGCACCTGGCCTAAACCTTATTTTTTTTCTTTCGCACTCTTAGGTATGTCTTTATCAGCAACATGAAAATGGACTAATACAGCTATTCCTCTCTGTTGTATTTGGCAGAATACCAGAAGCTCTTTATTTGCAGTTTGACTTTAGCACTTATTTTACTCTACATTGATTTTAGTTTATTTTGAAGAAAATTTAGAGAGATGGATGATTAAGGGGTGAATTACTAATAAAAAGAACAAAATGTACATAGAGAGAAAGGAAAAGTGATAATTTAGAAGAATTTACCAAAATGAAAGAATCAAAATGCTTACTGTGGCTGGTATGTGAGGAGATATGAAAGTAGGGGTGAAGGACAGTGAAGTGGAAGAAAATCTGCTTACTTGATCTACCTAAAGGAGAAACCCCTTTGGTGGAAAATAACATCATCTATTGCTCCTATTGTCCACTTATACAATGTCTAGTATATAATAAAAAGTTACTAGACATGAGAAGAGCAAGAAGACCATATAATCAATAATCAAAAAATTTTAAAGAGGCCTTAGAAAGAGATCCCTAGATGAACCAGATTTTAAGGTTAGCAAACAAATATTTGATCATAACTATGATTATTTTGTTAGAGAAAAATATGGATAAAATACATAAACTTATAGAATTTTCAACAGAGAATTGAAATACACAAAAAAGAATAAAATATGCATTCTAGAAATAAAAAGTAAAATAATAACAAATTACAAATTTAGTCTGGCTACACTGTTGTTGGGAACGTAAATTAGTGCAGCCATTGTGGAAAGCAGTTTGAAGATTTCTCAAATAATTTAAAACAGAACTAACATTAAACCCAGCAATCCCATTACTGAATATATATCCAAAGGAAAATTATTCTACCAAAAGACACTTGCACTCATAAGTTCATTGCAGCACTATTCACAGTAGCAGAGACATGGACTCAACCTAGGTGCCAATCAAGAGTAGACTGGATAAAGAAAATGTAGTACATACACACCATGGAATTCTATGCAGCCATTAAAAATATCAAAATCATGTCCTTTGCAGCAACACAGTTGCAGCTGGAGGGCATTATCCTAAGCAAATTAATGCAGGAACAGGAAACCAAATACAGCATGTTCATTGGGTACGCACAGATACAAAGATAGACACTGGGAATTACAAGGGAGAAGGGATGAAGGCAAGGTTAAAAAACTAACTATTGGATATTATACTCAATACCTGGATGACGAGATCAATCAGACCCCAAACCTCAGCATTACAAAATATGGCCATGTAACAAACCTACACATGTATCCCCTGAATCTGAGATAAAAGTTGAAATTATTTTTAAAAATACATAAATGTAATTCATTTTTTTTTCTTTTATTATTATTATTATACTTTAAGTTCTAGGATACATGTGCATAACGTGCAGGTTTGTTACATATGTATACTTGTGCCATGTTGGTGTGCTGCACCCATCAACTCGTCAGCACCCATCAACTCGTCATTTACATCAGGTATAACTCCCAATGCAATCCCTCCTCCTCCCCACTCCCCATAATAGGCGCCGGTGTGTGATGTTCCCCTTCCCGAGTCCAAGTGATCTCATTGTTCAGTTCCCACCTATGAGTGAGAACATGCGGTGTTTGGTTTTCCATTCTTGTGATAGTTTGCTGAGAATGATGGTTTCCAGCTGCATCCATGTCCCTACAAAGGACACAAACTCATCCTTTTTTATGGCTGCATCGTATTCCGTGGTGTATATGTGCTACATTTTCTTAATCCAGTCTGTCACTGATGGACATTTGGGTTGATTCCAAGTCTTTGCTATTGTGAATGGTGCCGCAGTGAACATATGTGTGCATGTGTCTTTATAGCAGCATGATTTATAATCCTTTGGGTATATACCCAGTAATGGGATGGCTGGGTCATATGGTACTTCTAGTTCTAGGTCCTTGAGGAATCACCATACTGTTTTCCATAATGGTTGAACTAGTTTACAATCCCACCAACAGCATAGAAGTGTTCCTATTTCTCCACATCCTCTCCAGCACCTGTTGTTTCCTGACTTTTTAATGATTGCCATTCTAACTGGTGTGAGATGGTATCTCATAGTGGTTTTGATTTGCATTTCTCTGATGGCCAGTGATGATGAGCATTTTTTCATGTGTCTGTAGGCTGTATGCATGTCTTCTTTTGAGAAATGTCTGTTCATATCCTTTGCCCACTTTTTGATGGGGTTGTTTGCTTTTTTCTTGTAAATTTGTTTGAGTTCTTTGTAGGTTCTGGATATTAGCATGTAATTCATTTTTCAAGGCAAACCCTCCCCCCGAAAAAAAACAAAACAAAAAAACCTACCAAACCCTTTAGTTTTATTTTAACCTCATAATACAGGAATTGTGACTGGAAGACAAATAAGTAGAAGAAATCCCAAACTAACAACAAGAAAGAAAAAAAGAATAGAAACAAATTATGAACATAATGATTTGTATAGATGTATACAAATAATTTAAGATACAAATAATTAGAGTACCAGAAAGAGAAGTGAGAAAATACAAGGCAGAAGCAAAATTTGAAGAGATAATGGCTAAGAGTTTTTCAAAACCAATGAAAAACATCAGCCAACATATTCAAGAATCTCAGTAAATGTTAAAACGTGACAGCAAAAGCGTAATCCATAAAAGGAAAACAAATAAGTTGATTTCACCAAAATTGAAAATGTTTTTCTGTGAAAGGCCCTGTTAAAAGCATTTAAAAAACAGTTATAGACAGGGAGAAAGTATTTACGAACCATATATCTGACAAAAGACTCCTAACTAGAATATATATTTTTAAAACTATCAAAACTCAACAGTGAAAATGCAAACAATCCAACTAGAAAATGGCCAAAAGACAGGAGCTAATGTTTACCACAGAGCTGATGTTTACCACTGACAGCAATAAGCACAAGAAAATATGTTCAACATCATTACCTATTAGGGAAATGCAAATTAAAATCACAAAGAGATATCACTACATACTTAATAGAAGAATTTTTAAAAATACTGATGACACCAAAGCTGACAAGAATACAGAGAAATGAGCTATAATACATCGCTGGTAGAAATGTAAATAGCACAACCACTCTAGAAAATAACTGCCTAAAAAATTAAACATACACTTACCATATAACCCAGCAGTCACATTTCTTGACAGTTATCCCAGAAAAATGAAAACTTATGCTCACAGAAAATTCTAGACATTGCTGTTTATAGTAGTTTTATTTGTAGTACCAAAACACAGACACAACCTAAATGTCCTTCAATGAGTGAATGGTTAAACAAACTATAGTACTTCCATGTCATGAAATATAACTCAACAGTAAAAAGGAACAAACTATTGATACATGCAACAGCTTGAATGAATGTCAAAGGAATTATGCTGAGTGAAAGAAGTTCATCTTAAAATATTACATGCTATATGATTTCATTTATGAACAAACATTCTCAAAAATGACAAAGTAATGAAGATAGTGAACAAATTAGTGGTTGCCAAGAGTTAGGGATGGGGCATCGAGAACAGAAAGAGATAGGTGTAATTAGAAAGGAGTAACACAAGAGATATTTGTAGAAATGGAACAATAGTGTATCTTGATTGTGGCAATAGTTACACAAAGCTACATGTGACAAGTTACATAGAATTATACACACACACATGCTTGTAAAACTAGTTAAATGAGTAAAACTTATGGATTGTATAAAAGTCAATTTCCTGGTTATTTTACTATTATTATGTAAGATGTTCCATTGTGGGAAACTGGGTAAAGGGTACAAAAGACCTCTATTATTACTTTTGCAATTTCTTGTAAATCTGTAACTTTTTCAAAATAAAAAGTTTTTAAAAAGACTTTTAAAATAGAATAAAGATGATCTGTATGAAGTAATACAGAGTGATTTCAGGTTATATTGTTAAATGGAAAAAGCAAAGTGCAAAGAGTACTATATATCATCGTTCTATTTTGTTTGTTTGTTTGTTTTTTAGATGAAGTCTCACTTTATCACCCAGGCTGGAGTGCAGTGGCACAATCTTGGCTCACTGCAACCTCTGCCTCCCAGGTTCAAGCGATTCTCCTGCCTCAGTCTCCAAAGTAGCTCGGATTATAGGTGCACACCACCACACCCAGTCAATTTTTATATTTTTAGTATAGACAGGGTTTTGCCATGTTGGCCAGGCTGGTCTCAAACTCCTGACCTCAAGTGATCTACCTGCCTGGACCTCCCAAAGTGCTGGGATTACAGGCGTGAGCCACTGTACCCAGTCTATACTACCTTTCATATAATGTACTATCTTACAGTTCTTTCATATAAGAAAGAAGGACATGTAATGAACGATACACATATCTGCCCCTTTATACAAAAAGAAAGACAGGAATGATAAACCAGGAACTAATGAGATTAGTTACCCACAGGGTTAGAGGAGGTGGTGATTTGGAATACAGTATAAAAAATGGGAGAATTAGTGGAATTGAAAGGCTGAGGGGGAGTGACACTTTTGTAAGTACATATAACATTTTGTGTGTTCTAACTTTTATAGCCATAGTAATGCTTCACATATCCAAATTTAAATAAATAATTAAAGTCAACCGGAATGGAAGGTACCCAAAAGAAATACAGAGAATAATAAATTAACCCACCTGCATTACAAATGAGCAACAAAAGCAAGTTAAAGAGGGTAAGGAATAAAAAAAAAACTAACCTAATTAACTTTGGGAAAAAGAGTATCTTGACTATTTTGCTGATGACAGACTCATCTAAGGATAAAAGCAAAAAGAACTGTACATAAATATTGTACACTAGTTAGTAAAATTGTTATTCCCAACAGAGTGGATTAGTAATTCTAAAGCTATTTGTGTATTAGAATTGAGCAAATAAGTACATATATTATGGATAATGAGAGCCAAATTTCTCACTGTCCAAGAAAGAAGGTACAAGAAAGGAATGGAGGGAGTTGATGCAGACAAACTCTGTGGTATTTGGATTAGAATCGGAGGCATTAGTATGAACTGTGGTCACACACACACACACACACACACACACACACACACACAGAGCTAGGTACAGAAATAAAAATGTATGTGTATGCTCTGTTCACTGACAGAGTCTGGAAGCAATAACAAATCAGTAGCAATGAGCACACCTGGTGCCTAGATCTTGATTTCTAAATATATTTTCCAGTAAAAGGAACCAAGGATCCTTAGAAAAATTATTGATTCTAGGGCTGGGGAAGTAAAAGTCCAAGATGACCCTAGAACAGCTGGTGGTGACACAGAGTATAGAAGTTTTCAAATAGTGATGGGGCATGTTAAAAAGATACATGAGTCTACTTGAAGGAGCTCCCAAAGGCCAAATCTAGGACAATTTTAGCAGTAAATTAAATAATGATAGTATTGGGACTACAAACAATAGAATAAAACAAATACCCATGAGTCTATATGAGTTTAAATAAATGACTGAACAAATAACAAACGGGGGAAAATAACAGCTCTTCTTTACAGTAGAATTCCAATAAATAAATGTAGAATTAGCAATAGAAATGGAAAATAGATGCTACAGAAATAATGGTTGCCGGCAAGAATCACTGATGAACACCAACGTAAGTAGCAAAAATATTATGGGAAACAGAATATTTGCATAATCTCAAAATATTCCCTCTCAAGATAATTATAAATTTAAAAAGGAAAAATGGTCACTTTACAGTGGAGAAACCTGGAAGAAATTATCTTAACCAAGTGTTCAAAGTTATCATCATAGTAATACAATAAAACATCGTGAACATCTTGATATGAGGTACTAAAAGGGGCACCTCAACGTTCTTATGATATTCTTGCCAAACACGTATAACCTCAATATATGCCATAAGAAAACATCAGACAAACCCAAACTGAAGGTACTTCTATAAAATAATTGGCTAATAATCTTCAAAAGTGTCAAAGTCATGAAAGACAGACTGAGGAACTGTCCCAGGTTGGAGGAGGAGACTAAAGAGATACAGCAACTAAATGCAATGTGGGATCCTGGATGAGATTCTGGGATAGTAAAAGGACATTTGTGAGAGTTTGCTTTTTTTTTCTTCTTTCTTTTTTTGAGACAGAGCCTCGCTCTGTCACCCAGACTGGAGTGCAATGGCTTGATCTTGCTCCCTGCAACCTCCACCTCTCGGGTTCAAGCGATTCTCCTGCCTCAGCCTCCTGAGTAGCTAGGATTACAGGAGTGCACTGCTGCACCTGGCTGATTTTTGTGCTTTTGGTAGAGAACCGGGTTTCACTATGTTGGCCAGGCTGGTCTTGAACTTCTGATCTTGGGTGATCCTCCCACCTCGGCCTCCCAAAGTGCTAAGATTACAGGTGTGAGCATCTGCAGCTGGCCCAGTTTGCAAAATTTTAACAGTATTTTATCAATGGTAATTTCCTGCGCTTTGAAAATTATGCTATGATTATGTAAAATGTCTAGTTGAAGAGTATACATGAGTTCTCTCAACTATTTTTGTAACTTATTTGTTAAGTCTAAAATTATTTCAAAATAAGCTCACAGAATCAGTAAAGTACACTCAGCAATTCATTTAAAGAGCTTTGCATTTAATTATGCACAGATATATGTGTATATCTATATACATATATCTATAATCTACATTTCTTAAGACAATTAAGAATGTGAGGTCTCCTTTTATTTTATTTTATTTTATTTTAGCCGTGAGCCTGAAGATCTGAATGTCCTGTTTTTAAAGGTGTAATTTAGGATTCTCTACCTTTCTATTTCCCTCAGTTGATCATTTTTTGCTAAAGAAGGCATGGCTGTGCTGCAGAAATCTGGTAGCCTCTGCTAAAATACTTCTATCAAGGCATATATGGCCTCCATATAGCATTCCAATCTGCTTCAGACAGATCAAGCACTTTTGGATTTTCTTGGGTATGACAGCTAAAAGCCACAATTGCTCACCTATAGATGGACAGATTCAAGATCTTTCTCTTGCTTTCAGCCACACACAAAGCTAACAGTCTCATGAGTTGATTCAGAAATAGAAGCAGAACATTCAAATACAGTTAATTTCTTCTCCAAAGCTGAAATTTAGCTCACTTAGTTTATTATATCCCTGTGGCAGCTTTTACAAATTGCCACATACGTGGTGACTTAAAACAACATAAATGTACTATCCTACAGTTCTGGAGATCAAAAGATAAAAATCTATTTCAGTGGGCTAAAATCAAGGTGTCAGTGAGAGGTTGCTAGATGTCAAGGTGGACAAATAGGACAGCAAGTCAAACTGAAAGTAACAATTAATTAAAATTGCCACCTTATGAAGCTTATAATAATCCATTTCATTCATCAATCTCAATTTGTTTTATGCACAGGCTAAAGAGATAATGCAACTGGAGTTCAATACATCTTTCAAGTGTTTAACAGAAACATTATTCTCTGAAATCTCCCCAGAACGGAGATTCTGCTTGGTCAACTACTGAGTGTGGAGATTCGTGGCAGTCAAATGATAAATACTGTTTTCACCTAAATTCATTTCATGTGGGCCCTGGGAGTCCATAAATCCAGTCTGTGGTCATTTCCTCTGATTCAGGATGTTCACCTTTTCCTTTGCTAGGTAGAAAGGAATTTATCCAGGCAATGCCTGGATATATCAAGCATGATGTCTATATATATATATATATATATATATATATATATATCAAGCATGATGTCTATACAGTTTCAAAGTAACTCTCTACAACATACATCTCAGTTAATAAATGCAAAATACTTATTAATTAGTTTTGTAGCAGACAAACTTAGCAGACACTTCATAAACCAGGTAATAAAGGTAAAAAATCTCAAATAATGAGACACATGGATATCAGATGCCTCTTAATATGATGAATGAGAAGATAACAGTATTTCTGTTGTATTCCTGCCAAAAATAAATAATGAAGAAAAGTCAAATGCCCCAAATTGAGAGACAACCTACTAAGTGACAGGCCAACATTCTTGAAAAATACCATGTCATGAAAGATGAGGAAAAGCTGAAGAACTGCTCCTGATATAGGGAAACTAAGGAGACATCACAACTAAATACAACACATAACTCTGAGTTGGATCCTAGACCAAAAGGAAAAGTTGATTATGGACACTCCTAAGGCAACTGACAAAATTTAAATGTGGTGTGTAGATTGGATGGCAGTATTGCAATGGTGTGAATTTCCTAGTTGTGATGGTTATGCTGGAAATGGAGAATATTCTTGTTTGGAGGATATACCCTCTGAAAACTTTAGGAGTAGTGGGTATCAGGTCCAAAACACACACAAATGCTTCAAAAAATTTACACATGCACACATGTATATCTAGAGAGAGAGAGAGAACTATAAAACAGGACTTGATTCTTTGTATTGAAGGCTTTGCTTTTTTGGATTTCTTATGGCAACATGGAATTAGTTGAGGAAATTATTGTTGGGCTAGCCTTGTTTGGAGAAAGTTTCAGCATTCCCTTTGATTTCTTAGAATACTACCCACTACCTTTGGACTCCAGTACTAAGGGTTCATTTTAAACGTTAGTAAAATTTGGTCCTTATCCTATCTCCATTTCTCCTGGGAAAGTTGTTATATCCAGTCTTTCATGCTTCCTTAATATTTATCTGACAGAAAACACTTTGCCCACCTTGCTACTTACAGTATTTTGTTCTAATATTCAATACATTTTCTATTTTAAAATGCTAACAAGTAAATTTCTGAAAAATAAGTCCTAGTGGTAAGAAGGAAGTCATGAAAAAAAAAGAAAAGAACAACAAAAATACAAAATACAAAAATAAATAAATAAAAGTGGAACAGCCATATTATGTCACCAGTTCCCTGACACATTCTATTTTAATCACCCTAAGCCTCAGTTTCTACATCTATAGAATGGAGATAGTGAATTGCTTTCTCAGAGAGCACTTATGAGGACTGAGTGAAATAATCCTTTGAAAGGATGGCACATGTCTGGCTAGTAATAATAAATTCAGCAGATCCTTCCCTACTTCCAGAACTTGCATAAGTGGGTATCACTTGATAGTTTCTAAGTTTCAGAACTTTTGAAATCATTTCCATTTTTGCATAATTGGTTCATTCTACAGAATATTTATATTTATTCATATTTTCTTGCTTAGTTCTTTACTTTCTTTTTAAACCATACTTTTGTTTATTTAAATTACAACCTCTTGGCCAGGCCCGGTGGCTCACACCAGTAATCCTAGCACTTTGGGAGGCCGATGCAGGCGGATCACTTGAGGTCAGAAGTTCGAGACCAGGCTGGCCAACATGGTGAAACCCTGTCTCTACTAAAAACACAAAAAAATTAGTTGGGCATGGTGTTGCATGCCTGTAGTCCCAGCTATTCGGGAGGTTGAGGCAGGAGAATTGCTTGAACTCAGGAGGTGGAGACTGCAGTAAGCCAAGGTCACGCCACTGCACTCCAGCCTGGGCCACAAAACAAGACTCTTGTCTAAATAAATAAATAAATAAATAAATAAATAAATAAATAAAACCTTTTTGAAAATATTGTAAAAAAACAAAGTTCACACACCAGTACAATTTTTCCCCTTATTCCTGGTCTTCTATTCAGGGGTAACCACTGCTATTACATTTTTAAAAAATCAATTGTATGTGAAATCTTAATTTCTTTCTCTTTCCAGTTTTACTTCATGTCCCATCTACCTCTTTCTCCTCCTCAACCCGCTCCTCCTCCTAATATTACTGTCTGCCTCTCTCCAAGTTACTCTTGTTAATTATGTAAGAAGTGGCCTTTCTTACTATTCTGGGGGAAAAAAAGGTCTTTTGTTATGTAATCTCACACAGACACACAATACAGAAAATCATATTTATGGTGCCTTAAATATTTTATAAAACTGGGACCATGTTTTTTATCTTTTTTGCTTCTTTATTTGCTCACCCAGCGATACCCCAGGAAAATATCTCCAAGCTGTCTGTTAGACCTATAGTTCCTTATTTTAGATGGATGCATATTATTCTGTTCAGTGAACATATTAATTATTTAGAAAACTATCTACCAAAAAAAACACGTTTTTCTCTATCTCTGGTCATTAAAATATCTCTACAATAAACGTCATTGCCCATGTGTCCTTACATACTGTTAATTTCCTTTCCCTAGGAAAGATTCCCAGAAGTGACAGTGCTAGAATGACAATATATATAGTTTGTAAGCAACTATTGCCATATTTCTCACCAGAATGCCTATAACACTTTAAATATCCACCAATAATCTGTGAGTAACTGTCTTCCTTCATCCACCTTAGCAATAAAATTCATTTATCCTTTTGTTTCTGATCTGGTGAAAATGGGGAGCTTTATCATCTTTACTTTAATATATCCTTCTCTCAGAAGGAGATGTTGAACTAAAAAGATATATCTTTCTATATTTGGTAACTTGATCATATTTTCTTATATCTATTGATCATTTGAATGTGCTATTCTCTAAACTGCCTATGTAATTTATTTTCCTATTGAGCTATTTGTAGTATTTTTTCAAAATTGTTAAAAGTATTTTTTTCTATTTAATGGATACCAAATATTTTTTCTAGAATTATAAACATATGTCTTCTAATTTTATTAATCTAGAAAACAACTTAAATGAATCTGCATATTACAACATATAGAAAATAAAAGTGTTACGTTTGGATTAAATACTGTACTATAAATAAACTTGAAACCAGGTAATTTAAGGGGCCAGATACAATTCTGAACTGAGGAAGACCTTAGAAACTGAGACTGAAAACTCAAAATCCAACAAAGAAAATATATACCAGATATATTGCTGCACATTAACTTTTTAAAAAGCCATTTTATACAAAATATACCATAAATCAAATTAATACACTATTTTCTTGAGATAAATGGTAGCTTATTTTCTGATATAGAAATCAAAGTTTTGGGAACATGATCTTGGATCTCATCTTAGAGATTTTACACGTGAAATAAAAACATTCTTCCCTTGGTCTGGGCGCGGTGATTTATGCCTATAATCCCAGCACTTTGGGAGGCCAAGGTGAGTGGATCACGAGGTCAGGAGATTGAGACCAGCCTGGCCAACATGGTGAAATCCCGTCTCTACTAAAAATACAAAAAAATTAGCCCATGCGTGGTGGCACGCACCTGTAGTCCCAGCTACTCGGAAGGCTGAGGCAGGAGAATTACTTGAACCGGGAGGCAGAGGTTGCGGTGAGCCGAGATCACGCCATTGCACTCCAGCCTGGGCAACAGAGTGAGACTCTGTCTTAAAAAATAAAAAAATTATTCCCTTGGCATGTGCAGCTGTGATTTTAAAAAAATAGTAATAAAAATAAAGACTTCTCTCCTGATAGAAGTAATTGGCTTTAAAGAACTCATGAAATAGTTTACAGAAGAAAACTAACTTCAATTCAATAGCATAAAATTCCAGTGTTTTTTGATAAAGTATTTTAGTCCCCATTGTCATTCCTTTTGCATTAGAAAAAGTTGAGGATTCAGTCCCTAGAGAAAGGATTTTGCTTAGCAAATCAGTTTTGAAAGAGGAACATCACTTCATAGACATCTCCTCTCTCTTCCCACTGGGTATGCTGTTAACTACTATAAACTGGGGTCGCCGGGCCGGGGAGGGGTTTTGCAGTTCAGTGATTGAGATTTCTGCCAGTGATCAAAACAAACAATACAATCAATAGAGAAAATTCTTTTATCCATTTTGCAAAACTGACTCGAAAGATCCTCCAAGAATAGCAGTTGACACCCTAAATTCCAAGTGATGTGATGCTGCACACCACATTCTGGTCATCAGCAATATTTCATCCTTATTATCTAGTTAACTCTGAGTAGAGACTTCAGGACTTACTGCATATTGAGTGGAATTAAAATAAGTAAAAAAATTTCATGAAATCAATTACACAACTAAATGTATGAAGATGTTTATCTGTGCACTTTAAATTAGTCCTGTTTGAACTCAAGCCTTCTTATACAAAAAAAAAAAAAAAAAAAAAAAGATCTACCTCTAATGCTTAAAATGGAGGTAAGTAGAAAACATTTCTAAAAATTATGAAATAAAATTACATTAAAATTTGAGTGTTCTAAGTAAGCACTCATGTTATAGTCTGTAATTCAAATCTCAGCAAAGACCAAATTATCTGCTGGAAAAATCTGACTTAGCTTCATCTTTTAGGTGCTTTATTGTTATACATAATGTTATTTTGAGCATATCTGTAATTTCTATGGGAAATAAGAACTTTAGAGAAGGTTAGTCTTTTGTTCTAATCTTCAGTTTGCTGCTTACAAGACCTAGGACTTTGGGAAAGTAATTTCTTTGAGTATATAATTTCAGGTTTCTACCTACAAAATTAATCTTTTATAAACAGGAATTTTTTTCTTTTACAAACTTCCTTGTACAATGTATCAGCTGTGTGGAGAAAATGGTCCTATGATTCATTCTCATACTCCAGCAAAAAGACGATATCTGGAAATGTATCTCACAGGGATATGAGAAACTTTAAGAAAACATAGAAGTAAACAGTTTTTATGCTGTAAGGAAAATAGCAACGCTATAATGTTACAGAAAATAAAACTGACAGCGGAAGCTATTAACTAACTCGCCCAATTATACAGTGACTTCAGATGGCAGGTTTGGGACTAAAACTCTTGTTGCCTCTCTTGTCTCGATTTTTTTTTTCCACAGTGCAATTTAAAAAGATGCTTCCAAGACTCTGTTGAGCCTCATCTGTTTTTAATGTTAAAAATATATAATGAGAAAATTCAAGAGGGAGATGACAAATATAAGGTCAACCAATACACAGGTAAGAAAGGAGGTAAGGATGCGTATTCATCTAGGTAAGTATTCTAAACTAGGGATTAAAACATTCTAAAGTGATCACAGATAAAAACTATAAAGATCCCCTCAGCAGCTTTCTAAAATTCTCTTCCATTAACTTCTGTTTTAATCCACTTGCTACGCTCTCTTTCTGATCTGCTAGATATATCACATAATTCAAATGTTTTGTTTTGCTAGTCAATGGAATGTTTGCTATTCAAAATGAGAATAATTGTATCTGGAGATGCTGGCAATGTGATTTTATTGGAAAGCAGAGAAATCTACCACCTTTAAGACATTAGCCACAATTGCAAGCAATTGGAGCAGGTGTTAACAGGTAAGTACTCAGTAGCCTATTTGATATAATCTTAAAGATGCAGATAAGGACTTCCTAGTTTTGTTTTGTTTTGCTTTTTAGTTGTTGACAAACATTTTAATCCTAAAATTAGGGATATGAATCAGAATTTAAATTACATAAAATGTATGAAATACAAAAGGATACCACAGCTATTTAAAGATATCATTTTAAGAGTGGGTAAATATTTGAGGTAACTGTTTGTTTAGAAGATGAGAAAGTATGCAAAGATGAGTAAGACAGAATATTAGAATTCAGTGCTCTGAAATCTCCAGCTTCCTCCCCTCACTGCTTTCCGGCTGCATCATTGTTATTCAGCTCCAGGGCTCCCTACCTGAGTGATAAATATTTCCCCCCTCCTTGTGCCCTTACTACAGAATGTGAGGGGATATTACATAACAGGATACACTAATATGTTATATTGATGAGAGGGCAGTTTATTTATTTTGTAAGGACTGAATCTCAGAGTAAGGCAGTCAATTAATTTGAAAAGAGTTAACTGATTCTCTCCTTCTTCTCTAATCCTCAGTGAAAGGGCTTTTTGGTGAGGCAGTCTCTTAGCTGAGTTCTAAGGAGAAAAGTAAGACAGACGGCCTGGTCAGGAAGGAAGGGCCATTGACCCATGTTAAAGGAGAAAGCACATGCAGTGTCCTTAATAGTGAGAGATCTCCTGAGCAATAAATGACAGGAGACGTTATAATTTATCCAAACAGGAACGCGTCTGAGAATAGGACTGACTCTGTTAGTGACTATGTCAAGATAGCAGGAGTACATTCAGCAGTCCTGAATAAACTGGGGCATTTCAGCCATCCCAAAATTATGGGTTTGAGGGGATCTCTTCAACGCTTGTGCAACTCAAAGAAATTGTGAAGTATATGAAATCTGTCTTTACTGAGGCCATTTGCCTTGTTTTATCTGATTCCTGCATTCCTTGGCGCTCTCTCTTTCTCTGTCTCTCACATTAATTGGATCAGTCTGTAATTTTATGTAAATTGCTAGCAAAATATATTACTAGTTATATATATATATATATAACTAGTAAGATACAAAATGCTCCTACAATCCATCCTTTAAAAAACTCTTTGTACTTTCAGACTGAATTTTAAGGAATTATCAAGAAATAAAAAAATTATATTTCTTACAATATTTTCACCCTCATGGAGATCAAAGTCTTAACTAAAGCAATGCTAGTCTGAAAGTAGAATACAGAGAATAAATTGGTCAGCAGTCATTTAAAAAAATATATTACAAAAGTAATGTCTGCTTATTAAAAACTTGAACAAAAAATAGGTAAATTTATTAGTAAAGTCTGCTTTACTCACCACCATTTTGATTTCCTAGGAGTAATACTTTCTTCTGTATCATTCAAGGTAGTTTTTAATTTATATATTAGTATATATATGTTATACTAATATTCTTTTTATAAACTGATGGAATCATGCTATACAAATGTTCAGTAACTTCCTCTTTTCACTTACAAATACCTTTGACTATCATTTCATATCCACATCTATGACTACAAATCTCAAATTTCTTTTCATATGAGAGTCAAGGAGACATTTATTAGGGAACGAATGGTTCTAAAATAACTAGAAAAATTAAAATTCACATTGCTAACATTTTGCTGAACATGAAGGAAATTGAAAAACAAATATTCTGATATTGATAAAGTAATAAAATAATTAAATGTCCCATTAAGATTTTTGGGGGGATGAATACATGTTTAGCTGGTAGAGTTGGCATATTAGTCCCTCCAGGAAATGTATGGGGCTGAATAGCCTCTACTCAAAGCATCTCAGAGTTCCTGCAGAACTGTTGTACTTTCTCTGACATGGCTGTGCATCTATGTGCCAGGCACTTTGCTAGGCAATTTACAGTAAAGATCACATTTATACTCACATCATATGCTTACTATGACCCCCTCTTGTTGGAGTTGATGGTTTGTGGGTTAAGAAGGAAATCAGATGTTGAGTTTTAACAGGCATAGTCATTTCCATTGGTAACCCTAGGAAATTTAAAGTTCTAAAAATCATAAGTAATTCCTCCCTGAGCACCTCAGACCTTGGATCACTATAGTTCCTTTCAACCACTTTTCTCCATTTCTAAAGGCGTGAGTCTAGGGTAAGTGTGTGTGTTTATACCTCACATCATTTATACTTCACATCAAGACAACTTAGAAAAATATTACAGTAGTCCTTCCTCATCTGTGGTTTTGCTCTGCACAATTTCAGTTACCCACAGTCAACCACGGTCTGCAAATATTAAAAGGAAAATTACAGAAGTCAACAATTCAGAAGTTTTAAATTCACGC
Source organism: Chlorocebus sabaeus (assembly GCF_047675955.1). Lineage (NCBI taxonomy): Eukaryota > Metazoa > Chordata > Mammalia > Primates > Cercopithecidae > Chlorocebus > Chlorocebus sabaeus. Next base: position 27,644,818 of record NC_132920.1, on the reverse strand, counting down.
CATTCTGAATAGCCTGATGAAGTCTTGTGTTGTCCCACCCAGTCACAGGAATCATCCCTCTAGTTAGAGCAGGGGTGTCCAATCTTTTGTCTTCCCTGGGCCACATTGGAAGAAGAATTGTATTAGGCCTCACATAAAATACAGCAACACTAACAATAGCTGATGAGTTTGTTCTTTTTTTAATCATCAGTGAATATCATGATGTTTTAAGAAAGTTTACAAATCTATGTTGGGCCACATTCAAAGCCGTCCTGGGCTGCGTTCAAAGCCGTCCTGGGCTGCGTTCAAAGCCATCTTGTGCTGCATGCAGCCCATGGGCCTCAGGTTGGACAAGCTTGATTTAGAGCATCTACCTGCCTGTTAGTCACTGAGTAGCCATCTCGGTTATCAGATCATCAGAACACAGAGGGGTGAGTACACGAGAATAAGGTGTTTTGAAGAGAAAAAAAGAAAGGGCCACCACATTCACATAACATTTATTACAATAAATGGGGGTGTGCAGCTGTTATACTTGTTCCATTTTATTATTGTTCTTAATCTCTTACTGTGCCTAATTTATAAATTAAACCTTATTATAGTTGTGTAGGTATTAAAAAAAAATAGTATATATAGGGTTTGGCACTACCCACAGTTTCAGGTATCTAGCCACTGGTGGTCTTGGAATGTATCCCCCATTGATAAAGGGGGACCACTGTATCATCTTCATTTTACAAATGAGAAGTGTGGAGATCAAAGGGTTAGAAGCATTCCAATATCATGAATGTAACTAATTAGAGAGGGTAGGGATATGAGACCAGCCTGTCAACTTCAAATATCATATTATTAAGGAATCTATACAAATTCTATGAGCTTCTAAAATGAAAAGGATGTGTCTCCTTAAATTGTGTCTGATAACTTACTAGATACTGTCTACATGACTTTTTTGAGGGAAGGGGAATAATGGGAGGTGGCTTTAACTAATTTTAACTGATTCCTACAATCAGGGAATCTCACTGGCCTTGAGGAGAAATTAGAATGAATTCAAATGACAGGAAACTGTATCTACATCTACCTCACAGTAGATACCTAGGTAGGAAGAATGTGAAAAATACATTTACAAACAGTAAAATATCAAAGGATACATTATGTCAATTTGGAAACTGAAAAAAAGGCTTAAGATTTTTGAAATTAGGCCAGGCACAGTGTCTCATGCCTGTAATCTCAGCACTTTGGGAGGCTGAGGCGGGCGGATCACCTGAACTTGGGAGTTTGAGACCAGCCTGACCAACATGGAGAAACTCCATCAATACTAAAAATACAAAATTAGCCAGGTGTGGTGGCACATGCCTGTGATCCCAGCTACTGGGGAGGCTGAGGCAGGAGAATCGCTTGAACCATGGAGGCAGAGGTTGCGGTGAGCTGAGATGGCGCCATTGTACTCCAGCCTGGGCAAAACAGCAAAACTCTTGTCTCAAAAAAAAAAAAAAAAAAAAATGGATTCTTGAAATTCACTTTGCTGATACGCTGTTACAAATATATAAACACTTTTTAAATACTTGGATGGATAAATATTTATATTTTTATCAATACTTTTTCACATTAATTGGATCAGTCTGTAATTTTATGTAAATTGCTAGCAAAATGATTATAGCTGACAAAATCAGTAAGTGTGTTGTTAACTTCCTGACTTCTTGTATTTCAGAGAATGAAGAGTTGAACCATTCAACATGAATTGGCTAAATAAGAGTGTCCCACAGGAGTTCATTCTGTTAGGTTTCACAGATCAACCATGGCTAGAGATTCCACTCTTTGTGATGTTTCTGTTTTCCTATATCTTGACAATCTTTGGCAATCTGACAATAATTCTTGTGTTACATTTGGATTTCAAACTCCACACCCCTATGTACTTTTTTCTTAGCAATCTCTCACTCCTGGACCTTTGCTATACCACAAGTACAGTTCCACAAATGCTGGTAAACATATGCAACACCAGGAAAGTAATCAGTTATGGTGGCTGTGTGGCCCAGCTTTTCATTTTCCTGGCCTTGGGTTCCACTGAATGTCTTCTCCTGGCCATCATGTCCTTTGATAGGTTTGTAGCTATTTGTCGACCTCTACATTACTCAATTGTCATGCACCAGAGGCTCTGCCTCCAGTTGGCAGCTGCATCCTGGATTAGTGGCTTTAGCAATTCAGTATTACAGTCCACCTGGACACTTAAGATGCCACTGTGTGGTCACAAAGAAGTGGATCACTTCTTCTGTGAAGTCCCTGCTCTGCTCAAGTTGTCCTGTGTTGAGACAACAGCAAATGAGGCTGAACTATTCTTCATCAGTGTGCTGTTCCTTCTAATACCCATGACACTTGTCCTTATATCGTATGCTTTTATTGTCCAAGCAGTGTTGAGAATCCAGTCTGCTGAAGGTCGACGAAAGGCATTTGGGACATGTGGCTCCCATCTAATTGTGGTGTCACTTTTTTATGGTACAGCTATCTCCATGTATCTGCAACCACCTTCACCCCGTTCCAAAGACCGGGGAAAGATGGTTTCTCTCTTCTATGGAATCATTGCACCCATGCTGAATCCCCTTATATATACACTTAGGAACAAAGAGGTAAAGGAAGCCTTTAAAAGGTTGGTTGCAAGAGTCTTCTTAATCAAGAAATAAGAAATATACAAATGGTAAGTTTTGCTAAAGACACAATGCTTACTTAGCTTACTAACTTCTCTGCAAGTTGCCCTATTTTTGTCATTACTATAGAGAACTATTGTAATCTCCCTCAAAGAAAATTTCCTTGACAAAAAGCTATATTTATTTTTGTTGCCTAAACATTTTCATTGAACAAGCCCCCAGAACTGGCCTTCCAATGCACCAAAAACTAATCAAAACATTTTCAAGGTTTGTCAAACTTTACATCAATGTTTGTACAATTCAATGTAAACTAGACTTTTCTGATCCAGAAATCATTTCTTCAGTAATACACACATACACACACACTTAGAAACAAAGATGTAAAGGGAGCTTTTGAGAGGTTGCTTGCAAGGGTGTTAATAAATAAATAAGGAATTCCCAAATTATAGGCCTTTTAAAGACTTCAGTTTTACATAGCTTATAATTTAATTCTCTCCAAATTGCTTTATCATTACTATTCTTAGAAAAACTATTATGGTGGTCTTCAAATAAAATGTCGACAGAGAACTATATCTGTTTTCCACTGCCTAAATATATTCATTGCACAAGTCTTGAGAACTGATCTTTTATGAATTCTCAAAATAGCATAGCCTTAAAATCTTTAAGGTCTCAAACATCTTAGCACTAGTCTGTATACATCAGGGAGTCTTAGACTTCTCTGAAACCAGAATAAAAGCTTAGAAATTCTTTCCCCAGAAACAAAACATTTGATACACATACAGATGCCCTCATCCTTACACACATACACACACAAACTCCATGGCACAAATTATTTTTCAGACAATTGTAGATCTAACAGAAGTATCCAAAACCTTGTCTTAATTATCAATATAAGGTTAACAGCCCTAGCCTAAATTTTAACACTATTCCCACATCAACACAATACTAAAATCCACAATGATTCTCCAACCCCCAGTTTTACTTTGATCTTCTGTTGTTTCTGTACTTCCTTCGCACTTCTCCTAAGTTGAAGTGTCTTATTCCATCTACCAAATAAAGTTGTAGCTACATTTTAGACTGAAATCAAATGCCTGCTTTTAACCTTTTAAAATTGTTCCTCTATTGTATATATTATCTCTCTCCTTTTAACCTCGAAAGCACTTAAAGGGGCCAGGCATGGTGGCTGACGCCTGTAATCCTAGCATTTTGGGAGGCTGAGGCGGGTGGATTGCCTGAGGTCAGGAGTTCAAGACCAGCCTGGGCAACAATGGTGAAACCCTGTCTCTACTAAAATACAAAAATTAGCTGGGCGTGGCGGTGTGGGCCTGTAGTCCCAGCTACTAGGGAGGCTGAGGCAGGAGACTCGCTTCAACCCAGGAGGTGGAGGTTGCAGTAGAGATCACACCACTGCACTCTAGCCTAGGCAACAGAGTGAGACTCCATCTCAAAAAAAAAAAAAAAAGGAAACGAAAGCAAGCACTTATAGGTTAAGTCATAAGAAAGCACATTATATAATCATGTCCACAGCTTGTTTAATGCACATTTCTTGTACAAAAAGAAATGCTTATTAATTTCATGTTAGTTCCCTTGAGGTAGCATAGATCGTAATTTCAACTTCTTCCATATGGACTTCAGAGCCCGTAAAAATGCTAGAGAAAATAAACACTATAAGTTGGTTATTTGGTTGATTTTGTGAGTTACACTATAATTATATTAACTGCTTCATTATTATTCTTTTTCCAATTTTTTCTTTTATCAAATATGTCATAAAAATATAAAATGCAGTAACTAAGAAATACAATTAGAATGTTTTACTTCAAAACCTCACAGTAACAACATAAATTTCAGCATAATTCTAACCCAACATGGTGGATCTTAAAACTTTAACTTGCATCAGAATCATCTGTAGGGCTTTTAAAGTTCAGATTGGTGGGGGTCACCTACCCCCAGACCTTCTAATGCAGTAAGTCTGGGGTGAGGCCTGATAATTTGCATTTCTACAAATTTCCAGGTAATACTTATGTTGCCTGTTAGGAGACCACACTTTAGGAACAGCTGTGCTAACAGTTAAAATAAATAAATGTATGCTGCTTGCTGAGTTTCTATCCTTTATTTTTAGAAATGAGTTATAATTTAAAGGAAAATAGGAGAAAACACTAATAGAGTATATTGAAATATGAGGGGACATTCCTTAATAAAAATGTATTCATATCTTAAAGTCCAACTAAATGATATACCAGATTTCCAGAGGCAAATTTTGATGTCAGCTCAAAGGCAATGTCAGGGTCCTTTAAAGAATTGTGAGAAAATAGTAGAGAAACCAGAGTGATGGAGGTTGAAGTATTTTATATTTTTTTAAATGAGCCATTAATTGATCTAATAAATTGCATATTGGTAAGTTCTAAAGCCATATGACAAAATTTTATATATATTTTGCCATCAGTTACCTTGTGACTATATACATATATATTCTGGCTTCATTTAGAATAACAATTACTAAACTATGTTATAGAGATACGTATAATAATTTTTTTTTTTTTTTTTTTTAGATGGAGTCTTACTCTGTCACCCAGGCTGGAGTATGGTAGCACAATTTTAGTTCACTGCAACCTCCGCCTCCTGGGTTCAAGCAATTCTCCTGCCTCAGCCTATGGAGAGTAGCTGGAATTACAGGCAAGTGCCACCACGCCTGGCTAATTTTTGTATTTTTTGTAGAAACAGGGTTTCATCATGTTGGCCAGGCTGGTCTCAAACTCCTGACCTCAGGTGATTCAATTGCCTTGGCCTCCCAAAGTGCTGGGATTACAGGCGTGAGCCACTGCACCCAGCCTATAATTCTTGATTTCTTTTTTTTTTCTAATTCAACTTTTAGTTTAGATTCAGGGGGTACATTTGCAGGTTTGTTACCTGGGCATATTTTGTGATACTGAGGTTTTGGGTATGATTGATCTTGTCACCCAGGTACTCAGCACAGTATCAATAGTTAGATTTTCAACCCTTGTCCCCCTCCCCACCTACCCACTCTAGTAGCCCCTAGTGTCTACTGTTGCTATCTTTATGTCCATGAGTACCCAGTGGTTAGCTCCCACTTATAAGTGAGAACATATAGTATTTGGTTTTCTATTCCTGTGTTAATTCACTTAGGTTAATGGCCTGTAGCTGCATGTTGCTGCAAATGACATGATTTTTTTCTATTTTATGACTCATGGTATTCCGTGGTATATACGTACCACATTTTCTTTATCTAATTCACTGTTGGTGGGTGCCTAGGCTCATTCCATGTCTCTGCAATTGTGAATAGTGCTGTGATGAACATATGAGTTCATGTGTTTTTTTGGTAGGATTTGTTTTCTTTTGGATATATACCCAGTAATGGAATTGCTGAGTGGAATTGTAGTTTTAAGTTGTTTGAGAAATCCCCAAACTGCTTTCCACAATGGGTGAATTAATTTACTTTCCCACCAACAGTGTATAAGTATTCACTTTTCTCCACAGCTTTGCCAGCATCTGTTGTTTCTTGACTTTTTAATAATAGCCATTCCAACTGGTATGAGATAATATCTCACTGTGGTTTTGATTTGCATTTCTCTGGTGATTAGTGATGATTAACATTTTTTCATATGTTCGTTGGCTGCTTGTATGTCTTCTTTCAAGAAGTGTCTGTTTATTTCTTTTGTCCATTTTTAATGGGTGTTATTTGCTTTTTGCTTGTTCAATTGTTTAAGTTCCTTAGAGATTCTGGACATTATGCCTTTGTTGGATGCATAGTTTGCAAATATTTTCTCCAATTCTGTAGGTTGTCTGTTTACTCTGTTGACAGTTTCTTTTTCTATGCAGAAGCTCTTTAGTTTAATTAGGTCCCAGTTGTTAATTTTTGTATTTGTTGCAATTGCTTTTGAGGACTTCGTCATAAATTATTTCCCAAGCCCCATGTTCAGAATGGTGTTTCCCAGGTTTTCTTCTTCGATTCTTGTAGTTTGAGTCTTACATTTAAAACTTGAATCTATCTTTAGTTAATCTTTGTGTATGGTGACAGATAAGGGCCCAGTTTCATTCTTCTGCATATGGCTAGCCAGCTATTCCAGCACGATTTATTAAATAGGAAGTCCTTTCTCCATTGCTTATTTTTGTCAATGATCAGATGGCTATATGTTTGTGACTTTGTTTCTGAGTTCTCTATTCTGTTCCATTGGTCTATGTGTCTCTTTTTGTACCAGTGCCATGTTGTTTTGGTTACTGTAGCCCTTATAGGATAGTTTGAAGTCGGGTAATGTGATGACTCTGGCTTTGTTCTTTTTTCTTAGGATTGCTTCGGCCAGTGGGGCTCTTTTTTGGTTCCATATGCATTTTAGAATAGCTTTTCTACTTCTGTGAAAAATGACGTTCATACTTTGATAGGAATAGCATTGAATCTATAGATTACTTTGGCTGATATGGCCATTTTAACAATATTGATTCTTCCAATCCATGAGCATTGAATGTTTTTCCATTTGTTTGTGTCATCTATTATTTCTTCAGCAGTGTTTTGTAGTTATCCTAATAGAGATCTTTTTGTTTGTTTGTTTGTTTGTTTGTTTGTTTGAGACGAGTCCCACTCTATCGCCCAGGCTGGAGTGCAGCGGTGCGATCCCGGCTCACTGCAAGCTCCGCCTCCCAGGTTCATGCCATTCTCCTGCCTCAGCCTCCCAAGTAGCTGGGACTACAGGCGCCTGCCACCATGCCCGGCTAATTTTTTTGTATTTTTAGTAGAGGCAGGGTTTCACTGTGTTAATCAGAATGGTCTCAATCTCCTGACCTCGGCCTGCCAAAGTGCTGGAATTACAGGCGTGAGCCACTGCGCCCGGCCTAATAGAGATCGTTTACCTCCTTCATTAGATGTCTTCCTAGGTAATTTTGTGTGTGTGTAGCTATTATACATGGGATTGCCCTCTTGATTTGGCTTCAGATTGAACATTATTTGTGTATAGAAATGCTACTAATTTTTGAATGTTAATTTTGTATCCTGAAACTTTACTGAAGTAGTTTATCAGTTCCAGGAGCCTTTTGGCAAAGTCTTCAGGGTTTTCTAGGAATAGAATCATATCCTCAGTGAACAGAGATAGTTGCACTTCTTTTTCTATTTGGATGTGTTTTACTTCTTTCTCTCATGTGATTGCTCTGGCTAGGACTTCCATAAATCTTGATTTCTGAATAGAATTTGCAAACAATTCTTATCTACTTCTGTACAAAATGGAGCAATAATGACCAAAATGTTAAAGCAGTTCCATTTGTCCCTATCTTTTTGTAAAATCTCACTCAAAAGGTAATTAATAAAACACTATCACCCTGAAAATATCATTATAAGACTTAAGTGTTTTGTCCTACTAGAATATGCACTTATAAATAACTTGCATGAATTTAAAGAGAACAGACTTCATAAGTTAAAAATGACATTAAACTTTGGGAAATTAATAATTCTAGAGAAATCAGAGTAAAATTAAAAAATAAAAGCAATGAATAAAAGGATGAAATTTAACATAAATCAAGATGGACACATTTACTTCATTCGTATACTACAGAATAGTATTAGTAGAAATATGACTGGCAGTGAATCCCATAGAAGCCCAGCTAAGACATATGGATAATAAAACATGTAGATTATTGGCTTTAGTTTGAGGATTTTTATCTTAAGAGATACATTATAAAACTAAAATGCCTACACAAAATAATGACTAGAGAATTGAAAAATCAGAACATCATGCCTCTTGAAGAATTATTGAAGGCATTTATTTTTTCAATGTTGAGTAGAAAATGCTTTGTCAAAGTATGAAGCAGAGCTTTCTTCAGGTATTTAAAGGGAAATCATGTGCATAGCTTAGTTTGTCTCATAAAGGTTAGAAATCCTACTAATGCCTAAAAATTAAAAAGTAGATCTGAGCATGATATAAGGACACACACACACACACACACACACACACACACAAATAGATGTTATACTATGATGAAATAGCTGACCATTTCTGGCAATTTGGGAAAATAGAATTCTATATAAAATAGAGATTGAATTAAACAATCTACCTAATGCCTTTCCTCTTTAAATTGTTTTAGGAATTTTCTTTTGTGAAATAACATTTGTGATAACAATTTCTGTTAATGACCAAAGAAACAAAAACAGGCAGAGAAAATAATAGATAAAACTAAACCTTTGGAATAATGTCATGTAAAAGAAATTGAGTTGATTCCAAGGAAAGAACTGGATGGAAGCTATTCCGATTTAGCATATAGAAGTCAATGCTAGAAAACATGAAATGGCTTGAATGGGTAAATATCTGTGGAGATACGATTTTCAAATATGAGAAGTAGTCCAAGGGAAGTTGGACTATGTGACTTATAAGATCTCTTTCAATCCAAAAAGTGTATGGCTCTGCCAATTACAATATAGGAGAAATTTGGTTAGATTTTTAAAAAACTTCCTGAAGATAAAAGATGGGGTATAATGGAATATTTAAACAAAGGATACAGTGAAGTAATCAACTGTATCAGTTTCCCAGGGCTATCATAACCAATTGTCATGTACTTGATGGCTTAAAACCATAGAAAGTTATTATCTCACAGTTCTGGAAGCCAGAAGTCAGAAATCAAGGTACTAGCAAGGCCATGTTCTCTCTGGAGGGTGGTGGGCAGAGGAGGTGTGGTGGTGGTGGTGAACTTGTTTCCGCTTTTTTTGTTTTTTAGTGACTATTGGCATGCCCTGCTCATCCTTGTCTTATGGCCACATCACTCTCAGCTCTGGCTTCATTTTCATATCTCTTTCTTTTCTATGTGAGCCTCAGTCAAATCCCTCTTTGCCTGCCTCTTACAGGAATTCATGATGGCATTTAGAATTCACTCAGATAATCTATAATAAATGCCTCTTCCCAAGATTCTTAATCACATCTTTCTCCATATAAGGTAACATTTGCAGATTCCAGTGATTATCACCTAGACATATCTTTTGGGAAGGGCCATCATTCATGGTACTGCATCATCTGTATCATTTAGGGCTATATAGTCCATCATCTTCCAAAGAAAAGAGCATAAAATTTACTTTTGAAGGGTCAGATTTTTAAATTTTAGATTCTTAAGGAAATGAGCAAGAATCCAACTTTATTCCTACTCGTAGTATCATTACTATCTTATCATGAGAATTTGTAAACTGTATACATTTTCCTGTTTAAAACAACAAACACATAGATTATATCATTTTTCAGTACATACACTGAATTGACCACAGGGCAAAAATTGGTGAAAAAATAAAATCTTTTGTGCAGATATAAGAAATCAATATAGTTTTTAAAAGGTGCATGAGTATTAGCACCATATGGATAGTGGAATTATTAGGAAGATAATACAGTCTGTCTCTCTGTGTATAATTTAAATATAGACACAAAATACATTGTCATATTTATCATATTTTACTTTTCAAAGTTATTTACATTAAGAATAACAATAATATTCCCATAAATATGTCACAGGTTTTTTTTTTTAAACACCATTTCCAGTACCAAAATGTATCTCACATATGCTCCAATAAAAAGACACAGATCATCAGACTGATAAAAAAGCAAGGCTCACTATATGCTGTCTATACGAAAGGTACTTTAAATATAAGGACACTAGCCAGGCATGGTGGCTCACGCCTGTAATCCCAGCACTTTGGGACCCCGAGGTGATCAGTTAAGGTCAGGAGTTTGAGGTCAGCCTGGCCAACATGGGGAAACTCCGTCTCTACTAAAAATATGAAAATTAGCAGGACACAGTAGCAGCACATCTGTAATCCCAGCTTCTTGGGAGGCTGAGGCACTAGAATCGCTTGAACCCGGGAGGCGGAGGTTGCAGTGAGCCATGAAATGTGCCACTGCACTCCAGCCTGGGTGACGGAGGGAGACTGTTCCAAAAAATATATAAAATAAAACAAAATAAAAATGTGTGTGTATATATATGTATCTATAATGACACACACAAGTAAATAGTAAAAGATTGGAAAAGGTAGCCACAGTAACATTAATCAAAAGAATTGACTATGTTATTATAAGAAAAAGTAGATTTCAGAGTAAAGAATATTACCAAGAATATAATCATTTAATAATAATAAACCAATCCATCAAAAGGACATATGAATCTTAAACATTTATACACATGATAACTAAACTTCAAAATACATACAGAGAAATCTGGTAGAGATGAAAGAGGTAGGCATGCCATGATTCTAGGTGATTTCAGCACCCCTTCATCAATAATAGATAGAACAAATAGACAGAAAATCAGTAGGCATATAGAAGACTTGAACATTATCAACCGAAGTGATCTATTTGACATTTATAGAAGGCTCTACATAGCATCAGCAGTATATGCATTCTTCTCAAGCGCACACAGAACATTTCCCATGATAGACCATGTTCTAGAGTATAAAACATCTATCAGTATAGTTAAAAGGATTCAAATCATAGCAACATATGTTCCCTGACAACAAGTTTTGTTGCAAGCCTGAGAGAATTTTAGTTCAGTTATAGATGTTTGCTTCTATGCCCCACAGTTTATATTCCAAATTTCATAAATTCTAAGATGTATATTTTTTCCACATTTAACTTCTCTTAAAAATTGCTGTTCATCTATAATCTATGACTTTTACAATCATGTTGGCCAGGTGACAGTCACAACATAGTTGCTATTGCAGTTGTGAATTGCAATGTGTGAAGTTCACTGTTACTCCTGATAGCCTAGCTGGCTAAATGGAATCCTCCATGTTTCAGTCAACAAATGATTTTAGGACCATTTATGGAAGGACTATAAGTCTGAGTTGTATCCTGAAAACTTTGTTGATACTGTGAAAGAAAAATCAAAATTACTAAAGGGAAAAGTCAAGCTGGGAACTGCTCAGGGCAAACCTTCCCCCCCATTTTATTTAAAGTCATCCCTCTGCTTGCTGAGACAGATGCATATTCTGATTGCCTCCTTTGGCAAGGCTTATCAGAAACTCAAAAGAATGCAACAGTTTATCTCTCACCTACCTGTGACCTGCAAGCCCTTCCCTGCTTTGAGTTGTCCCCACCTACCTGGACAGAACCACTGTTCTTCTCACATATATTGATTGATGTCTCATGTCTCCCTAAATTGTATAAAACCAAGTTGTGCCCCAACTACCTTCGGTACATGTCGTCAGGACTTCCTGAGGCTGTGTCATGGGTGTGTGTCCTCAATCTTGGCAAAATAAACTGTCTAAATTAACTGAGACCTGTCTCAAATTTTGGGGGTTCACAATACTTTCTGGTAAGCTCAAGAATGCAATAGCGTTTGTATTTGCAGAATAGGTATAGTAACTATTACTGGATTACAGGGAATACTGTAAGGGTTCAGAAATTTAATGGTTCAGCATAATTCTGGGAACATAGTAAGTTCTCACTGAGTATCTGCTACAATAATGTTTCAAATATTATTGTCCCTCAGTAGCAGGTAAAAACTGAGGCTCAGATTGACACATACTTTGTAACAGGGAGTTCCAAAATTTGAATTCTGGCCAGTACCTCCAAATTCCAGCTGTTTGCCACTAAACCACTCTTTTCATATGTGTTAAAAGTGTAATTGAATTACGTCTTCTATTTAAGAAACAACTTATTCTTTTCAAAGAAATCACATTTCTTATCTCTTTGAACAGATGTTCTTATTTCCTTTGTACACGGGCAGAAATTGAAACATGACAATTATCTAGTCAAGGTTGTCCACCCAATCTAACAGAGAAATGTCCTTTTCACTAGAGAAACGCTATAGGTTAACTTGGTTTTTCACAGGAAAACTTGAGCAAAAAAATGAGAATATCAGGATTGTTAAGCATGAAGAAAATTCTAAAAACAAGAGACAAAAGTTGATAAAAATGAGAGTCGCTCATGCCTGTAATCCCAGCACTTTGGGAGGCCGAGGAGGGCAGATCACAAGGTCAGGAGTTTGAGACCAGCCTGGCCAGTATGGTGAAACCCCGTCTGTACTAATAATACAAAAATTAGCCAAGCATGGTGGCACATGCCTGTAGTCCCAGCTACTTGGGAGGCTGAGGCAGAAGAATTGCTTGAACCAGGGAGGTGGAGGTTGCAGTGAGTCAAGATCATGCAACTGCACTCCAGCCTGGGTGACAAGAGCGAAACTCCATCTCAAAAAAAAAAAAAAAAGAAGAAGAAGAAGAAGAAAGCCTCAAGTAAGCATGTGTACAACTTCAGTAACACATTGTGCATGCAGCCCCTCCAAGTGCTGGCAGGGCCACTGTGCATGAGGACAGTCCACCCCAAGGGAAGAATCAGGGGAAAAGGAATGCAACTCCCCGGAAACATGCCAATGGAAGCATGCCAACATATAAAGTCCCGAGTCAAACATCAAACAGTGCACTTGAGTCTCTCAAGTCACCCACTTGGCCGTCTTCCAAGTGTACTTTACTTCCTTTAATTCCTCTCTAAAACGTTTTAATAAACTTTCTCTCCCAGGGCGCAGTGGCTCATGCCTGTAATGCAAGCACTTTGGAAGGACAAGGCAGGTGGACCACCTGAGGTCAGGAGTTCGAGACCAGCTTAACCAATATGGTGAAACCCCATCTCTACTAAAAATATAAAAATCAGCTGGGCGTGGTGGTGTGTGCCTGTAGTCCCAGCTACTTGGTAGGCTGAGGCAGGAGAATTCCTTGAACCCAGGAGGCAGAGATTGCAGTGAGCCAAGATTGTGCCCACTGCACTCCAGCCTGGGCAACAGAGTGAGACTCTATTTCAAAATAATAATAACAATAATAATAATAAAATTTTCACTCCTGCTCGAAACCTTACCTCTATCTCTCCCTCCGCCTTATGACCCTCAGTCTAATTCCTTCTTCTGAGGAGGCAGGAGTTGAGATTGCTATAGACCTATACCGATTTGACGCTGCTAGTATCACAGCCAGCAAGGTATGGAATGCCTTGATGGCATCACCTGAGAACTTGTTACAAATGCAAATTCTTGCGTTCTATCCTGACACACTGCATTAGAAACCCTAGAGTTTGTGGCCCAAGTATCTTTGTGTAATAAGCCCTCCAGGTGATTCTGATGCATGCCAAAGTTTGAGAACCACTGGTTTAAACTATTTGAAAATTGAGCTGTTGTCAAATTGAATGCTGAGTAACCAACCAACATTGCGTCCTTCAAGTGTCTACGAGGTGAACAACACCATGCTAAGGGGTACAAATTTACTCATTCATTTGATGGGATTCAAGACATGCTACCCCAAAATATGGCACCTTGGCATTTGAGAAAACATCAGAAGCAGGAAGGTCACTCTTTAACCTTCCTTTAAAGTAGGTCATAAAGTGAATTAGTGAAGTATTAACTCTCACTTTCATTCCAAAGGTACCCTCCCTAAACCTGGAGGAAAGCCTTATCTTGGCCACTGCGCCTTATCTTGGCCAGGCGTGGTGGCTCACGCCTGTAATCCCAGCACTTCGGGAGGCCGAGGCAGGCGGATCACGAGATCAGGAGATCGAGACCATCCTGGCTAACACGGTGAAACCCCGTCTCTACTAAAAATACAAAAAATTAGCCGGGTGTGGTGGTGGGTGCCTGTAATCCCAGCTGGTCGGGAGGCTGAGGCAGGAGAATGCCGTGAACCTGGGAGGCGAAGCTTGCAGTGAGCCGAGATGGTGCCACTGCACTCCAGCCTGGGCAACAGAACAAGACTCCATCTCAAAAAAAAAAAAAAAGAAAAAAAAGAAATGTCCTTATCCCTGAAGACATAGGAATACAGAAGAATCTAAACAGGTCTGCTAAGATCCCCCCAGTTTATTACCATTAGATCATACCCCTTCTGTCCTACAATGATATTTCTCCCCAGCTATCCACTTCTTCATCAAACTTAGCATAGAAATACACAGGTATCTTTGAAATTTGTCTCTGAAGGCTTCTGTGTCACATAAAACCTAGAATAAATAAGTTTCTGTTGTTAATTTGTCTTTTGTTATAGGGGCCTCAGCCATGAACCTTGAGATGGGTGAGGAAAAGATATTACTTTAGTGATAAGTACTTACTGCGCATCTACTAGGTGCCTGCATATTTTCAGAAATTGCAGACACAGCAGTAAACAAAACTGACAAAAATCCATTTCTTTTGGGGACATCTAATCTGGTGGACAGGAAATAAAGTGAAATTTATGCTAGATCAGAAGGAACTAACTGCTATGAAGAAAAATGCAAAGCAAGAAAGAGGGGTAGGGTGTGTACATTTCTCTGTTTGAAGGCAGATGTTGCTGCGTCAAATAGTGATCAGGCAAGCCGCCAGTGATGACAAATGGACACTTAAAGGAGGAGTAAAATTGAAGAAGGTGAAAGACCTGCAGGAATTTCTTGGGGAAGAGGTTTATGGGCATAGGGAAGAGAAACTGCAAAGCCTGTACTGAGTCTGTGTGATATGGTTTGGCTGTGTCCCCACCCAGATCTCATCTTAAATTGTAGTTCCCATAATTCCCATGTGTCATGGGAGGGACCCAGAGGGAGGTAATTGGATTATGGGGGCAGTTTCTCCCATGCTATTTTTGTGATAGTAAGTTCTCATGAGATCTGATGGGTTTTATAAGGGGCTTCCCTCTTCGCTGGGCTCTCGTTTCTCTCTCCTGTCACCATTTGAAGAGAGACCTGTTTGCTTCCCTTTCCGCCATGATTGAGAGTTTCCCGAGGCCTCCCCAGTCCTCAATTAAACCTCTTTCCTTTATAAAGTACCCAGCCTTGGGCAGTTCTTTATAGCATCATGAGAACAGGCTAATACACTGTGGTTGGAAGGCTCTAAAGAATTACCTGGCTCTTCATTGGTTGAAGCACAGTGAACAAGGCCTGGCGTGGGAGGAGAGGAGGCATGTGTGGCAGGAGGCAGGGAAGTAGGGCCTCGTGGGTGATTTTCAGGAATACAGCTTGGTGTGTACCTACTTACACATTATCTGCTCCCCGTCCCCTTCCCATCTAAGCTGCTTCCCCAAGGAGGGGGCTTTCACAAAGGCCAGGCTGAAGAGTAGGTGTGAGAATGAATGAATGAGCAGCATGAGAGGGATGGTACTGATGAAAACTACTTTTTTTTTTTTTTTTGAGACGGAGTTTTGCTCTTGTTGCCCAAGCTGGAGTGCAATGGCGTGCTCTCGGCTCACTGCAATCTCTGCCTCCCAGGTTCCAGCAATTCTCCTGCCTCAGCTTCCCGAGCAGCTGGGATTACAGGCATGCGCCACTAGGCCCGGCTAATTTTGTATTTTTAGTAGAGATGGAGTTTCTCCATGTTGGTCAGGTTGGTTTCGAACTTCTGACCTCTGGTGATCCGCCAGCCTCGGCCTTCCAAAGTGTGGGGATTACAGGCGTGAGCCACCGCGCCCGGCCGAAAACCACTTTCCTGGTTAAAAGAGGGAGAGCAGAGGCCCTAGAACTACTGGAGTACGGTTTCTAATGTTGCTGGTGGGCCAGTTCAGGTTCATGACTTCACTGCACAAAATAATTTGAAAGTGAGTCCTAAATAAGCAAGAGTTTATTGCAAAGCGAAAGTACACTCTGATAAAGCTGATCAGAGAGGGCTGTTCAAGAGACAGTACTGGGTGATACTGGACAAACTCGCCTCACGGGAGTCTTACATGATTATTCATGAGCAGGTGGGAGGACATTGCTATAAAACATGTTCTGGTGGTCTCTTGGGCATGCCTTCACTGTGGTTTTGCATGGTAGCACATGCATCGCATGTCTCATTAGCATGTTAAATATCCCCCTGGGGTGTGTTTTTTACTACTATAATGAGTACAGGTCAATTTAAGGACACCAATCACGGGTTTCTGTGCTTGCGCCTATTGGAGGATTCCCCCCCCCCCTTTTTGCTCTTCTAATTCTTTGCTGCAGAATGTTCCAACTGTCAGGTCTCTGAGCCCAAGCCAAGCCATCGCATCCCCTGTGACTTGCATGTATACGCCCAGATGGCCTGAAGTAACTGAAGAATCACAAAAGAGATGAAAATGCCCTGCGCTGCCTTGACTGATGACATTCCACCACAAAAGGAGTGAAAATGGCCGGTCCTTGCCTTAAGTGATGACATTACCTTGTGAAAGTCCTTTTCCTGGCTCATCCTGGCTCAAAAAGCTCCCCCACTGAGCACCTTGTGACCCCCCACTCCTGCCCATCAGAGAAAACTCCCCTTTTGACTGTAATTTTCCTTTACCTACCCAAATCCTACAAAATGGCCCACCCTTATCTCCCTTCGCTGACTCTCTTTTCGGACTCAGCCCACCTGCACCCAGGTGATTAAAAAACTTTATTGTGCACACAAAGCCTATTTGGTGGTCTCTTCACACCGACGCGCATGACACCAACCATAAGTCCAGGATGCGGCTGGTTTGTGCACTGTCAGGCAATTTGTCCTCTCCATTTATTTAGCAAGTTTGTTCTCCTTTAAGAGAAGCTATGATCACCGTATCTAACCTACCTCTTTTAAACTAGGTTCCATATCTGAAATCGAATGCAGATATGTGTGTGCATGCACAGGCTTCTAGAGAGTGAGTCCAGATCTTTCATCACTGTCTTAGCTTGGGCTGCTATAAAAAACAACATAGGCCGGGCGCGGTGGCTCACGCCTGTAATCCCAGCACTTTGGGAGGCCAAGGTGGGTGGATCACGAGGTCAGGAGTTCGAGACCAGCCTGACCAATATGGTGAAACCCCATCTCTACCAAAAATACAAAAATTAGCCGGGCGTGGTGGCGGGCACCTGTAATCCCAGCTATTCTGAAGGCTGAGGCAGGAGAATCGCTTGAACCCGGGAGGCGGAGGTTGCAGTGGGCCGAGATCATGCCACTGCACTCCAGCTTGGGTGACAGAGCGAGACTCCATCTCAAAAAAAACAAACAACAAACAACAACAACAAAAACTGCCACCATAGACTGGGTAGCTTAAACAGACATGTATTTCTCACAGTTCTAAGGCTGGAAAGATCAAGCTGCCAGCATAGCCTGGTTCTGAAGCGGGTATTTTTCCTGGTTTGCAGACAGTTACCTCCATGATGTGTCCTCACATGGCAGAAAGAGGTAACGTCTTTCCTGTATCTTCTTATAAGGGCACTAATTCCATTCATGAGGACTTAACCCTCATGACCTAATTACCTCCCAGCTACCTCCAAATATGTCACATGGGGAACTGGGGCTTCAACATATGAATTTTGGAAAGACACAAACATTCACATTCTGTGAACCGAGGTCTTAAGAATCCCCAGCCCTGTACTGCAGCCTAGGCGACAGAAAGATACCAAAACAAACAAAACAAAAAAAGAAAGAAAGAAAGAAAGAAAAGAAAAGAAAGGAAAGGAAAAGAATCCCCACCCAAGACTTTCCCCAGAATATGATCAGGAATATCAGACCAGTGCTTTTGGCATTGATAAGCTTTCAAAAGCAAGCTTAACTTCTGAGTTTGGCCCTTACATTTATGCTCAGGTAAGGTTGAGCAGCAATCTACCTTAAAAAGGAAAAGATTGCTGGAAAAATTTGTGCTTCAAAGGAAAACTATAACACATCTTTCTGTGTCATCTGATTCCGATTGTACGGGAGCTATTTTACAACTCTGCAAATTGTAGATAATGATGGCAATACAAAATTCTTCGTATCTATGGACATGCAAATTAATTATATACTGCGGTAGGGACAAAATGGATGGCCATCTTCTTTAAACACGTTTGGGGAACATCTCACCAAAACAGTTTTGGCCTCATTTACACACCTATTTTAATATTCCTGATCTATAAATAGCGTCTGTTCTTTGGATTCTCCTATATGTGCTGCCGAAGCGAGCACTCTTTGGATTCTCCTTTGAACAGGTATCAACACCTCACCAATTACCGCACTGAGTTATACAAATGAGGTTCATTTTTATATTTGTATTAGAGTCATCACTGCACCCGTTGTGGAAATTATTCTTCAATGAGACCTTTGCGCTCAGTTTGCCAGGAAGAAGTTTCCAGTGCCACCCCATAACCATGGCAACTGAAGCATAAGGTAAATCCACAAAACTCTTAAATCCCCCACTGCCTCCCTTTTCTTTGGGGAGACCAGTGGAGAGCAACACTAGGTTCCCGTTTGCCTCACCTTCCCTCTGGCTCCTCCCCTCCTCCCTCCTCTTTTGGCTGCCCTACCTCCTTTATCCTCTGCTCGGGTTCTCTTCCTCCGCGGTCCTCCACTTCATTTTCTTTATTCTTCGTGCTCATATAACCCTATTCTACCTCTCCCGTTCCCTCCAGAACCCACCTGGACTTTGAGCCTCCCCACGGTCATAAAATGTCTTCTGCCTCCCTAACTAAGGAATGTGGCATCTTCCATAGCGCTTCCTGAAACTTAAGAGTCCGGAGCTTGAGAGCACTCGGCAAGTGGATACCCAGGGCCCTGCAGCGGCGGATAGAGTCAGCTCAGGAGCCCGCACCCGCGTGGTGAAGGTGCAGGCCCAGTCGGAGCAGTCCAACTGCGCCGCTGAGACCGTGCCGGAGCCGGGCAGCCCACACACGGGCCAGCCTCCAGTGTTGCCAGAGACGCTTTGAAGTTGCAGTGAAAGGGATTTTTTTCTTCCTGAAAAGAAGGGAAGAAGGCAAGAAGGCTCTGTCATGAGGCCCTATTCAATAAGAACGGAAAACTACCTAAATATCTTTTTGAAAACAAAGTCTATGGTATCAGTCGGAGTCCTGAAAACAGGCAAAGCATTCCTAGAGACGACAAGGGTCGTCTGCATGGCAAGCATTGGTGGTTCAGTGGTAGAATTCTCGCCTGCCACGCGGGAGGCCCGGGTTCGATTCCCGGCCAATGCAGCGACGACGTTTTATGCTTCTTGAAAACTACGTGTTATATTTCAGAAGTTGGATATTTTCCCTATACGGTTTTTTGCCTTAGTCTTACATCCTGACTACATGATAAAGCAGGCAGGGTAGCGACAGGCTATTTTCTTACAGAAACATCGAGGTTTTCTTTTTTTTGCTTTCAGAATGTTTGATACCAATACACGCTGAACTCATCCTCATGTTTGCAGCATAAATAGAACTAGTGGCCCTTGGTGGTGGGTGGAAATCAGATTTATTTAACTGTACCAAAAAACCAAAATCCCCACCAACTTTTACCAAAATCCCCACCAACTTTTGAGGTAAACATCACAAAGAATTTCCCGGCAAAAGAGGATTCTACATGTAGCAGAGTGGCGCAGCGGAAGCGTGCTGGGCCCATAACCCAGAGGTCGATGGATCGAAACCATCCTCTGCTAGCCCCTTCTTTTCCCCCGCCCCCCAAAAAGCTACTTAAGACATACTGTCACCAACCTTCCTTCCCTTGCTAGGTCAATCAAAGGGAAAGTGACAGCAAATGGAAGTATTCACATTCCTTAGAGGAGAAAATCAGAAAGCAGCTTTCAGTTAAGAAATCAGAGGTATCCCATCTTACAGAGCAGGAATTGATACTAAGTCCATGAGCTGAAATTCCTCCACCTCTACATACTATCATTTTGTAAACTATAATTTAAGTTTAGAGTTTCCAGTTTATAGGTAGTTAAATTTTGGAGATTCAGTTAAAGAGAATTGGAAGTATTTATTCTATTTTTATTATTTTATATTTTATATTTTATTTTATATTTTATTTGAGACAGGGCCTCACTCTGTCACTCAGGCTGGAGTCCAAATGGCACCATCATAGCTCACTGCAACTTCGAACTCGTGGGCTTAAACAGCCTTCGGAGTAGCTGGAAGTACAAGTGCTCCCCGCCTAGCCCAGCTGTATTTTTTTTTTAATTGTAGAGATGGGAGGTGGGAGGAAGGTGTCTCACTTTTTTTACCCAGTCTGGTCTCGAACTCCTGGGCTCAGATGATTCTCCTGCCTCGGCCTCCCAAAGTATTGGGATTACAGGCGTGAACCCTCTCGCCAGACCATGAAGTTATTTTGAATAACAACTCTTCCAAAAAAATGTCTTGCTCCTACTCTGTTTTCTTCCTTAGCACTTATTACTATGCAGTATATTGTGTTTTTATTCATTTAGTATTTTCTCTCTCATGGGAAGTAAATTTAAGAGGATAGATTTTTGTGTTTTGGCACTGTAGTTGCCATCATACCTAGAACAAGGCCTGGTACATCTTAGATACTGGTGAGTTGGTAAATATTAGTTAATAGCCACAATTTTCAATTCACTAAACCGAAACATCAGCATTTCTCATTACTCATCACCTTATTTTACCTTTTAAAAAATTATAGAAGAGTTAAAAGTGACCACAAGGATTTGATCTATTATTAACATCATGACATATTCACTACAAGTTTCTTTTATATTTAGAGAAAAGAGGAAAACACTCATGAAATGTAAGTATTCTTCAACTCCATCCCCAGACCTGTTAACGACTTTCTCAGGGCAAGTCTATTATGACTTTGATGTTCATCTGTCACGTTTCGTTTTCACTCCTGCTTATATATAGGCCCATGGCAATACAATTTTCTTTCTGAAACGGTCTTACTCTGTCGCCCGGGCTGGAGTGCCATGGCACCATCTCAGCTCACTGCAACCTCCACTTGCCGGGTTCAAGCAATTCTCCTGCCTTAGCCTCCTAAGTAGATAGGATTACAGGTGTGCACCGCCACTCCCAGCTAATTTTTTGTATTTTTAGTAAAGACAGGGTTTCTCCATGTTGCCCAGGCTGGTCTCAAACTCAACACTGCTCTCAGTAAGAAACTTTCTAATCACACAGATAAGCAGGGGCACATGTGATTTATCTAAAAAAAAAAAAAAAAAAAAAAAAAAAAAAAAAAAAAAAAAAAGAAAAATGGAACTGTACTTTTTATTTTCTCCTGGATCCTATTTAAGAAATGAATTTTCAGTTTATTCTTGGATATCGTGACTGTAGACAGAGCCTCGTTCCAAAGTAGTGAATTCAATTTACCTCCTAATCTTGTACAAGGCTGCCATTCTTCTTTCTGTATATAGTTTCCTATTAGCAAGCATGAAATTGAAAAGAGAGCAGCTATATAAAGATAGTCGTTTTGTAAAGACAGACACTTTGGGACCTCAGAGCACACTGTCAGTGTATTGTGAAAATTGTCAGAATCAAAATGTAATCACTAATGTTAAGAAAACTCTGACAAATAGAGCCCAGGAAGGCCATGAGGAGTGAGTTTTTATATTTGTATATCTGATCATAAAAACCATCACAAAACATTGTAAAAACCACAACCTTGTATAAAGGCCGTTGCAGATTTACACCAAAATATTTTTATAAGGACATCCATCCAGTAACTGTCTGTCTAACCTTGAACTGGTGTTACCTTTGTTATTGATCTCGTCAATGAAAAGAGTCAAACCCTGTAAAATATTTCAAGAGATGTATTCTGAGCCAAATATGATTGTGTCCTGTGACACACCCCTCAGGAGGTCCTAAGAACATGTGACCAAAGTGGTCAGGGCGCAGCTTGCTTTTATACATTTTAGGGAGGCAGGAGACATCAATCAAATACATTTAAGAAATACACTGGTTTGGTCCAGAAAGGCAGGATGCCCAGGCGGGGCAGGAGTGTTGGGGTAGGGGGTGGGGATGGGGTGCTTCCTCGCTACAGGTGAATTTAAACATTTTCTGGTTGACAATTGGTTGAATTTGTCTGAAGACCTGGGATTGACAGAAAGGGAGTGTTCAGGTTAAGAAAAAGATTGTGGAGACCAAGTTCTTTTGAAGTCTTACAGTGGCTGCCCTTAGAGAAAATAGATGACAACAAATGTTTCCTATTCAGATCTTAGTTAATCTCTTTAGGATTGGGAGGCTCTGGAACAGAGATTCATTACAGACGCAGATTTTCCCCCACACAAAAAAACAACTTTGCAGGGTCATTTCAAAATATGGCAAAGAAACATGGTTTTTGGTGTAAAATATTTTGATTTTCTTCCTTGTCTCATAATGTTTTATGCCAGAGTCAG
The DNA here is from genome assembly GCF_047675955.1 of Chlorocebus sabaeus. NCBI lineage: Eukaryota > Metazoa > Chordata > Mammalia > Primates > Cercopithecidae > Chlorocebus > Chlorocebus sabaeus. The sequence goes on along the minus strand of NC_132920.1, from coordinate 27,622,252 downwards.
GTTGGAAAGTAACTCATGATATATAGGGTTAAATAAAACCCATCTGATGAGAATTTATGATTTGTAGGGCATGACTCCCCAGACCCCTTATTTGGGAATTTGGGCAAGATAAAAATCAGAGTTTAGTCCTCAGTCTTTATGGTCAAGTATAATTCTTTCTAAACAATTATGTAAATAATTGATTTTTTAACTTTGTCTTTTTTTACCTTCCTATATACTCACCTTATTTACTCAGGCATGCATATTTCCATTACAATGCTCTAGTCCCCCAAGATATATTTTATTTTAGAGAGCCTCCCTCAGTTATTTAGGTTGGCAGTGTAGAACTACTTTTTCCATGATTGAAACAAGTCTTATGGTATGTGACATTTGTTAGTGATAGCTTCATGTGATCCATATGGAGGAGATCTATTTTCACAAGCCAACTATTTATTCTGGAAGAGACTTTAGAAATCACTTTTAGTTGAGGAAAAAGAGACCAGGAAGAACAGACAATCCAGTAAATGACATAAAATGAGGTGATGGCAGCCAGGGCGAGTGGTGGATAGAACTTAAACTTTCTAATTCCTCAAAGTATTAGTCCTCAGTTGCCCATTTTATTCTTTTGGATGCCAACTACAGAGATTTTCTAACCTCAGAATTTCTTAGAGATGCCACGAAACTCCTTGTGTGGGAGACTATTTCTCTGGCCAAGAACTGCTCAGGTTTGGAGGAAAAGGGTATTAAGACTAGCTTTCCTCTCTCCCCACCTCCTTTCCACATTCATCACTCGGAACCATTGAGCATCTTATCAACTCTCTACAACTTAAATTCTTTCTCTATTATTTAAATATTTAAATAATATTTAAATATTTAAGAGGAGTAAGGAGAAAGGGGAGTTGGAGCGACCTAGGAAGAGTATGATAATGAAAACAGGAATGGGCTTTCAGAGTAGATAGTGGCCTATCTGGACGAGGAGCCAATTTCTAGTCTCTTCTCCATTCCACTTCTGTTGCTGTTAATCTTCCCAAGATAGATAAAAATGACTAGGAAGGATTTTCATGATTAATTAACTTCCTTCTCCTGGAGAATCTGCATTTAATCAAATAAAAGAGATTCAGAAAAAGCCCCTCTGTGCATTTGCTATTTCCCAAATGACTTTAGCATGAATTAATCAGCATGACAATGCGGCATATTTACAATGCGGCAAATATTTGGGATGATATTTACTGAACTCCTTCAGTATAAACTATAGAGGCAAGGGGCCAGGCATGGTGGCCCACACATGAAAATCCCAGCACTCTGGGATGCCAAGGTGGGCAGATCACTTGAGTCCAGGAGTTCCAGACCAGCCTCGCCAACAGGGTAAAACCCCTTCTACGAAAAGTATAAAAATTAGCTGGGCGTGGTGGTGCATACCTGTGGTCCCAGCTACTTGGGAGGCTGAGTGAGACATGAGGCTTAAGCTTGGGAGGTGGAGATAGCAGTGAGCCGGGATGGAGCCACTGCATTCCAGCCTCAGCAACAGAGTGAAGGCAAAAAAAGAAAAAGAAAGAAACACTCCTTGAATTACATTACAGAGTAAAGGAAAGCTTCCCCTTCACCCTCTGAAGGTTTGCTGAAAATCACTAACTAAAAGGCAGATTAATAGGAGAAAAAAAAATTGATCATAGTTGTACATCACAGGGGAGCCCTTCAAAATGAAAGCCTAAAGATACAGGGGAAATTGTCCATTGTTTTTAAGGTTCTATAAAGTATGGACAGCCTTGTAGAAATGATTGGACATGAAGGGTAGGATCTAATGATAATAAATACAGTAGGGAAACCCAGAAAGGCCTGTCTGTCCAGATTCTTCTTGGCCTCTCTGAGCAGCATTCCTTCCTTCTTGGTATGGGGCAGGTCCCTCTCTGGAATAGGGATCTTATGATCTACAGTCAAACAAAGGAGGGCAGATAATTTCTGACCATAAATGGCCAGTTTTCATACAAAAAGCCTTGGGGAATGGGGTGGGTGAGGGGAGCTACAATAATATTTGTAGGTTTTACAGCTGGCTTTGGGGAAAAGGGGTTCTGGTTTTTATGACCTGCCTTGGGGAAGAGAGATTTTAGTTTCTGTGGCTAAGGTTGAGGGAGAATGACAGATCAGAGACAGAAGGGCAAGAGGTCAGGGAAAAGCTTCTGCTTCTGAGGCTGCTGCTGAGGCCTTCATTTTGGGTTATAGTTTTCTGAGCCTCAACAATATATCAAAACATCATACCCTTTCTCAAAAATGTATACAATTATGATTTGTCAATTAAGAATAATATTAATAATAAAAAATAGTGTTACAGCTCTTTTAGAATTTGTCTAGCAGGCCTTATGGTTTTCGCTAGGAAGTCCCCACCCCCACAAAGAATAACATTAATTTAAAAATAAGACAAATGTAACATAAATAGAAAAGAACAGGTTTATTTACCCGGGTAGCTACTCAATCCACAATGAACAACTCTGAACGTCTTTCACCACTTTTACCTCATAGCTGTGAGAACTGAATTTTTTGTTTTTTCTTTAGTTCACTTTGTCTGTTTACTTAACTGGCAGAAAATAACTCTTGAATGCCTGATGTATGTGAGGCCTGATGTGCTATCCAGAGGGGCCAAGTGAGGAATGAATTACTTTCAGCTGAGGATTTAGAAAGTTGGGAAGTCGGGGCATTTGATGTGGGCCCTGATGGCAGCAAGAGCAGCTTGGTGAAAAGCTTGTCATGGATACAGGAATCTTTGTTAATGTCCAGAGATCTCAACTTCAAGGATGAAGGGCTTCATGAGATCTCTACTTTAGAGGTGAAGGGCTTGATGAAGTCAGCAGATTTGTTTTTTTAATAGTCTGTACCATGATATAAATGTTTTATTAGTTGTCAATATTGAAAATTTATAATATTTCATATTAAGCTGCACATAATCTTGAAAAATTACAAGTCACACTGTCCGTGTGCTTGCATTGCTAGAAGGGAGAAATCAGTGAAACCAAATTGCACAGGTTTTGTCTTCACTTCTCAAGTTCCCACTGGTCCTGTTAGTTTCCATATTAGTTGGCATTTATCAATATGCTTGTGCTATGGTTGTTCTTCCAGCAGAATTAAGAAAACAGTTAAATATGTCTTGGTTGATTATCTCTATCAAAACTGGAAAAATGAAATATGGTGTCAGAAGTTAGTGTGTTTTAAGAAAAATAGCAAATAGCACCTCTCTTTATAGAGATAAGGCATGATTTTTAATATCCAGATATTTTTGCTCTAATGTGCTGGGCCTTTGTGAGCAACTGACTTTTAACTTCTGGTTTAAGGAATATCATAACTGTCACCTTATCTGCAAATTAAGCTAAATGTAGATATTTTATAAAGGAGAACTTGGAATAGAAAGTTGGGATGAAAGCATGGAAAATGGTCTTAAGTGCTGTTATGGACTTCATTGTGTTCCCCCAAACTTAGACCAGGTGCAGTGACTCCCGCCTGTAATCCCAGCACTTTGGGAGTCCAAGACCAGCCTGGACAACATGGTGAAACCCTATCTGTACTAAAAACACAAAAATTAGCTGGGCGCGGTGGCAGGTGCCTGCCTGTAGTTCAGCTACTCAGGAGGCTGAGGCAGAAGAATCGCTTGAACCCAGGGGGAGGAAGTTGCAGTGAGCCTAGATTGTGCTACCGCACTCCAGCCTGGGCGGCAGAGTGAGGCTCTGTCTCAAAAAACAAAACAAAACAAAACAAAAAAACTTAATGTTGAAGTCCCAACCCTCAGTGTAGTTGGTATTTGAAGTCAGGGCCTTTAAACGGAAAATTAAGGTTAAATTGAGTTGTAAGTGTGGGGTCTTAATCTAATAGAACTAGAAAGCATGATACTATTATTATTTATTTTAGGGTACAAAGCATTTTGGCTTTTGATTTTATTTGTTTATTTCTTTTGGACAGCTCTGACCAGATCTCAAAACTCAACAGGACTTCCTCCCTTACCCACTCCTCGCTCTTTCTATTTACCTCCCCCACCCTCCTCCCGCTCCCTTTTAACCTCCGCACTAACGACTCTTGAAGAAGCTTGAATCCTGCAATTAAAAGGAGTGAAAAATGGAAACCCTACCCTAGCCCACTGACTCAGTACAAAGTTAAGAAGAAAGCATTTTAACTGGGACCAGAAAACACAACGCCTTGAACTTGTGCTTTTGCTTTTTTTGCCACAAGATGGCAAGAGAAAGCCACACGTGCTCTCTCACCCACTCGGAGGCTAATCATCCCTCAGATGTTCTCTCAGGGACGCGGGATGGGCAATCTCGTAAAAGAGAGCGAAGAGGAATGAAGGGAGGCGACAAATGTGATGCCAAGTTAAGGAACATGATGAAATTAGGGGACTGCTCTCCAAGTAGCTTAGCTTGTCGATAAGCTCTGTCGCCAAGCCCGAGGCGCCAAACTAATGACAAGGTGCTGGGGAAGAGAACATTTTAGGGTAGTGAACGGCAAATCCTACATGTATTTTGCACGACCCGCTAACCAGTTGGCATAATTCGGGGCTGTTTGTCACCTGTGACAGAGACGACACTATTCGTCCGAGATAGCCTTCCACCCATAGCTGCAAAGGAAGTGACGGCAGGAAAATAAAGGAAAAGCTACGGGGTGATTTTAAAGCCTGGAGTGGAATTGTGGAGGGGCTTGCTATTTTGCTTTTAAAGATTTACAGTAGAAATAATTTATTTAAGAGAGGATAACGCTGTGGCAGAGGATGCAATGCTGAGAATTCAGGCACTGTTGAGAAGAGGGGATCATGCCTTGAAAGTCTCCACTCCCTTATACTCCCACGCTCTTGGTTTACCTCCTATTTCTGTGATCTCTTCTGGGGTCCGCTTCTCTTTAAATGAGGGATTCTCCAACTTCTGTCTCAGGATTCCTAATCATGGACTTTAAAATCCCACCTACAGATAACGGAAAATTCATTCCCATTCCCGGAGAACCTCTTCGAAAAACACAACCCGAATGAGACTATCTGGCAAATTGCAGCTCTTGGCGGGCTTTTCAAATAGAGCGTTGACCAATCAGAGAAGGGGGACGTTACAAGCGTTTAAAGATTAACCCGACCGGGCGCGGGCTATGGTTCACGCTGGTTATCCCAACACTTTGGGAGGTCGAGGCGGGTTGATCAGGAGTTGCAGACTAGCCTGGCCAAGATGGTAAAATTCCGTCTCTACTAAAAACGCAAAAATTAGCCTGGCACGGTGGCGGGCGCCTGTAATCCCAGCTACTCAGGGGGCCGAGGCAGAATTGGTTGAACCCGGGAGGCGGAGCTTGCAGTAAGCGGAGATCGCGCCACTGCACTGTATCCTGGGCAACAGAGCAAGACTCCGTCTCAAAAAGAAAAAAAAAAAAAAAAGGAAGGAGTAAGCGAAAGCAAACTTGTAATTGTAGTTTAAAGCACAACTGCAAGGCTTTTTCCCCAAGGGCACCTAAGAACCTAAACTAAATTTGTCAGACTGAGCGTATATACTCACACGTAAAAAGCCTAGGGAGCTTAGCTTACTTTTTCCCGCCATCTTCCCTCCTAACCGAGGCCGGCCGTAGCCCACTCAAAAGACTACAAGCAAAATGCACTGGCTCTTTCTCTGGAAGCGTGAGTGGCTCTGAAAAGAGCCTTTGGATTGTCGGCAGCTGCGGGCGAGCTCACTTGGAGCTGGTGTACTTGGTGACGGCCTTTGTGCCCTCGGACACGGCGTGCTTGGCCAGCTCCCCTGGCAGCAGCAGCCGCACGGCCGTCTGGATCTCCCTGGAGGTGATGGTCGAGCGCTTGTTGTAATGCGCCAGGCGGGAAGCTTCACCCGCGATGCGCTCGAAGATGTCATTGACGAAGGAGTTCATGATGCCCATGGCCTTCGATGAGATGCCGGTGTCGGGGTGGACCTGTTTCAGCACCTTGTACACGTAGATAGAATAGCTCTCTTTGCGGCTGCGCTTGCGCTTCTTGCCGTCCTTTTTCTGGGCCTTGGTTACGGCTTTCTTAGAGCCCTTTTTGGGGGCTGGAGCGGACTTAGCCGGGTCAGGCATGGCGGAGGAGAGTGAAAGACCACTCAAGAAAGAAGAATGAAGACAAGCTAGGTTATGCCCTATTTATTCACAAGTCTATATGCAGATGAGATTGAGAAACTCTTCTGTCTGATTGGAAGTTACTCAGATGACGTCGATATCAATATAGTCCAATCAAAATACGTATATTCAGAAACCTTATTTGCATTAAGAGAGAGCCGCAAGCTTAGCCAATGGCCCAGCTTCTTTTTCGCGCCCAGCAGCCGCTATAAAATGCGTCCCTCTAGTTTCCTTCCAGTCACTTTCTCACTTAGGTCACAGGTCGTTTTACTATGTCTGGACGTGGTAAGCAGGGAGGCAAGGCTCGCGCCAAGGCCAAAACCCGCTCCTCTAGAGCCGGGCTCCAGTTTCCCGTGGGGCGAGTGCACCGCCTGCTCCGCAAGGGCAACTATGCTGAGCGGGTCGGGGCCGGCGCTCCGGTTTACCTAGCGGCGGTGCTGGAGTACCTGACCGCCGAGATCCTGGAGCTGGCGGGCAACGCAGCCCGCGACAACAAAAAGACTCGCATCATCCCGCGTCACTTGCAGCTGGCCATCCGCAACGACGAGGAGCTCAACAAGCTGCTTGGTAAAGTTACCATCGCTCAGGGCGGTGTTCTGCCTAACATCCAGGCCGTGTTGCTCCCCAAGAAGACTGAGAGCCACCACAAAGCTAAGGGCAAGTAAGGACTGGACTTTAAAAATGTAAACTTATAAGACAAAAGGCTCTTTTCAGAGCCACCCACCGTTTCTACGGAAGAACTGAGCACTCTGTTCTCCAAACCTATCAGAAATTTGTGGCCGAGTTCAAGCACTGAGGTCATTAGTTTCCTATTGGGTAAAATACAGGTATTGAATCAGGCCTAGTGAATACTATCCAATTATTTCATTATACTGTTAAACGACCGTCCTTCATTGTACCCTCCCCACAAACACCTTTCTAGGTCTTTAAAAAACATTTTGGGGCCGGGCGCGGTGGTTTACGCGTGCTCAGCATTTTGGGAAACTGAGGCAGGTGGGTGGGGAGGGGAGAAATCTCTTGGGACTTTGAGTTCCAGACCACCGTGATAACGAGACCTCTGCCTCTTAAAAAAAAAAAAAGCTAGGCGCGGTGGCTCACGCCTGTAATCCCAGCACTTTGGGAGGCCGAGGAGGGTGGATCACGAGGTCAAGAAATCGAGACCATCCTGGTCAACATGGTGAAACCTCGTCCTTACTAAAAACACAAAAATTAACCGTTCGTGGTGGCGAGCGTTGCCAGGGAGGCTGAGGCAGGAGAATCTCTTGAACCCAGGAGGCAGAGGTTGCAGTGGGCCGAGATCACGCCACTGCACTCCAGCCTGGGCAACAGAGCGAGACTCCATCTAAAAAAAAAAAAAAAAAAAAATCAATGCAGGGCGCAGCGCCCCTTGCCTGTACTTGGCGGCAGAAGAAACTTGACAGCAGAAGGAACACTTGAGCCCCAGGAGTTTGAGATTTCAGTGAGCCAAGACCTCGCCACTGCACTCCAGCCTGGGAGACAGAGCGAGACCCCGTCTCAAAAAAAGAAAAACAAAACCTAAACAAAAGTATTTCTGGTGATCATTTGCTCCTGTGAATATAACAAATGTTAAACCAACCTTTTTGTTGTTTTTATGGGTCTTTATCAATACCAGAACCTGGTAGTCCTTTGATCAACTAAAATCTCCATCCTAATAAAATGCTGTTGTCAGAACTACCCAGATTCACTGGCAAAAATCTAATCACTGACCCAAACCTATAATTCCGCGCATGCTAATGAAATTAAACAATGATTTACATAATTAATCCAATAAGCCATTGGATTGCTTTAAACTCAGTTAATGAAGAGGTCAGATACCATTTATTGGTTCAAGCTCCTATCAAACTCCTTCCCCACACTACACTGGGCAAAACTAAGGTTTTGGTGTTTTAGCGGAGAATGTGCTAGACTAAATTTAAGTTGTTTTTGTTCTGGGTGTTGGTATAGTCATTAAAAGATTTAATTAAGCAGTTACAAAACAGAACTACTTTTTGGAAGTACTAGCAAATACATTGTTCTACTGTATATATTTTTACACGATCCGAAATAGGAAAAACGACCCATTGGAAATGAATTTAAGACCACGACTGACCTATACAAATTCTAGGTCAGATTATATTTTCATTGGGGGAATCTTAACATGATTGGTTGAAAACAATAAATAAAATTTGCACGGAGGGCGGGCGCGGTGGCTCACACCTGTAATCCAAGCACTTTGGGAGTCCGAGGCGGGCGGATAACTTGAGGTCAGGAGTTTTAGACCAGCGTGGCCAACATGGTGAAACTCCTTCTCTACTCAAAAATTAGCGGCGTCGTGGCAAGTGCCCAGCTACTCCGGAGGCTGAGGCAGAATCGCTTGAACCTGGGAGGCAGAGGGTGCAGTGAGCTGAGATCGCACCACCACACTCCACCCTGGGCGACAGAATGAGACTCCGTCGGGGGGAGGGGTTGGCGGGGGAAGAGGTGGCAGGAACCAAATGAAGATGGTACTAAGAACCAATCAGGTTATTCCCACAGCAGTTCTGACCAATCAGGATCAGATCATCGTTATAAATTCTGGTAGAAGCCACTGCTCATTCAGTGCTTTATTTCAGAGCATAGCTTTCTCAATTATGGCTCGGACGAAGCAGACAGCCCGCAAGTCCACCGGCGGCAAGGCACCACGGAAGCAGCTGGCCACCAAGGCAGCGCGCAAAAGCGCTCCAGCAACTGGCGGTGTGAAGAAGCCCCACCGCTACCGGCCTGGCACTGTGGCCTTGCGCGAGATCCGCCGTTATCAGAAGTCGACTGAGTTGCTCATCCGCAAACTGCCATTTCAGCGCCTGGTGCGAGAAATCGCGCAGGATTTCAAAACTGACCTTCGTTTCCAGAGCTCGGCGGTGATGGCGCTGCAAGAGGCGTGCGAAGCCTATCTGGTGGGGCTCTTTGAGGACACCAATCTCTGTGCTATTCACGCCAAGCGCGTCACTATTATGCCTAAGGACATCCAGCTTGCGCGTCGTATTCGTGGTGAGCGAGCATAATCCCCTGCTCTAGCTTGGGTTTCCTACTTGTTTCCAAAGGCTCTTTTCAGAGCCACTTACGTTCTCACGGAGGATAGCTGTCACACCATTGGTTGACTATCTTAAATCAACTTTAAAACTGGGGAAACTCGTCAAGGCTTGTTCATGCTGATTTCTTCCTGTGTCCTTTGTATTCTAAGATGGTCCTTTTCTCTGGGCCCATCTCACAAAAGGGTCTTACTTTATCTGAGTAAATCTGTACATCCAAGGTCAATCTGCTTCAAGGGGAAAGCCAAAATCCTTGCACATGCAGTCCTTTGGGGCCGAACTTTGGGGATAGCATGTCCTGAACCCCATAACTAACAATTAGATTACAGGTTATATGAAATGCCATTCTTAACTGTGGAACGGGCACTGGCCTTGGATCCCTGGAAACTCCCAGAAAATTATTGACGTGAGGCCGGTTGATTAATAGAAGAAAAGGCATACAAGTGTATTTAGCACATAGACGCGAGAGACTTCAAAATGAAGACCCACCCACCAATGAGATACAGAAATTTATATATCACCTTGAGGTTATAGAAAGAATGCAAGCTTGGATCCTGGCAAAACATTATAGGAGGGAGAAAGGAAGAGGCTTGGCTAGCAAGGGGTGGGGGGTCTTGTTATGTAGCTGAAACCTCACAGGTAGCAGTCCTCAGAAAAAATAGATGGTAAATGTCTCTTGTCAGGCTGGGCGTGGCGGCTCATGCCCTCCACTTTGGGGTTGTGGAAGGAGGATTCCCTGAGCCCAGCAGTTTGAGATCAGCCTGGGTAACATAGCAAAATCCTGTCTCCACGAAAAACAAATAAGAAAGCTGGGTGTTGCAGGGCACACCTGTAGTTCTAGCTGCTCAGAAGGCTGAGGCAGGAAGATTGCTTGAGCCCACCGAGTTCAAGGATGCAGTGAACTATGATTGCAACACTGCACTCCAGCCTGGGTGACAGAGCAAGACGGTCTCTTAAAAAAGTAAAAATAAAAAAGGTATCAGACTCTCAGTTAATCTCTCCTAGATCCAGGAAAGGACTAGAAAGGGAAGGCCTGGCAACAAATGGAAATTTCCCCCACAAAAGACTGATTCGCAGGGCCTCATTGGTCTGCGGGCCCTGAGGCAGCCATTTCAAAATAGGTCAAAGAAATATCTTTTGGGGTAAAAGAGTTTTATTTCCTTCACTTTACTTTCCTCAAGAGATTGCTTTAAAGGTTAAATGCAGTAGTATATTCTAGGGCCTTGTACAGTGCCCCAGAAAACACATTAGGTGCACAAAAAATACTCCTTGAACTTGATTTTATCTCTGAATCTTAGTGTGGAGTACCCCTTGTGGGAGACTAAAATATGCCATCCCAAAGTATACTTTGTCCTATTTCAAGATGGCTATTCAGAGAAACTGCAAACATAGGAATAGCTTTGAAAAACTCTTGTAAGAGAAATTTATACCTATCAAGAAAATCTACATTAGTAAACCATGGATGCAAGTACTGGCTTTCCCTGAGGCCCCTTTTCCTGCCTAAAGAAGTATCTAAGACTGACTCAAAGGAGAGAAAACTACTTTGTCACAGGCTGTCAGCTATTCTGTGATTACCAGAGAGACTTTATCTATATAACAAGAAAACCTTTGCCTTTCCTCCCCTGGTGCCTTTGCCTTTCCTCCCTCACCCTCCTACAACTTGTGTCACCACCTCCTCCAATCCCGCAGAAGTCCTAAGACCTTTTTTCTTTCTGTAGTCTCAGAATGGTATAAAAACATCAATTATTTGGCCCTTCTGAGAGAGAAATAATATAGGGTGGTCACAAGAGAATAGAAAATTCCAGGCAGCAGTTTCACATGACTAGCAAAAAGGAAGCTGTTGAAATAGCTGCACAAGCTAGGAGCCAAAAAGACCCTGAAAACCTAAATGTTTGCTAAGCTGAGTAAGTCCTAGTTGACCCAACATGGCACTGGATTTGACCGAGCTTTCACCTGGGACCTCTTTATACACTGATTAACATACAAATCAGACACACACCAACACCATGACAGTTCTGAGAACACCCATATTTCATGGAAAAATGGATAGCACCACAGTTCTGAGAAATTGTCACCCTTTTCCAGAAATCTTCATGAATATTCCACCCCTTGGTTAAAGAAACCCACAAAGATAGAAGCCCCAATCACTGCTGGGCAAGACTGACTCTCTTGAGTAAGCCTGCACTTTCCTTCCTTGAGTGTGTATTTTTCACTTTGCAATAAACCTCTGTACTTTCACTAATTTCTGACTTGTCCTTGGATTCTTTCTGGCAACAGTGGCAAGGGCCTGGACACTGGCTGGGATCAACATCCTAACGGCGTTTGGGTACCTCCCCTAGCCCACAGTATCATTTCTTGGAGCATTGTATTTTGTGAGGCTCTTGTGCATATGCAGGTAATAAATTTGTAGTCTTTTTTTTTTTTTTTTCCTGTTTATCTTTCTACTGTTGGTTAATTCCAGAGACTCAAATTATTGAAACTTCAGAAATCAAAGCAGAAGTTTAAAACAACCTTCATCCTCACAGAACTGGGGAAATACACCTAAATTCTCTGATAAGATTGGATTGAGAAGTCACTCTTGTCACTGGTCAAGATTTGGGAAATAATACAGTTTGATTAGTAACACAGAAACAAATCACTGTAATGATGTCACTTCTGCTAATGGCCAGTATTTATTTATTTATTTATTTATTTATTTTTATGATTTCTGTTAGCTTCTGCTTCACAAAGCAACATTTTCCAATCTTGTGTTCCAAAACAGGAAACATTTTTGTTTAGGAGGCAGAAAAGATGAGAACAAATGCTTCAGAACCACTTCCTCCTTCCCAGAAGTGATGAAGCCCTGAAAGCGTATAAAACAAGACAGGAAACAAAGTCACTGAAAATATATTATAAATAAAGCTTATGTAGATTTCCACTCAAATGGAATCTTGAGATTCTACAAAAACTGTTTCCCAAAAATATGGTTCTCAATATGAAAGAGATTCTAGGCCTGACCCAGTGACTCACGCGTGTAATCCCAGCACTTTGGGAGGCCAAGATGAGTGGATCACCTGAGGTCAAGAGTTTGAGGCCAGCCTGGCCAACATGACGACAAAACCCTGTCTCTACTAAAAATACAAAAATTAGCCGGATGGGGTGACCCGCACCTATAATCCCAGCTACTCAGGAGGCTGAGGCAAGAGAATCGCTTGAACCCACGAGGCGAATGTTGCAGAGAGTCAAGATTGTACCACTGCACTCCAGCCTGGGCAGAGGTGGCAAAGCCAACATTGTACCACTGCACTCCAGCCTGGGCAACAAAAAGGTTCTAAAATGTAAAAAACATGTTTTTCTATATATCTGTTAATAATAATAAGGTTTCTTATCTGCACAAGATTAGAAATACTGAATTTTCTGAGATGGAAACTAGTACAAGCTACATTAAATTTTTAATCTATACAAGTAGGGTAGAGAACCAAGGGAAAAACTTCCCCTTTGCCATCTGAAGTTTCACTGAAAAATCAACTCACAAAGTGCAGATTAATAAGAGAAATGGCAAATGAAGTTATGATGTATACATGGGAGAGAATCATTGAGTGATCATCCAATATCCCAATAAGGCCCAAATACTTAAATAGCCTGATTTCAGAAGGGAGAGAAAAGATGGGAAATATAGGTAATTTTGTTTACGGACAATAAATAATTAATAGGGTGAATAAATGGCTTGGGGAACAGAGATTAAATGTAAATAATTCCCTTGGGAAATTGACCTAATCACCTCCCAAAGGCCACATCTAATATCACCACATTGGAGACTAGGCTTCAACAGTGAATTCTGTGAGGACACAAACTTGCAGTTTATAGCACTAGGTATAACTTAGTGTCGGATGGGAGACGGAGAAACTCACACTCTCATGTGGTGGTTTAGTGATAGTGGCTTTGCAAAAGACATTTGGAGAACCATTCCTTCTGTGCCCAGGCCTATGCTCCAAGAAAACTCTCCTGTAGACCCATATGAGGACAGATCAAGAGTATTCATCAAAGATATTTGTGATAACATGAAAGTAGAGGTAATTTGAGTCAATGAATAAGTAAAATATAGTGGATGAATACTATCCAATGCTCTCTTTTTTGAGGTCAAGATATAAGTAAATGTCAAAAACAAGAGCTGAACTCAAGACTCCATCAACCTTACTATTGCCACTCAATTCATACTGTAAAAGAAAAGGGCTGGGCGTGGTGGCTCACGCTTGTGAGCCCAGCACTTTGGGAGGCAGAGGCGGGCAGACCACGAGGTCAAGAGATCCAGGCCATCCTGGCCAACATGGTGAAACCCCGTCTCTACTAAAAATACAAAAAATTAGCTGCGTGTGGTGGTGCGCCTATAGTCCCAGCTACTTGGGGAGCTGAGACAGGAGAATCACTTGAACCCGAGAGGCAGAGGTTGCAGTGAGCAGAGACTAAGCCATTGCACTCCAGCCTAGTGACAGCGAGACTCTGTCTCAAAATAAATAAATAAATAAATAAAATAAAATTTCAGGGACTTCTAAATTTATTATGCCAAAGGTGAACTTAAGCCCTGAAGACTGATTCATGTAGCATATTTTCAATTATGCCTCTTAGATTATAGTTTAAGTCTTTTCCTCATTGTTCTTGTTCTGTAAATGTCTAGGACAGATCCAGACCTCCCCGCTTCCAATCACTGATTTTAGTTATGCATTATCTGCCTCCTTCACTGTCCTTTGTCCAACTCAGACCAGATGATGCTCAAGACCTCATGACAGTTACATCTTCTTGAGGCTCAGAAACTAATAACCAAAAATATCGTGGGTTGACATGCTGAACTGAAGAAGCTTCAAGTTCTCTCTGACCGTGCTTTGCAAAATCTCTAAATCCTCTATCTCAAAGCACTAGATGAAGTTGTTCTCTGAAGTTTCTTTATCGGCCTAAAGTCCCAGCCCACCAACGAGAACAATTGTTTTTTATTCTTTTTATCCTGTAATCTCATTATCTATTATGGAAAAAAAAAGATCAAGAATATAACCATTGACCGGGTGCAGTGGCTCACGCCTGTAATCCCAGCACTTTGGAAGGCTGAGGTGGGCGGATCACCTGAGGTTGGGAGTTCGAGACAAGCCTGACCAACATGGAGAAACCCCGTCTCTACTAAAAATACAAAAAATTAGCAGGGCGTGGTGGTGCATGCCTGTAATCTCAGCTACTCGGGAGGCTGCGGCAGGAAAATCGCTTGAACCCGGGAGGAGGTTGTGGTGAGCCGAGATCCCGAGATGGCGCCATTGCACTCCAGCCTGGGTGACAAGAGTGAAACTCTGACTCAAAAAAAAGAGAATGTAACCGTACCTGAACAGACCCTCAAGATAATGTTGTCTCCCAGGAGCATTCAAATTCCAAAGAGAACTATTTACAAGTTAATCTCTTTTCCCTAATCCACTCATTCTACCTAGTAATCATTTACTGCTCCTCAGCAGAATCTCTCTTCTCAGAACCTTCGGTTAACCTGTTTAGCTACGACCAAGCGCACATTCTTTCTGTAAACACTTTCTGCCTAAAGAATGTTTGTAAACTTCTGTATACTAGTTGGAAAGTGGGTAAACACTCTGCGGTTGTCTCCTACAAATTGTAACTCGTAAGCCACCTTTGTACAGAAACTTAAAATTCTACTAAATTTCTTTGTTTTCTATCGATATAAGCAAGATCGTTACTTTTATATTTGGCTCTCTGATTGATTCCATTGATCCTGGAGTCTATTTTCCAAATGGCTATTCCCAGCTTTCATTTGAATAAACTTAAAAAAAAGAATCTTCTTAATAGAGACAGGGTTGCTATGTTGCCCAGGCTGGTAGGCTAGTCTGAACTCCTGGGCTCAAGCGATCTTCCTGTTAAAGAAAGGGTTCCCAATACAGACCCCAATAGAGAGTTCTTGGATCTCTTGCAAGAAAGAATTCAGGACAACTCCGCAGTGCAAAGTGAAAGCAAGTTTATTAAGAAAGTAAAGGAATAAAAGAATGGCTACTCCGTAGAACAGACTGGTTGCCCATTTTTATGGTTATTTCTTGATGATATGCTAAACGAGGTGTGGATTATTCATGCCGCCCCTCTTTAGACCATATAGGGTAACTTCCTGACCTTGCCATGGCGTTTGTAAATTGTCATGGCCCTGCTGGGAGTGTAGCAGTGAGGACTACCAGAGATCACTGTCATCACCATTTTGGTTTTGGCTGGCTCCTTTACTGCAATCTGCTTTATCAGCAAGGTCTTTATGACCTGTATTTTGTGCTGATCTCCTATCTCATGCCGTGACTTAGAATGCTTTAGCCATCTATGAATGCAGTCCAGGAGGTTTCAGCCTTATTTTACCAGCTGCTGTTTAAGATGGAGTTGCTCTGGTTCACACGCCTCTGACATTCTTGCTTTTGCCTCCCAAAAGGATGGGATTACAGGTGTGAGCCACCAAGCCCAGCCAATTAAATTCTTTACAAGTAAATTCTGATCCTTTCAATGATTGAAAGACTTTCAGGAGAAACTAAGAGGTTTCCTGATAGAGTTTTACAAGTCAGGTTTAAAACCGTAGGCACTCAGCGGGAAGCAATGGCTCCCGCCTATAATTCTAGCACTTTGGGACACTGAAGCGGGCGGTTTGACTGAGCTCAGGAGTTCGAGACCAGCCTAGGCAACACGGTGAAACCCCGTCTCTACTAAAAATACAAAAAATTAGCAGAGCGTGGAGGCCTGCGACTGTAGTCCCAGCTACTCGGGAGGCTGAGGCAAAAGAATTGCTTGAACCTGAGAGGCAGAGGTTGCAGTGAGCCAAGATCGCACCATTGCACTCCAGCCTGGGTAACAGCCAGACTCTGTCTCCAAAAAAAAAAAAAAAAAAAAAAAAAAACCATAAGCACTCAAAGAATATAGCACATATGGCATAGTAAACGTCAGGCAAGAGGACAGAGGGCGGTCGCTGTGGCTCACGCCTGAGATCCCAGCACTTTGGGAGGCCGAGGCAGGTGGATCACCTATCAGGAGTTGGAGACCAGCCTGACCAACATGGAGAAACCCCGCCTTTACTAAAAATACAGAATTAGCCAGGCGTGGTGGCGCATGCCTGTAATCCCAGCTACCTGGGAGGCTGAGGCAGGAGAATCCCTTGACATTCGCCATTGCACCCGCCATTGCACTGGAGCCTGGGCAACAAGAGCAAAGCTCCGTCTCAAATAATAATAATAATAATAATAATAATAATAATAATAATAATAAAAGGGCACGGTAAGAGGAAGAGAAGTCAAGAAGGGCAGTGGATTCTGTATCTTCAAAGTTCTTTCATTGATCTTTTTGTTTTGCTTTTTTAGAGACAGGGTCTCACTCTGTCACAGGCTGAAGTGCGGTAGTGCCATCGTAGCTCACTGATACGGTGAAGTCCTGGGCTAAAGTAATACTACCCCCTCACTCTCTGGAGTTGCTGGGGCTATAACCTTACCTGGCGTCTCAATAGGTCTTAATACCATTTGGAAGCATTATAACCTTAAAGATGCAGGCGGGGCACGGTGGCTCATGCCTGTAATCCCAGCACTCTGGGAGGATGAGGTGGGCTGATCACCTGAGGTCAGGAGCTGGAGGCCAGCGTGGCCAACGTGGTGAAACCCTGTCTCTACCAAAAAATACAAAAATTAGCCGAGCATGGTGGTGCGTGCCTTTAGTCCCAGCTACTTGGGAGGCTGAGGCAGGAGAATCGTTTGAACCCAGGAGGAGTAGGTTGCAGTGAGCTGTAGACCACACCACTGCCCTCCAGCCTGGGCAACAGTGAGAACGTGTTTCAAAAAACAAAACAAAAAAACGCTTAAAGATGCTTTGAGGATGAGAGCAGGGATGGTCATTTCTCTGAGGCAAGGCCAAGGAAGAAGGAAAACTTGATGTTTCCATGTCTCATGTTTAAGGTTCTGACCTGGCAAAGGCCAATGAAGTAGAATGCAAGATTTCAGAGAATAAACGGAGAGGAAAAAACTGAATTGCAAATGGTGTTTTGTTTTGTTTGAGACAGGGTCTCATTGTGTTTTATATACATATATATACACACACACATATCTATATATATACACACATATATATGTGGGGGGGTGTCTTTGTGTGTGTGGTGTGTTTATGTGTGTGTATTGGAGCAGGTGAAGTGAGAACTAGAAGTACTAATAAATAAACTATTTGTGAATGAAGACCAAAGAGGGGGAAAAAGCCATGTAAAACACAACCTATCAACCAATTCTAAAGCTTTAAGCAAAACAAACAAAACTAGGTGTCAATGAGATAAATAGGTGGCATATCAAATGGAAATTTTAAACTATATTAAAAAGGATTGAAGCCAACACTAAAACCACCCTTGCAAAATTATGACTGAGACGGTGAAAGAGATTTAACTTAATCAACTCCATCTTGCTTCTAACCTCCTAGCTGTCCTTGTTCATTCCTGGCCATAGGCTGAACTAACTTTGGGAGAAACATAGTTTATAGTTTAAAAACAAAAACTGTAAGCCCAGCATTTTGGGAGGCTGAGGCGGGTGGATAACGAGGTCCGGAGTTCAAGACCAGCTTGGCTAAGATAGTGAAATCCCGTCTCAAGTAAAACTACAAAAATTAGCCAGACGCGGTGGCAGATGCTTGTAATCCCATCTACTCGAGAGGCTGAGGCAGAAGAATCGCATGAACCTGGGCGGCAGAGATTGCAGTGAGCCGAGATCGCGCCATTCCACTCCAGCCTGGGCGACAGAGTGAGACTCCATCTCAAAAAACAAAAAACAAAAAACCATAACAGCCCTTTTCTGGGGCAGATCTCCTTCTTACCTGGGGACTAGATGCAAATATGAGCCGCAAGACTTGAAATTACGGTTTAGGAGTCATGCAACTGGAGGCTACAAGATTCAGACCCTCCCTAAACTGCTTTCAAGATCAGCATTTGAGATGTTTTGCAGACCCTACACTTGATGAATCAGCTGGCACCACACAGATCGATAAAGCAGTTCATCTGATCTTGTGGTCCCCACCCAGGAACCGACTCAGTGCTAGAAAACAGCTTCGACTCCCTGTGCTTTCAGCCCTGACCAGTCAGGACTCCCGGCTCATTGGCTTCTCCCCATCCACCAAGTTATCCTTAAAAATCGTACTCCCTGGGCAACCAGCTCGGGTCGCCTTCCACGCTGTGGAAGCTTTGTCCTTTCGCTCTTCACAATAAACCTTGCTACCGCTAAAACAAAACAAAACAAACAAACAAACAAAAAACCTGTACTCCCCGAATGCCCAGCTCTGCGTCAGTTACCCTTTCTTTATTGCAATTCCCCTGTATTGATAAATAGGCTCTGTCTAGGCAGGGGGCAACCTTGGGCGGTTACAGTACTCTAAAGTAAGGACATTAAGAAGTTGTCAGAGACAACTGCAGATCAGCAAGCATCCCCCAGAACATCGAAAAGATAAGTACATTTCATTCATTTGCTTAAGCATAGAGGGAATTATATGGAAATGAAAACACTGCTAGCATTTCTCTTGGAAAAGTAAAACTTTTTTTTTTTTTTTTTTTTTTTTTTTTTTTTGAGACGGAGTCTCGCTCTGTTGCACAGGCTGGAGTGCAGTGGCACGATCTCGGCTCATTGCAACCTCCACCTCCCGGGTTCAAGCGATTCTCCTGCCTCAGCCTCCGGAGTAGCTGGGACTACAGGCGCGTGTCCCCACGCCCAGCCAGTTTTTTGTATTTTTAGTAGAGACAGAGTTTCGCTGTGTTAGCCAGGATGGTATCGATCTCCTGATCTCGTGATCCACCCGCCTCAGCCTCCCAAAGTGCTGGGATTACAGGCGTGGGACACCGCGACCAGCCAGGAAAAGTAAATATTTTAAATCTCTTTTTAAAATATCTTTTTAATTTCTATTATTTATTTCTTTTGTTTTCTTTTTTTCTAGTCAATCTTGAGCATGGTAGAAGTACAATTTTTTTTTTTTTTTGTGAGACAGCTTCTTGCTCTGTCACCCAGGCTGGAGTGCAATGCTGCAATATTGGCTCACTGTAACCTCTGCCTCCTGGGTTCAATTGATTCTCGTGCCTCAACCTCCTGAGTAACTGAGATTACAAGTACAGGCCACCATGCCCAGTTAATTTTTTGTGTGTTTTTAGTAGAGACGAGGTTTCATCATCTTGGCCAGGCTAGTCTCACTCTCCTGGCCTCAAGTGATCTGCCTGCCTCAGGCAGTACAACTCTTTTTTAATGTGAAAAGAATACACAATATATTCCAGTTAACCAACAAGGATATACTGAGCAACTGTCATATCAATTAACATTATCATAAGTGAGGAAAACAAAAAGGAGTCATTTAAAAGGTACTTAAATGAAACAAACTTTTTTTAAAAAATAAGAAATCTTCTATTTGTTTCCATGCTGGTAGGAGAAGAGAACTAACAAAGTATCTGATTTAACAATTTAACACAGAGAATTTACAAGGGTCTGGGTGTGGTGGCTCATACCTGTAATCCCAGCAGGTTGGAAGGCTGAGGCAGGTGGACCGCTTGAGCCCAGGAGTTCGAGACCAGCCTGGGCAACATGGTGGAACCCCATCTCTGCAAAAAATATAAAAATTAGCCGGGCATGAATGGTGGATCACACCTGTAGTCCCAGGATCTGGGAAGGCTGAGGTGATAAGATCGCACTCCAACCTTGGTGACAGAGCAAGAGCCTGCCTCGGGAAAAAAAAAAAAAAATTTACATATCTGAAAAACACAGATGTCAATGCTGTAGGGCACAGAAGTTGGGAGACCATAAGGGTCACAGCCTGAACTATAACAAAAAAGAGGTTAACAGCCGGGGCAGGTGGCTCACGCCTGTAATCCCAGCACTTTGGGAGGCCGAGGCGAGCGGATAACGAGGTCAGGAGATCGTGACCATCCTGCCTAACACGATGGGACCCCGTCTCTACCAAAATTCCAAAAAAAGTAGCCAGGCCTGTTGGCAGACCCCTGTAGTCCCAGCTACTTGGGAAGCTGAGGCAGGAGAAAGGCGCGAACCTGGGAGGCGGAGCTTGCAGGGAGCCGAGATCGTGCCACTGCACTCCAGCCTGGGCGACAGAGCGAGACTCCGTCTCAAAAAAAAAAAAAAAAAGGTTGACAAATGTAAAGCATAACAAATGAATCTAATAAAAGTTTTACCTGACACTAGAGACTTCAGAAATGAAGTTCCAAAGATCCAGGGAAAACTGTCTATTTTCATATGTACCTCCAATGAAGAATAGACAGACATTTAGAAATGTGTTTAGACAAAGACAGTATTGAAGAAACTTAGCAAACCTTGTCCAGATTCTTCTTGGCCTCTCTGTATATCATTCCGTCCTCCTAGATATGGCAGGACCCCTTTGGAATGAGTCTTCAAGGGAGAAGGGAGGGTAACTTTCTAGGTTTTAAGGCTTGCTTTGAGGGAGAGGAGTTGTAGTTTCTGTGACTTACTTTGGGGAAGAGACCTTCTGGTTTGTATGACTCTCTTCCAGGGGAGAACAGGAGGAGGTCGGAAAGACTTTGCTTCTGAGGGTCCTCTAATCTCCTTTAGTTCAAAGTACTCAGCATGCCAAGATGTCATACTTTCAGGAATTATGTTCTGAGCCCCAACAATGTAAATATTCTCAGGGCAATGCACTTATTTATTTATTTATTTATTTATTTATTTATTTGTATTTATTTACTTTATTTTTTTGAGATGGAGTCTTGCTCTGTCGCCCAGGCTGGAGTGCAGTGGTGTGATCCCGGCTCACTGCAACCTCCACCTCCCGGGTTCAAGCAATTCTCCTGCCTCAGCCTCCTGAGAAGCTATAGCATGTCAATATGCCATACTTTGGGGAATTATGTTCTGAGCCCCAACAATGTAAGTATTCCCAGGGCAAAGCATTTTTGTATTTATATTTATTTATTTAGAGACAGAGTATCGCTTTGTTGCCCAGGCTGGAGTCCAGTGGTGTGATCTCGGCTAACTGCAACCTTCGCTTCTCAGGTTCAAGCAATTCTGCCTCAGCCTCCTGAGTAGCTGGGATTACACGCTTGCGCCACTATGCCCAGATAATTTTTGTGTGTTTTTTTTTTTTTCTTTTTTCTTTTCTTTTTTTTTTTGTGACGGAGTCTGGCTTTGTTGCCCAGGCTGGAGTGCAGTGGCGCCATCTTGGCTCCCTGCAAGCGCCGCCTCCTGGGTTCAGGCCATTCTCCTGCCTCAGCCTCCCCTGGGACTACAGGCGCCCGCCGTCATGCCCAGCTAATTTTTTGTATTTTTGGTAGAGACGAGGTTTCACCATGTTAGCCAGGATGGTCTCAATCTCCTGACCTCGTGATCCGCCCACCTCGGCCTCCCAAAGTTCTGGGATTACAGGCGTGAGCCACCGCTCCCAGCCGCTTCGTGTGTATTTTTAATAAAGACAGGGTTTCACCAGGTTGACCAGGCTGGTCAGGAACTCCTGACTTCAGGTGATCCAACAGCCTCAGCCTCCCCAATTGCTGGCATTACAAGAGTGAGCCACCGTGCCCAGCCCAAGGGCAAAATATTTTCAAGGCAATCAGTAAACCGGAGATCTTTCATAGGATTGTGAAAGGAAAATAAATCTCAGGACCCCAAAACCACTAAGCCAAGGGAAAAGTCAAGCTGGGAACTATGTCAGGCAAACATGTCTTCCATTTTATTCCTAAATAAGATAGCTATAATAAAAAGCTACATACCTCCCTTACAATTTTCCCATAAGGAAATTCCTTGTGGACAAAGGATAAAGAGAACTCAAAGTCATCCTTCTGAGGCTCACCTGAGACACATGTGTATCTGATTGCGTCCTCTGCCCTATTATTTATGTAAAAATGCAGATTCACTGAGCCAGACTAAATTGTGTATTCAATGGGAGGCTGATCAATGACTCAAAAGAATGCAGTCTTTTGTCTCGAATCTACTTCTAACCTGGAAGCCCCCACTTCGAGTTGTCCTACCTTACTGAACCGAACCAATGTACATCTTACACATGTTGATTGATATCTTTTGTCTCCCTAAACTGTATAAAAGCAAGCTATACCCCAACTACCTTGGGCACATGTTATCAGGACCTCCTAAGGCTGTATCACAGACCCATCCTTAATCTTGGCAAAACAAACTTTCTAAATTGATTGACACCTGCCTCAGATACCTTTTGGTTTACAGGATGTTATATAGACAACCAGAATATTCCTCCCCCAAAATATACCACTTGGCTATAAGGATTATTTTGAGAAACAGCTGACACAGAAAAAGCACTGAAAACGGTAAAAGTTTCTCTTTCATGAAGCAACAAAAACAAACACAAACTCCTTTCATGTGTAAAAGACATTTCCCTTGGTAAAGATGTCCTCCTTGGTTATATCAGAAGAGGAGAATGGCCCTCAGAGACAATTCTTACCACCTGAGATGACTTGAACCTGCATACAAGACTTTATCAGATAATCCTTGTCTTCCATTAGTTTACTCCCTATATTTTCCTTTCCACAGTTTACTCCCCTAGGAAACCACCACCTCTTTAAAATGGTATACAAACTCCCGGGTCTGTCTGCCTCCATGGGCTTTTATTCCCTTTCTGTGAATGCTCACATATGCATATATACAGCAATAAATCTTTTTCCCTGTTAATCTGTCTTTTGTCAATTTAATTTGTAGGGCCCAACTACAAAGCCTAACAGAGTAAAATAAAAGTTTCTTATTCTACAGTTTCCTTCACCAGATAAAGGAGCACTTATAAGGGTTTTCAGTGCTTCTAGATTTCATCTTGAAAAAATTAATTATAAAATAACATATTCAGTACCTTGTTTTATGGTCCAAAATGCTGCCTAGTTTTTCTGTAGTTGGAAAAGAGGATTGCTGAGATTAATGCGCCACATGAGATACAGGGTTTAAACCTTCAAGTTTAAGCACTTAGGTTCCATTGTTAAAAGAGAGGGAAAAAGGCCCGGCATGGTGGCTCATGCCTGTAATCCCAGCACTTTGGGAGGCCGAGGTGGGCGGATCACCTGAGGTCAGGAGTTTGAGACCAGCCTGGCCAACACGGCGAAACTCCGCCTGTACTAAAAATACAAAAATTAGCTGAACGTGGTGGCGGGTGCCTTTAATCCCAGCTACTTAGGAGGCTAAGGCTGCAGAATCGCTTGAACCCGGGAGGCAGAGATTGCAGTGTGCAGAGAACGCGCCATTGCACTCCAGCCTGGGGGGACAAGAGCAAAACTCTGTTAAAAAAAAAAAAAAAAAGGCGGGGGGGGGGGGGGTGGTGGGGAAGAGGCCAGCCTAGCTCAGCGAGAAATTGATTAACTGATACAACATAAGTATGTAATTTTTGCACATACAGTAATCACAGAATAGTTCATAATATACTTGGAGAGACTGACTTTTAGAATAAAATTACATGTTTGTTAAAGGCATAAATAATCTAACACTTTTGAAATATAAAAGGTAAACATTACTGAGAAACGGAATCTGATAGCTGGAAGGCAGGGCAAGGCAGGGCCAGCCTAGGTCAGGAAGGTCACCCAACATGAAACTGTTTTTTTGTTTTGTTTTGCTTTTTGTTTTTTTGAGATGGACTCTCACTCTGTCGCCCAGGCTGGAGTGCATGGAGTGCAGTAGTGAGGTCTTGGCTCACTGCAACCTCCGCCTCCCGGGTTCAAGCGATTCTCCTGCCTCAACCTCCCGAGTAGGTGGGGTTACGGGCGCCCTCCACCACGCCTGGCCAATTTTCTTTATTTTTAGTAGAAAAGGGGTTTCGCCATCTCAGCCAGGCTGGTCTCGAAGTCCTGACTTCGTGGTCCATCTGCATCGGCCTCCCTAAGGGCTGGGATTACAGGCGTAAGCCACAGAGTCCAGCCATTTGAAACTCTTTTTCTTGGGATAAAGTCATCCTTGGTCTTTCCCTCCTGCATTTTATTTGTAAATGTAAAAGACAGGGTTTCCGGGCACAGCTGATTTCCTAGTTCAACAGAAAAGAGGAACAGGAGGGAGCTCAAGCGGCATCTTCACCACTCAAAGGAACTAGAGGGTAAAAGCCACCTTTCTTTCTCAAACAGCTTCCTGAAATGTTTCTAGGTGGAATGAGGGAAAAAAAAATAGGAAATCAGTTCTTGCCCCAAAAATGTGGTCGGCGAGGGAGGTAAACGAACAGAAAGGACAGCTACAGAAAGAATAAAAGGTAAGGAAAAGAATAGAGAACCAAATTTGGGAAAGGTGAGGAATCCCACCTTGGAGCTATCATCAGGTGTAGTCTTTTGCAGTCAGCCACTCCACAGGCTGATCACTTCGAGATTGTACGGAAGCAGTTTCTACACACGATTTCACAACTGCCCGAAACGACTGTGATTACCCCTCTAGAGATGGCGCCACTTGATTCCAGCAGCCACAAAGCACTAGAGCAATCGATGCTAAGAGGTGACAGGAAAAATAGGCTGCAACGATCCAGCCAAAGGAATGCCGTTGCAGCGGCGGTCAACCTAAAACACTGTGGAAGGGCAAGATGAGCTGAGTAACTTTTAATTGGGCATCATTTTCAGAATCTGGAGTTTAAGCACCGCCCTTTCCATTTTTTTCCTGAAGTCGTTGGCAGGGCGCAAGGTCTGCGATTGACTGACCGGATGCAGCTGGTGTGGACAGTTCTCAATCAGGTCCGATTTATCACTATATTTATAAGTACTGCTGCGAGACTCGCTGTGTTGCATTTTACTTAGTACAAGATATGTCTGGGCGCGTCAAAGGTGGGAAGGGTCTGGGCAAAGGAGGCGCTAAGCGCCACCGCAAAGTCCTGCGCGACAATATTCAGGGCATCACCAAGCCAGCCATCCGACGCCTGGCACGGCGTGGAGGCGTTAAACGCATCTCAGGCCTTATATACGAGGAGACGCGCGGAGTTCTTAAGGTGTTTTTGGAGAATGTGATCCGCGATGCAGTTACCTACACGGAACATGCCAAACGCAAGACAGTCACGGCCATGGACGTGGTTTACGCGCTCAAGCGCCAGGGTCGCACCCTCTATGGCTTTGGCGGCTGAGTGTTTTCCTTACTTATCCCATTCCTCAAAGGCCCTTCTCAGGGCCACCCATGAAATCTGTGAAAGAGCTGTAGACTAGAGCCTTAATTTCCTAAGAACATCTAAACGTATGGCAGTTTTGGCAAATTAGCGATTCTACATAAGCAGTCTCTAAGGTTTATTGCGGTTCGGTGCCCCTTTCAGCATTACTTAGTGGTTAAAAGTGTCGTATTCTCTGATAGACGGCCAAATTTATAACGCCTCCGGTTTTTGCAAGTCACAGTGGAACATCCGGTCTCATTTACCTTGTGTCGATTACTTTCCCGCTATGAATGCAAGGGCTGTGTAACTATGACACTGGTCCGCAACGCTCAAAATGCCTCAATATCGCCCTTTACAGAAAAAGTCGGCCAACTTCTAAAACATTCTTAAGTACGTTTAAATTTGAGAAATACTGGCATACCTACAACGCTCGAGTTTCATGTCCCCTTCAATGCCTCCACTTAAAAATTTACTCTAGTTTCACTTTTCCTTCACGTTCCTTAACTTTTTGTCAAACCAATAATGACACCACATAATTCAAATAGTGCAAGGCAAGTTTAGATTTTTCAAGCTTACATTTAAACAGGATTTTGATGCACGAAAATTCCTAGAGTTTAGGGGGATTTTTTGTTTCCGTTTTTGTTTTTCTTTAGCTATCAAAACCATTTTACGTTTCTTGACCCAAAGCTGAGGCGGAATGTCTCCCTTTCACTGGCAGATTAAACTGGGAGCCAATTCCGTGTGTGAGACGTGGCATGCCACAGTCTACTGTCCAATCAGAACGCGAGGGCAGCTATAAATACAGGGATGATCAGTTTTTTTTCTCTCATTTGTGTTGAGTAGTTAGGCCTACTTAGCAATGGCACGGACAAAGCAGACAGCTCGCAAGTCCACCGGCGGCAAAGCGCCGCGTAAGCAGCTGGCCACCAAGGCGGCTCGCAAGAGTGCTCCGGCCACCGGTGGAGTCAAGAAGCCCCACCGCTACCGCCCCGGCACCGTGGCTCTGCGCGAGATCCGCCGCTACCAGAAGTCCACTGAGCTGCTAATCCGGAAGCTACCTTTTCAGCGCTTGGTACGGGAGATCGCACAGGACTTTAAGACCGACCTGCGCTTCCAGAGCTCGGCAGTGATGGCGCTGCAAGAGGCTTGCGAGGCCTACCTGGTGGGGCTATTTGAGGACACCAACCTGTGCGCCATTCACGCCAAGCGCGTCACTATTATGCCCAAAGACATCCAGCTTGCGCGCCGCATCCGAGGGGAGAGGGCATAAATGTTTTTCTATCATCCCAAAAAGTCTGTCCAACCCCAAAAGGCTCTTTTCAGAGCCCCTCAATTGTCACCGAAAGGAAGCTGTAGATTTTGAGACGTATCTTAAATCGATGTTAGTTACAAGTTGTGGACAAAATGTAGTCGTGGCTCAACGCACTGTAATGCAGGAGTTAGGTCACAGGCTGTTGGTATGCTAAATCAATTCCACATACAGAACCTGCTCCTACCGATGAGGATTACCATTCAAAAAAGACATGTCATAGGGACAATTGTGCAGATGAAGTTTAACTTTTGAAAAGTATTCCTGTTCTTTGAGGAATGTGTTTCCTGCTTGTCTATCTGCCCCTAAGGAAGGGAACGAGTAATATAGTGAGTGTACACAGGCTCTTGTGAGGCCGAGGCGGCCAGATCACAAGGTTAGTACATCGAGACTATCCTGGCTAACACGATGAAACCGTCTACTGAAAAAAAAAATTGCCGGGAGGGTGGCACGCGCCTGTAGTTCCTGCTACTCCGGAGGCTGAGGCAGGAGCATTGCTTGAACCTGGGAGGCGGAGGTTGCAGTGAGCCGAGATCGCGCCATTATCCTCCAGCCTGGGCTACAGAGCCAGACTCCCTCTCAAAAAAAAAAAAAAAAAAAACCAAAAACCAAAAATCAGGCTCTAAAAACTGTACACATGAGAGTGGAACAATAGACAATCAGGACTCAGAAGGGACGAAAGAATGAATGATAGGTTACTTAATTGGTACAACGTAAGCTATTTAGCTCTCCTATACCCCATGTAACTTGACCACCATGGAGCATATGCATGTAACAAAGTTGCCATTTGTACCCCACGCAAGTAACAGTTTTGACCAAAAGCTCAACACTTTTGTTCTGTTTCAATGTAATGTTTAGCAAGCCATGTGTTAGGTAGTGGGCCTCTGAAGAGGGATACTTTAACCTACCGCATGCTGTCATCTGTGAAATGAACTTCTAGCTCTGTAAGTGGACCTTAAAAAGTATTTTCCTGTCATTTCACAATATGTTTGTCATAGATTGTGGAGTTGGATTTTCATGAGGTGTTTTTTTTGTTGTTGTTTTTTGTTTTGTTTTGTTTGGTTTGGTTTGGTTTGGTTTTTTCGAGATAATCAGTCTGAGTATTCAACTTCAAGTGGTATTTAAAGCTCTTCCTGGTTTCTAACCAAACTTGTCCAGTATTTTCAGCTGTTTAGAGTTTGGCAGAGATGTGAAGGCAGTTGTTCTCCCGAGTGCTCTCAGCCAGCTCAGCCATGTATCTGTGCCTTCCCTTCTTTCTCATATTGGATTCACTCTTGCAAAGAGGCATGCAGTGGTGTCCAGCCCTTTGGCTTCCCTGGGCCACATTGGAAGCAGAAGAGTTGTGTTGGGTCACACATAAAATACAGGATCACTAAGGATAATTGATGAAAGAAAAGAAAAGGAAGGAAGGAAGGAAGGAAGGAAGGAAGGAAGGAAGGAAGGAGGGAGGTGGGTGAATCTCGAGGTCAGACCAGCCTGGCCAACATGGTGAAACCCCGTCTCTACTAAAAATACAAAAAATTAGCTGGGCATAGTGGTGGGCGCCTGTAATCACGGCTCCTTGGGAGGCTGAGGCAGGAGAATCGCTTGAACCCAAGATCGCACCATTGCACTCCAGCCTGGGCTACAGAGCTAGACTCCATCTCAAAAATATCCCAGCTCCTCGGGAGGCTGAGGTTGCAGTGAGCCGAGATCAGGCCACTGTACGCCAGCCTGGGTGACAGAGTGAGACCCCATCTCAAAATAAATAAACAAACAAACAAACAAATAAATAAATAAATAAAAGGGAGGAAGGGAAAGAAAGAAGAAAAGGTCTGTGCATAATTTTTGTGATATCCATCACCACAGATGAGCAAAAAAGTCCTCACATTTAAAGGGTTGGATATGCATATACAGTTTTCAGAAACTTAAGATTTGATTCAGAAAAACAACAACAACAACAACAACAAACCACTTTTGATCCATGGGGCCAGAAGCCTCTTCCCACAATTAACTTAGAGCTCTTTTAGTGGCTGTCTGCTAGGTGTAGGAACAACTTGACACTGCCTCTTCCAAGCTTCAAAGATAGTTCTCTTCTCACCTCTTCAAGGATTTTCCCTCCATAATGGAGCTGAGGCCATGTTTCTAGGTTTAAAATTTAGAGCTGCCACTTTATAGCTGTATAACCTTTGGCAAGTTATTCATTCTCTGTCTAGGCCTCATGCTGTATAGCTGTAAATGTGGCAAATTAATAGAAACCTGTAGAACATATTTAAGATTACTTCCTGGCAGGTAGTAAATGTTGAATGAGTGTCAGCCCTTATTGTTACACCCCTGCTCCCACTACGCATGGAGTTTTGGGGTTTTTTTCTCCTGGACCTTCTAAGTTTTGTGTTTGGAACAGCAGAAAGTGCTTGGTTTGAACATTTTCTTGTGAAGATCTCCTTTTCTTTAGTTCTCAATTTGCATTGTTTGGTAAGAGGCCTATACAATATCTGTGTCTCTGTGGATAAATTTATAACACAGCAAAACGGCTAGATAATAAATAGTTTGGAGTTTAAAGGCCATATATAGTCTCTGTCACACATTCTTTTTAGTTTTTAGTTTGTTTGCTTGTTCGAGACAGCATCTTTCTCCATCGCCCAGGCTGGAGTGCAGTGGTGCTCACCGCTCACTGCAGCCTTGACACCCTGAATTCAAGTGATCCTCCCACCTCAGTCTCCCAAGTAGCTGAGACTACAGGCATGCACCACCACACCCAGCAATATTTTTTGTATTTTTAGTAGAGATAAGGTTTCACCACGTTGCCCAGGCTGGTCTTGAACTCCTGAAATCAAGCAACCCTCCTATCCCGGTCTTCCCCAGTGCTGAGATTATGGACATGAACCACCATGCCCAGCCTTTGTTTTTGTTTTTGTTTTAAACAATATTGTTAAAACGTAAAGGCACTTCTTAGCTTGAGGGCCATACAGAAACAAGCCATTGTCCAGATTTGGCCATAGTCTGCCAACCTCTCCAGGAGTTCTTAGAGAGAAGATGAAATGTGTTGGCTACTTTAAATTTTCTTGCACAGCATTTCAAGGGTGAGAAATAAGTGACTGGTGATTTCATTAGGAATCCAAATCATTATTTGATCATTTTTATCATCCAGGCATCCTGTCCAATCCCCTCCACATCTTATAAATTGTAAACTTCACCATTTATTTCAACCTCAGTGTATTTGCCTGTGTTTTCCTGAGTTCCTCTGAACGTCTATAACCTGAAGTCGCTCAATATCCAATCCAACCTTTTCAGTCAATAGCCAGATATTCTTCTAAAATATTACCATTTAAACACACAAAAATACCCATATTGATGTATCCTGGCTGCTTATAGAAGAGAGTACTCCTGATGGTGCAGCTTGTTAAATGTGGGTGGAGATTCAGGGGGAGCAGTAAGAACATTTTGAAAACCTAACAGAATCCTGGGTCCCCTAAACAGTTTGTGTATTTGAGGATGACAGGGTGCTCTTGAATAATTTTCTGCAGGTTTGAATTTTCTCTAAACTGAATTATCTATATTATTTTTCTTCCCCTTTTTAATGGATTTGCCCAGGAACTAAAAAGGGAAAACACTTCAATTAGAAACATAACACATTTAAGTTTGAATTTGAATCTGGGTAGTTGGATTCTTAAGTCAAAGCGACTTGAATTACTGGTGCTGCAATGCAGAAGAAGTCACTCTGACCGTGGAACTTTTCCAAGCTGCAAAATCCCATTCTGTAAAGACATCAGCACATGGAAACTCCTAGGACACAGAACCAGTTTGTAAAGTCAAGTCTGTGTGGTTAAGTTGGGGCTGTAGGCAACCAGCTGTCCCGTGCCTGTGTTACTTGCTACAGTTAGAAACAAAGTTCATGCCCAAACCAAGGAACCCAGTGTCTTTTCTCTTGCAGAAATCAAAGCGTGAACTCATGGGAAAATTTTAAAAAATAACTTTCTCCGGATACTTAATAGAAATTTATCGCGACACGCTACTAACTAACATGATGCCCTCAGCCCATTGGATTCTTGTGAAAAGCAGAAGGGATTTTTAAAAATATCTTTCATCAATTGCACGAGATTCGTGAAAACACAAACAAGTATGTGAACCTGGAGGCTGTTTTCCTCCTTTGGAGCTTCAAAGTGCCAAATTCTGTACCGTTGTTTTAAGCATTTAATCAAATTTTGAGGACTAACAAACACAATTTGGGAGTCCAACGGGGAGCGGCGGCGGCCAGAGGGCGGCGGATTGGACGCTCCACCAATCACAGGGCAGCGCCGGCTTATATAAGCCCGGGGCCTGAGCATAGCAGCAATGCAAAACTTGCTCTTTGGATTTTGAGCTTATTCTCTTCTAGCAGTTTCTTACCACCATGTCGGAAACCGCTCCTGCCGAAACAGCCACCCCAGCGCCTGTGGAGAAATCTCCCGCTAAGAAGAAGGCAACTAAGAAAGCGGCCGGCGCTGGCGCGGCTAAGCGCAAAGCGACTGGACCCCCAGTCTCAGAGCTGATCACCAAGGCTGTGGCTGCTTCTAAGGAGCGTAATGGCCTTTCTTTGGCAGCCCTTAAGAAGGCCTTAGCGGCCGGTGGCTACGACGTGGAGAAGAATAACAGCCGCATCAAGCTGGGCCTCAAGAGCTTGGTGAGCAAGGGCACCCTGGTGCAGACCAAGGGCACTGGTGCTTCTGGCTCCTTTAAACTCAACAAGAAGGCGGCCTCCGGGGAAGCTAAGCCCAAAGCCAAGAAGGCAGGCGCCGCTAAAGCTAAGAAGCCCGCGGGGGCCACGCCTAAGAAGCCCAAGAAGGCTGCAGGGGCGAAAAAGGCAGTGAAGAAGACGCCGAAGAAGGCGAAGAAACCCGCGGCAGCTGGCGTCAAAAAAGTGGCGAAGAGCCCTAAGAAGGCCAAGGCCGCAGCCAAACCGAAAAAGGCAACCAAGAGTCCTGCCAAGCCTAAGGCAGTTAAGCCGAAAGCGGCAAAGCCCAAAGCCGCTAAGCCCAAAGCAGCAAAACCTAAAGCTGCAAAGGCCAAGAAGGCGGCTGCCAAAAAGAAGTAGGAAGCTGGCGTGTGAAAACCGCAACAAAGCCCCAAAGGCTCTTTTCAGAGCCACCCAGAGATCTCTAAAAAAATTGCTGTGCACAACGTGTTAGATCAGGCAGGCAGTTTTCCTCCCTCTATCTTCATCGAGAAACGCAAGGCATGAGTTCCAGCAGTTGGTTTAAGAAGTTGGTGTCAAACTTTTTGTCTGACGCCTAGCTACAAAGAAGCTTCTTAAATTTTAAAAGCCCCGCTCTATAATCTGATTGGTCACTTTTGTTCCGTCGTCAGTACGTGGTTTCTCCGCGTTTAAGCCACTTAGGCGCCAGCTACTTCGGCGTTACTGTGTTCGGCATTGATACAGCCAATTTGATGTGACTATCATTCTGTACTGGATTCCTTTTTTTCTTTACCCGAGTCAGAGTCTCGCTCTGTCACTCAGGCTGGCGTGCAGTGGCGCGGGCTCGGATCACTGCAGCCTCATCCTCTCCGACTCAAACGATTGTCTCACTTCAGCCTCTGAAGTGCTAGGACTAAAGGTATGATGCACCACGCCGCCCGGCTAATTTTTCTATCGGCTATGATGCCCAGGCAGATCTTGAATTCATGAGCTTCAGCGATCTTCCCGCCTCAGCTTCCAAAAGTGCTGGGATTACAGGCGTGAGCCACTGCGCCTGGCCCTGGATTTTTTTCTTATTGTCTCTAGTACATATAACACGCGATGAATAAACACAGCGAACACTCTTGTAAGCCCTGTATTAAATGACTTGTTCACATTCTGACTTAAACAAGTCACCTGAATCCTGTAAGGTTGTCCCTAAAGTCATTACTAAGCTTTAGATGAAAAATGCTTTTCTTTTCACAATAAACGTTCCGAATGTTTAACCAGTGGCCCAGCTCTCCCGCAGAAATAGTAAGTGGCTCTGAAAAGAGCCGTTGTATTGGAAAGTGACGCTATGGAGACATTATTTGCCCTTGGCCTTGTGATGACTCTCGGTCTTCTTGGGCAGTAGCACGGCCTGAATGTTGGGCAGGACACCACCCTGAGCGATGGTCACTTTGCCCAGCAGCTTGTTGAGCTCCTCGTCGTTACGGATGGCCAGCTGCAGGTGACGCGGGATGATGCGAGTCTTCTTGTTGTCGCGGGCGGCGTTGCCCGCCAGCTCCAGGATCTCGGCGGTCAGGTACTCCAGCACCGCCGCAAGATACACTGGGGCGCCGGCACCGACACGCTCAGCATAGTTGCCCTTGCGGAGCAGCCGGTGCACTCTGCCCACGGGAAACTGGAGACCAGCCCGAGAAGAGCGAGTCTTGGCCTTGGCGCGAGCTTTGCCTCCCTGCTTGCCGCGTCCCGACATGACGAAGAAACGATTAATAGACAGACTGAGAAGAGACTAGAGAACTTTGCCAGAACTCCACTACTTATAGTCAATACTGGGCGCGAAAATAAACCTGTGCCATTGGCTCAAATTACAGTTTTATTTAAACCAATGGAATCGCTGTTATGAAACACGCTTCTTTGGATTGGACAAAAATGCATATGACGTCATCTAGAATCGCCACCAGTCCCACACACTAATGTATTAATCACCTCATTTGCATAATAATTCGTGAATAGGACGTTACAACGCACAGCTTTTTCTTCTTCTTTTTTTTAAAGACATGGTCTCCCTCTGCCGCCCAGGCTGGAGTGCAGTGGTGCCATCCCGGCTCACTGCAACGTCCGCTCCTGGGTTCAAGTGATTCTCCTGCCTCGGCCTCCTGAGTAACTGAGATTACAAGCGCCAGCCACCACAGCCCGGCTAATTTTTGTAATTTTTAGTAGAGACGGGGTTTCACCAAATTGGTCATGCTGCTCTCGAACCCCTGATCTTAGGCGATCCGCCTGCCTCGGCCTCCCAAAGTGCTGGGATTACAGGCGTGAGCCACCGCGCCCGGCCACTTTTTTTTTTTTTTTCCTTGAGACAGGGTCTGGCTTTGCCCCCAGGTTGGAACGTAGCGGCGCGATCGTGGCTCACCGCAACCTCTTTCCTGGCTGAAGCGATCCTCCTCCCTGAGCCTCCCCAGTAACTGGGATTACAGGCGTGCATCACACGCCCAGCTAATTTTTTACATGTTTTTGGAGAGGCATGGTTTCGCCATTTTGTTCAGGCTGCTCTGGAACTCCTGACCTCAAGTGATCCGCCCATCTCCGCCTCCGCCTCCCAAACTACTGGAATTACGGGCTCGCGCTGCCGCGCCCGGCCGCTTTTTCCTATTCTTCGTACCTTTTCTGCAGTTAAATTACAGCACGCCTGACCCCACCAAGTCAGCCCCAGCCCTGAAAAAGGGTTCCAAGGAGGCTATTACTAAGACAAGAAGCGAAAGCGCAGCCGCAAGGAGAGCTGCACCGTGTACTTGTACAAGGTGCTGAAGCAGGTCCACCAACACCGGCATCTCTTCCAAAGCAATGGGGATCTTGAACACCTTCGTTATGACATCTTCGAGCGTTTCGCTGGCGAGGCTTCCCGCCTGGCGCATTACAAGCGTTCGACCATCACCTCCAGGGAGATCCAGATGGCTGTTCGCCTGTCACGCACGCGGTGTCCGAGAGCACCAAGGCCGTCACCAAGTACACGAGCTCCAAGTCAGCTCCTCTCTGGTTCGTCCACTTGGAACTCCACCAGGTTCTTCCTGACCCACACCCTAAAGACTCTTTTCAGAGATACCCACACTTCCTAAACAACTGACGTTCGTTTATCCCTAGTTTTGAAATGTTCAGTTAGCTTTAACCTAAAGCCTTTCATAAATGCTTCTTAATTTATGCAGTAGATACATTGTGGCCTTATGATATTTCCAATATTATCTGCTACCAAGAATTTTATGTTACAAACGTCAAATACACAAAACGGGAGTTTTATTGTGCGTATTTCACTTATCCGGACTCAATTTCAACGCTGAGGATCCCCTGTTGAGTAAGTTATTGTCTAGAAAACCAAGTATTATTTAAAGTAAAAGTCCTATCAACCTCTACTGAAATATCACTGCACGTTTTACAGGTTACACCACAATTTTCAGGCCTCCTGGTAGGATGCTCAGTGACTAGCATGTAATCCAGGTGGCATTCTCTTTCAATTTTTCTTTTGTAACATGAATGCTGGGAATGTGCTTTCTTGCTACCTCCACTTTAGGCCTAATTTGCACAAAATGACCTAAAGGTGTTGAGATTAAAATGGAGAAAGAAGAAGGAAAGAAATAAGAACCAATTTACATCACCTCTTCCCACCAGTTAGAAATGAGGTCTGGATCATTCCCTGCTAATCCACATGCCATGCTGGCAGATGGAATTTTTCTACTAATTACTTTCCTTTACATTTGTCCTAGGTAGACCAAAGTACTCCACACTTCTCCCGACTTTCACACCTGTCTTATGAAGCTCCTCTAAGATGTAACTTGATTATGCTTCATGTTTTCCTCTCACCTTTAATGTCTCACCACTATAAAGAATGGCATTTCTGTTTACTATACTTTTGACATGATCAAAATTTTCCTTGGTTAAGAGTTTAGAATGTAGGTCAGTTTCTTTTCTGAGTCAGCTCCACATTTCATCTCACTTTATATTCTCCTTACTGGTTTTTTCTGTAATAAGGGGGGAATTCTAAACAAAAAGGCAATATTTTTGAAATGTGAAGGCAGGAGAGTCATGGGAAGGCCTTTTCTCCATGACAGAAGTGCAGTCTCCCAGTGTTTAGGCTGGGAAAACCATTTTGCCTTTTCCAGTAATCAGTGTGGAAATACAAGTCCCAATTGTGCTACAGACTATCAGATACCAGAATCATGAAACTTAACAACTTTGTTGTTTTTCTAGGTATTAGTCAATCTTTTCTCATTAAAAAGCTGGAGGTCTTAGATGGGCCTATGTGAATGAAAAGCACAAAATCTGAGCTCGCTGAATTTACGAGCTCAGAGCTCAGAGCTCAGAGCTACGAGCTCAGAGAGCCAAGGACAGTTAAGGCGCCAAGCACAGTTAAGGAGCCAAGTCTGCAGACAAAACCAGTGACCGTCTTCTCTCCAACTTCCAAAATGTTGCTAGAAACATTTGCAGAAGTCTATTGCTAGGCTGACGCTGTAGCTCATCCCTGTAATCCCAGTATGTTGGGAAGCCAAGGTGGACAGATCACAAGATCAGGAGTTCAAGAGCAGCCTGGCCAATATGGTGAAACCTTGTCTCTACTAAAAATACAAAAAAAATTAGCCAGACCTGGTGGGCACATGCCTGTAATCCCAGCAACTCCAGAGGCTGAGGCATGATAATCACTTGAACCCAGGAGGTGGAGGTTGCAGTCGGCCAAGATGGCACCACTGTACACCAGCCTGGGCAACAGAGCAAGACTCCAACTAAAAAAAAAAGAAAGAAAGAAGAAGTCTATTGCTTTACTAGATCCACCAATATTATTCAATCTGAAATTAGTACTGTTACTGATACAGTCAAGGAATGAAACATTAGGCTCACAAAGTACAATTATTATTTCCTGAAATGTTTCTTATAGCTGTCCTCCATTTCTGTAAAGTCACTTTTTGTCCACACTTTGAGGACCATCCCAAGTCTTACTTCCCCTGAAACCTTTTTTATGTCTATTACAATTTGCATTGTTTTCCCGTCTTGAAGCTTCTTCTCCAGAGTTCCTTCCTGTTCATTCCCACACATATACACCCTGCCTATGAGCAAGCAGAGATCTTATCTTTCCTGTATCTTTATAATTTTTATTCCATTAGACCCAATAATCTCAGAAATACAATTTGTTTCTAGATAGTCTTCTATTTGTCTTTAATATTTTTGTTTTGTAATCCATTTTTCTTTTTTCTTTTTAAAAATTTTTTGTAATCTATTTTTAACCCACATTACCTGTCTTCTCTTTTATGGTTGGCCTACAGGACTTACACCGGTATTCAGTTTTGAAATTAGGAGACCAACTCCTAAAACAAATGACCACTTCAAGAGGTCAAGATTTTGGTTTCTTTGACACCCAGCTTCTATATTTGTAAGTTGGAGATAACAGCAATTCATAGTCGTGTGAGTGTTGTAAGGATCAGTGAGAATACTTTGTGAATTATGATTATACACATATTTCATGTACATTAAAGAGGAATCTTATATATTTATTCAGCACTTGAAAGGCTTAGGGCACCCTCACCTATCTATCAAACTGAATCACAAAGCTCCGCCCATGCAGTGCTGTTTTCCAGTTCCTTTTTATTTTCAGTAGATACTTGTTGAGCACATGCTGTGTTCCAGAAACTCTTCTAGACCAGAAATACACACACACAAACACACACACGCACACACACACACACACACATATATATATATATATTTTTTTTTTTTTTTTTTTTTTTTTGAGACGGAGTCTTGCTTAGTCGCCCAGGTTGGAGTGCGGTGGCGCGATCTCGGCTCACTGCAAGCTCCGCCTCCCGGGTTCACGCCATTCTCCTGCCTCAGCCTCCCGATTAGCTGGGACTACAGGCGCCTGCCACTACGCCCGGCTAATTTTTTTGTATTTTTAGTAGAGACAGGGTTTCACCATGTTAGTCAGGATGGTCTGATCTCCTGACCTCGTGATCGGCCCGTCTCGGCCTCCCAAAGTGCTGGGATTACAGGCGTGAGCCACCGCGCCCGGCCGCCGACCAGAAATATTACAGTGAACTAAACAGACAAAAAGTTATGCACTCACAGTTTATTTTCTAATAAGGGAACTATATATATATATATCTTTTATGACGTAAGATAATATTAAATGTTGGGGAGGAAAATAAAGCAGAAAAGAAAGATAGGCTTTGTATTTCTTATTTTAAATAACATAATCATAGAATGTTCATCAAGAAGTTGAAATTTTAAAAAACATGAAGAGATGAGGGAGTGGGCCTTTGGGGATTGTAGGCAGAATAAAAAATGAATAAGTAAAGAGGCCCTGAGGTGTTTGTGGGAAGGAGAGATACCTGGTATTAGTCAAGAAACAGCAAAGTGGTCAATGTGACTGGAACTGAGGGAACAAGGAGAACAGTAACTGGAAGTGGAGTAACAGAAATGGGGAAGCAGCCTCAAGAATGTGTAGGACCTTATATCACACTGTAGTAGCTTTGGATAGTATTGTCCTAAATTTCAAATTTTTAGTAGCTGTAGAAAGCTGTGGGTTTTGTGTGATCAGCTGTACTCATTTTAACCCCCTGTTCCTGGACTTTAAAGGGATAATATGCAAGGTACTCCACATGTCATTACTTCTTTGTTCAACCTTTCAGAAAGGATAGAAGGAAGGAAAACCTCCCAGGGTGAGTCAGGGTATGAAGAATCCCAAAGAAGTGCCAGACCCTTCCCTAAAGATATGGGAACTCAAGGTCTTTCACTCTCAACAGCTGCCTTTTTTCCCAGAATAGTACCCGTTCCCCATAGCTTCCTTAACTAAGCAAATGCTGGTGGGAGAATCACGAATTTTGAATCTGCGTCCAGTTGGGAGCATTAGAAACACCACAAACATGGGCCTGTGACAAATAAGACTGTCTCAAATATTAAAGCCATGCCCACCATGTGGTGCATGTCCCTACTTCTGAATTTCAGTGTTCTGCAACTTCTTTTTTTGAGAGGGTGTCTCGCTCTGCCGCCCAGGTTGGAGTGCAGTGGCGAGATCTCGGCTACTGCAAGCTCCGCCTCCCGGTTTCACGCCATTCTCCTGCCTCAGCCTCCGGAGTAGCTGGGATTACAGGCGCCCGCCACCACGCCCGGCTAATTTTTTGTATTTTTTAGTAGAGTCAGGGTTTCACCATGTTAGCCAAGATGGTCTTGATCTCCTGACCTCGTGATCCGCCCTCCTCGGCCTCCCATAGTGCTGGAATTACAGGCGTGAGCCACTGCACCTGGCCGGTGTTCTGTAACTTCTTTAGATCAGTACCTTATTTCTACCTGTCTCAGAGCAAGGCAGCAAAATCTCTCATATTTCCTTGTGTAGTACATTATCCACTAATTAGGTAATAATCAAATGGCCCTTTCAATGATATATCAGTTTTTTTGTTTTTGTTTTTTGTTGTTGTTTGTTTCTTTGCTCAACCTTTCAGAAAGGATAGAAGGAAGGAAAACCTCCCAGGGTGAGTCAGGGTATGAAGACTCTTTGTTTAGCTCTTGTTGCCCAGGCTGAAGTGCAATGGCCCAATCTCGGCTCATTGCAACCTCCGCCTCCCGGGTTCAAGTCATTCTCCTGCCTCAGCCTCCAGAGTAGCTGGGATTATAGGCATGCGCCACCACGCCCAGCTAATTTTGTATTGTTAGTCGAATCGGGGTTTCTACATGTTGGTCAGGCTGGTCTCAAGAACTCCCGATCTCAGGTGATCTGCCTGCCTCGACCTCCCAAAGTGCTGGGACTGCAGGTGTGAGCCACCGCGCCTGGCCTATTTATCAGGTTTATATTCCCTATTTCTCATTCTTCTTTCAACTAATGGTCCCCAACTTTAATCATACATCACAATCGTTGGTAGAAGTTTGTGGGGAAAAAATACTATTAACTAGACCCTACTGCAGAGATTCTGATTTAATTGATTAGGAGAGGGGCCTGAGCATCTGGTATATGCACACATTTCTTTTTCCAGATGAAGTCTTGCTCTGTTGCCCAGGCTGGAGTGCAGTGGCCCAATCTTGGCTGACAACAACCTCCGCCTCCCAGGTTCAAGCAATTCTCCTGCCTCAGCCTCCCGAGTAGCTGGAATTACAAGCGTCCACCACCATGCCTTATTTTTTATTTTATTTTATTTATTTTTTTTGTAGTTTCAGTAGAGACAGGGTTTCACCATACTGGCCAGGCTGGTCTCAAACTCCTGACCTCAAGTGATCCTCCTACCTCAGCCTCCCAAAGTGCTGGGATTACAGGCATGAGCCACTGCGCCTGGCCGCATCTGGTGTATTTGAAACTCCCCAGGTGATATTATGCCTGTAAGGGCTGAGAGACACATTTTTCAGTGTGTACTGTGGAAACAGCCTAAAAGATGGCTTCTGATATTTGCACCTTTGTGTAGCCCTTTCCACATTGCACCAGGGTTGGTCAGAATATGGCAGAAGTGATGGTGTGTCACTTCCAAGATTATATAAGAGATTTCCATCATTGCCAGTCTCTCTTGGATCACTCACTGCAGAGGAAGGAAGCCAGCGCTTATTAAGAGTAGCCCTCTAGAGACGTGTGGAAGAAAATGAGTCCTCTAGCCAACAGTTACATAAGTGAGCCTTTTCTTGCAACTTGGAAGTTACAGTCCCAGTCAAGCTTTTAGGTAATCACACTCATTGACTGCAGCCTCATGAGAGACAGACACTGAGTAAAAACCATTCAGCTAAGCTGCTCCCAGATTCCTGACCCTCAGAAACTCTGAGAGGTAATAACTGTTTACTGTCATAAGCTGCTATATTTAGGGGATAGGTGTTATACTGTAATGGATAATACAACCTTTTCTTTCAAGGTTGAGCCTTGTCATATCTCTTCCAAAAAATTTTCTCAAATTGCAGCATTCCAGAATATTTACCCTTTCCGAATTCCTATAGCAGTTATAGTTAATATTAAAGACAGTATAATTTATATGTTCTTATAATATAAATAGACATAATTTATAAAGATAATATAAAATACTGTAGTTTTTAGTGTCATAGGGAATTGATTCCTCTAGCATGCCAAAAACCCTGGATGTTCAAATCTGTTGTATAAAATGGTGTAGTATTTGCATATAACCCACATATATCTTCTCTATATTTTAAATCATCTCTACGCATAATACTTAAAACATGTAAATGATATATAAATAGTTGTTATATTGTGTTTTTTTATGTCACTTTTTAATTGTTGTTATTTTTGATGTTTTCCCCTAAATATTTGGATCCTTGGTTGGTTGAAACCATGGAAGCAGAACCACATATACAGAAGGCTGGCTGTATAACCATAGTATCTTTTGCCATTTCCTGTTTTATGACATTGGTTATTTTATTTAGTATTGTTCAAACTTCAGTTATGTGAGTACCACTTTAAAATTCTTTTTCTTTTTGCTGTATTTGGATACAAGCTACACTATGTATAAAATGAAATCAATTTATTTTAAAAGCTTTACATCAGTATTCCAGTGGAAAATTTCTACCTCTGATCATAAAGAGAAGGTAACTATAAAACAGCATAAAATAAAACAGTAGTATTCAATTCTAGTTATATGCTGCTTGCTGTCTGCTACTTAGAGCCTAAAAACTGTTCTTTGTTACAAAATTGAAAACAAAAAAAAAAAGAGAGAGAAAGATTAACAAGTGTTAGAGAGGCCTTAAACATCTGCTAGCACCAAATTGACACTTTTCTTTCCAGTCACTTAATCAGAAATATTTAAAGAGAATAGAAAAGAGAATGATATTCTTATTCTCTGTTCCAACATTTAAAAAACCAAAGTTCATAAACTCCTCATAAACACTGTCCACAACTCTAGTGGTACTTGATACAGATCTGAGAAAACACTAGTTTCATTAATGTATTATTTATTTGAGCCACTACTGTATGC
Source organism: Chlorocebus sabaeus (assembly GCF_047675955.1). Lineage (NCBI taxonomy): Eukaryota > Metazoa > Chordata > Mammalia > Primates > Cercopithecidae > Chlorocebus > Chlorocebus sabaeus. Next base: position 27,581,155 of record NC_132920.1, on the reverse strand, counting down.
TCAACTCAGGAAATACAAAAGTATATGACCTGGAGAAGCTTACATTGTGGTGGAACATTTACAAAATTATGCTTACTTTTATTTCTCAAGCTTATTTTGTTGAAAGGAAAAGTAAATTGTAATGACTGTTTCACAGTAACTTTCATATATACACCTCATCTAGGTTCCAAGAACATGCTTAGAAGCAGTGGACATCATCTCATAAAGTACTTGTAAGAAAAGTGGGAGTTTATTATTATCTCCGTATTGCAGACAATCAAGAGAATTACACACTTACTGAGGTATTTAAGTTACCAGGTTAGCAAATATGGAGTAGGATGTCAATCTCCAAAGGGCTTCCAGGGCTGTACTCCTTCCCTCTGTTTTAGGCAGCTTGGTAGGTTCTTCACTAATGTGGAATATCAGAACAACCTGCTTCAGTGCCACATCTACTTTTTCTATTTTCAGTATTTTGTTATTCACATATTCATCTTGCTTATTTCCCTGTATATCTGAAAATTCTTGATTTAGTTTGCTCTAATACTCTGTTAGGGACTCCTGAATGTCAAAATTTGCATTATGGCTCTGCATTTAATGATCTGCCCACAAGGATTAAACCATACGGTACTTATATCTTGCTTTTGCCACATTGGGGAAAAAAATAACATTAGTCATCAGCTGCCATTTATTGAGTGTGTACTATCTTCTAGATACTATGCATTACTTAATTTATTTTTCCAGGCCTGGGAGGTAAGTGCTAGTGGTATCTATGATCCACTAGTAAGTGCTAGTGGTATCTATGATAAGGAGACAAAGGATTGGACATGTAGCATTATAATGTATTAATGTATTGACTGTTATATTAGTTTGCTAGGACTGCCAGAACAAGGTACCACAGACCTAGTGGCTTAAACAACAGAAATTAATTTTTTCACAGTTCTGGAGGCTAGAAGTCTGAGATCAAGGTGTGGTTTCTTTGTTTTTTGAGACATAGCAGTATTAGTTTCTTCGTCTTCTTCCTTCTCCTTCCTTCTTCTCCTCTTCTTCTCCTTCTTCTCTTCCCTTTCCTCCTCCTCCTCCTTCTTTCTTCTTTCTCTCCTAGCTTGTAGATGGCATCTTCTCCCTGGGTCTCCAGGTCATCTTTCCTCTGTGCATGTCTGTGTTCAAATTTCCTCTTCTTATTTTGTAGTTTAAAAAACATTTTTTTAAGAGATGGAGTCTTGAACTCCTGGCCTCAAGTTATCCTCCCACCTCACCATTCCAGAGTGTTGGGATTACAGGCCTGAGTCACCATGCCTGGCCCCAAATTTCCTCTTCTTAAAAGGAAACCAGTCATATTGGAATAGGGCCTACTCTAATTACCTCATTTTCATTAATTGCCTCTTTAAAGACTCTATCAACACGCGGTGGCTCACACTTGTAATCCCAGCACTTTGGGAGGCTGAGACGGGCAGATCACGAGGTCAGGAGATCGAGACCATCCTGGCTAACACGATGAAACCCCGTCTCTACTAAAAATACAAAAAATTATCGGGGCGTGGTGGTGGGCGCCTGTAGTCCCAGCTACCCGGGGGGAGGTTGAGGCAGGAGAATGGCGTGAACCCGGGAGGCGGAGCTGGCAGTGAGCCCAGATCGCGCTGTGGCACTCCCACCTGGGCAACAGAGAGAGACTCCATCTCAAACAAACAAGCAAAACAAAAAGAAGACTCTGTAAACAATTATGGCTACATTCTGAGGTACTGGGGATTAGGACTTCATTTATTAGGGATGGGGAGGCACACAATTTAGCCCTTAATAACTGCTTTCCTACATGGAGAACAGTCCACAGGAGTCAGAAATGGGTGACTCCCTTCTCTGGGCTAGGCCTAAGTTTGGTTATTTGATAATAAGCAATAAGGCAGACAAAAACAAAACAAAACAAAAACTAAGAATGAGGATATGTTAATGTTTAAACTGCTACATTTTCAAAAAATGTATTGCAAATAATTAAACATTTATGTCTTTTCCACAATGAGATTTTTCAGCTCTTTACTTGGGCAGATCTAAATTTTCCATCCTCTAGGAGGGTGAAAAAAGAGGGTCTTTCTACTGGGGCTACTACTTTAGACAGAGAGTGCTCATAATTCCCTATCTAAAGTTACTTCATGTTACTTCATCACTGCTTTCAAGACAGCAATGATAGTCAACTGCAAGTTGGCAGACATTTTAGACAAAAGACATATAGGGTGTCTGCAGGCATTATGTGACCTATAAGTTGCAATTTTTCAATAGTCTCTTTTGAAAAAGTTTCATACAGACTTTAATCTGTCTTAATTTCTGTACGATACTCAATAGGCAGACTGCTATACATGCTGGTTTCTCACAGGAAAGGCAAAATTTAATTGAGTGGTGATGATATGGTAAAATTTCTTGATCCTCTCTCATAAAGAGAATTTGTCCAGGGTTCTCTAAGAACAAATTTCTATTTGCCTTTTATCCTAAAATTTGGAAACAAGAGGGAGAAAAACATTTGTTTTAGGTCTAGAATGACATCTTATTTGTCATCTAGAATGACATTATTAAAACAAATACAAATGGCTAGTTCTTATTTGTTTGTAAGTATTTTATTTGATGGTACAAAAGATCATGGAATCTATCCTTTCTACAGTGAAGGCCACCCACCACCACAAAGTTCATAGACTGACTCTGTCACTGATTCTCTAAGTGATATACTGAAAATACTCCCTTTCTCTGTCTACCAATTTTTTCACCCATAAAATAGGGATAGGATGATAGCAGCCTCAAAAGGTTATTGCAGGCCATCACCTTCATACATAGAATGGACTGAGATTCCCAGTTGGAGGAGATGAAGTTTTTTCTCACAGTGAATGGTATATATTTTTCAATGTTTCTTAATTCCATTTTTTTTTTTTTTTTTTTGAGACGGAGTCTCATTCTGCCACCCAGGCTGGAGTGCAGTGGCACAATCTCGGCTCACTGCAACCTCCACCTCCTGGTTCAAGCGATTCTCCTGCCTCAGCCTCCCCAATAACTGGGATTACAGGCACCCGCCACCACACCCACCACCACGCCTGGCTAATTTTTATATTTTTAGTAGATATAGATATTTTTAGAGATAGATATATTTTAGTAGATATAGTGGTAGATATAGATAGTTCTGAAAAACAAAGCAGAAGTGAAAGTTCTACCAAAGGAATTACCAAAGGTTTTGCCATGTTGGCCAGGCTAGTCTCGAACTCCTGACCTCAGGTGATCTGCCTGCCTTGGCTTCCCAAAGTGCTGGGATTACAGGCATGAGCCATTGCGCCTGGCCAATTCCATCAAATTACAACAGAAAACTCAAAGTCATGCTTTGTGCCTTGTTAGAAGTCTATGCTCCATGGGTGTGACCATTGCCAAAGCACAACACCAGGACAGAAAGAAGCAACAATTGCATTAAAAGACATGAAGGTAGCTGAAAGAGAGAAGCATCCCTTAGAAAGGCAGGATGGTCTCCAGGGATTGGATCCAGCAAAAATAGATGACAGAATTACCAAAGGACAAAACTGGTGAAGCCATTTCATTGCAGATGTCACTTAGTTTTCTGATGGCTTGAGAAGGATCATCTTAATGTGAAAAGTGGTAGATATAGATAGTTCTGAAAAACAAGGCAGAAGTGAAAGTTCTTCTTTCTGAAGTGAAATATGTGATTGAACAGATGAGAGGTTTGATTAAAATGTCCCAGATGGTAAAGTGAATATATTTTGATGGTTCAATGTTAAGCTCTTTGGTGAGAAAAACATAGTCAGGATGAATTGCCTAGCCTTCAAGAGATTTGATTCCAATATGATATGCACTTTTTAAGGTACTTGCTATTTCTTCTACCAATAAGGTAGAATTAATGTCTGTATTTTTATTTTGGACTTCACAGACACTTGAACTATAAAAGTCATTCATTTGTTTAAATTTTGAAACATGATTTCTTGATCCAACAATACATTGTTTAATCTCTTCCTCTAGTTCTATGGCTAGGTATTTATTTATATTTAATTTAGCAACTTACTTCTTTGGTGGTGATACACAACTGAACAAACATGCCAACTAATTTGCTAACTTACACATCATTAGTGAGAATTTGAATTATTATAGGAGAAATCCATCCCTGGACCAGAGAGTATGACAGCACTGATCTATATCATTTTATACAACTACATTTTGAAGATGTTAAGAACTGGAAGTCCTAGAATAATTTAGTTATTGATATTTTTAAAACATGTTAACAAATACTATACTATTGATTCTATTTTTAGTAATTATTTTCAGTAATGTTATGCCAGACATCTTAGATCAACCCTTATGTTTAAAACAACTAGAAAACAATCTGACTGGAACTGTAGGAGAGGGAAGACTCCCTCTGCCCTCTGAGGGTTTGATAATTAAGTGTATGAAATAAATTGACAGCAGGCAGATTAATAAGAGAAAGACACAAAAATTTATTTTGTGGCCGGGCGTGGTGGCTCACACCTGTAATCCCAGCACTTTTGGAGGCCAAGTGGGCGGATCACGAGGTCAGGAGATCAAGACCATCCTGGCTAACACAGTGAAATCCCGTCTCTACTGAAAATACAAAAAAAATTAGCCGGCGTGGAGGCTGGCGCCTGTAGTCCCAGCGACTCGGTAGGCTGAGGCAGGAGAATGGCGTGAACCCGGAATCGTGCCACTGTACTCCAACCTGGGAGACAGAGCAAGACTCCGTCTAAAAAAAAAAAAAAAAAATGTATTTTGTTCATGGAGGTATCATATGAAAAAGAAGCGAATGCCCCCAAATCCAGTGAGATCTAGAAGTTTATATACTCTCTTCATAGGGAAGACAGGAAGGGGGATGTAGGCAATGTAGGGGAAAGGAAATTATTTTTGGAAAAGATGAATGGGCCCTCCAAAGAATAGGTGACTGCATAGTATCAACTTCCAGTCTCCTCTCCGGTGATACAAGTTAATCTTCCCTGGGTGATGAGATTGATGGGGAGGGGACTGATGACACTCTAGTTCCTTTTGGAGGGATTGTCTATAGGCAAATATGGGGAATTCAGAGAAAACCCCACCTTGCATTTGCTGTTCCCTAAGTGCCCCCAGTGACATATTTTGAGGTGGCATTTTGTGAACTTCTTCAAAACTGTCAGGCAGCTATTAAGACAAGGAAGAACTACAGAGCAATAATCTGAAAAGGAAGAAAACCCAGAGTATTTTGCAGCTGTGAAATAATAAAGGAGGAAAATCTCCACATATTATAAATGATCTTTAAGATATACATGTGAAATAGGCAAGATAGAGAAAATTGTTATGTAGCACATTATTGTTTAATAGAAGGGTGTTAAGAATACAAACATATATGCCTATAATAAACAACAGAAGGATATATCATAACATTTAAAATTATTACTCTAAGGTGAGAGAGGCTATTAGGATGAAGGAGAAAGATTTCTTTGGATATAATTTGATTTGACCTTGGGACTATGTAAAAATATTTTATTTAATGGTAGAACCAAACATTAAAAAATCCAATCCCTAGACATCAACAGCAAAATGAATTAAATGGATTTGTATATCTAGATCATAACATAAGCGTGCAGGAAGGGATACTCCAAATACTTTGAAAAATAGTCATTTGAACATAAATGAACATTACTAGTGTGGTATATGCCCTAAGGCAGCAGTTCTTGAACCTTCTGGTCTCATGACCCGCTTATACTCTTAAAAAGTAATGAAGTGATGCAGTTGACAATTTGAGAATGCCTTGGGAATTAGAGTTTGGATGCCAGCAATGACAGTCATTAAAATGAAATATGCTCTTCTGAAATAACATTTCAGTGAATAAAGCACCAAGGAGTTTTCCAGGGAGCTCTCTTTTGAACCTTGATCTATAGCACGTTAGGTGGTGGAGCTTTAGGATCCAAAGAATTTGTGTTTCTGTAGGTTATAACTATTGACATTTACCATATTATAGAGTAAAACAAAAAAATTGGTTAATTCATTTAAAAATAATAATAAACCCATTTTATGTTAGCATACATATTTTATGAAAAATAGCTATATTTTTACAATAAAAAGAAGAGTGATACTGTTTTACATTTTTGCAAATCTCTCTATGTCTTGTTTAATAAAAGACAGCTGAATTCTTGTTTCTGCATTCAATCTCTTGCAATATAAATGTCATCTGAAAATAATAATGAAAAAGAAAAATAAGTGTCAGAATTATTATGAAATAATATTAGCCCACAGACCCACTAAAAGGGTCTCAAGGGTCCCTAGATTACATTTTGAAAATCACTGCAATTGTTGCCATTATAGAAATCACTGTCCTTAGGACAAAAAAATAAAGCAAACATTTTTAAAAAATTATGTTCTTAGTAACAATATTGTTGGTGACACTGGTAGGGATGACTATGGCAGAAGCTGATACAGATGATAATTTGAGAATGCCTTGGGAATTCGCGTTTGGATTCCCAGCAATGACAGCCATTAAGATGAAATATGCTCTCCTGAAACAACATTTCAGTGAACAAAGCACCAAGGAGTTTTCCAGGGAGCTCTCTTTT